>NW_026623257.1:26708-121772 GCF_030028575.1 Malurus melanocephalus | reverse complement strand
AGACTCATCATTCCTGAATGTGTCTAATCTCTCTTTGAATGCATGTAAGCTACAGCATCCATATTGTGTTCAAGGAGTTTTTAAGCCCATGTGCACTTTGAAGATCTCTTGGGGAGCTTCACTTGATATTTTAATTAGATGTCTACCAGTTCTTGTACAGAACACAGCTTTRAAAAAGAGATCCATATTCCTCTTCTCCATGGCAATCATAATTGTATAGATCTCTGCCACACATAATATAACTAATTTCTGCTGCAGGGTGAAGCATTCTCTGTATATTTGAAGTATATATTATGGAAGCTGTTCCTGAACTGTTAGTGTTCCCTTACAGCCTTGTAAATTTTCATTAATGTTGACTTAATTATTTTTGTGAGAGTGAGGTGAGAGCCATGCATTCAAGGTACAGGTGTGTACTATAGATATGTATGTAAAGATTATGATAATGGCTCCTTTGTCTTACATTGTTTTCCTCATCACACATTGATTTCACAGATGTTTCACAGTATGAAGCTGATACCTTCCTAGAACTGTTGTAATCCAAGGTTTTTTTTCTTTTTTTTTGAAAAATAGTGCACTCCTTGGYTTCTCCACAAGCTTCCAGTGGCTCGTGTGGTTGCATGCGCTCATTAATTCAGGTTTTTAAAACAGTTTCTAAAAATTTGGCCAGGTTTTTACAGGCCTGTGGTTCCCCAAATATTCCTTGCAACATTATTCTTTTTTAATTAGCATTCCTCTATCTGCCCCCCCCCCGTTATTTAATACACATATATTTTTAAGCAGGAGGTTGCRCACTCCAGCTAGAGGTCCTCTCATTTCATTCTTGCATTCTTCATTGTGCATGCCATTATAGAATCACAGAATAATTTTAGTTGGAAGGGGCCTTTAAAGGCCAYCTGGTCCACCTMCCCTGCAATGATCAGGGATCTTYAGCTAKACCAGGWTGCTCAGAGCCCCATCCAACCTGACCTTGAACGTTTCCAGGGATGGAGCWTCTACCTGGGCAGCCTGTTCCACTGTTYCACCACACTCATAGTAAAAAATGTCTTCCTTTTCTCTTGTCTCAGTCTACTCTCTTACAGTTTAAAACTATTCCCCTTGCTCTGTTGCCCCACAGGGGCAGCACTTAGCATTGTTAAGCCTTCTGAAGTTCCCATGGGAACACTATTCAAACTTGTCCAGGTCCCTCTGGATGGCATCTCATGCTTCAGGTGTGTCAGCTGCACCACCCAGCTTGGTGTCACCTRCAAACTTGCTAAAGGKGCAGTTGATCCCACTGTCTMTGCCATTCATGAAGATATTAATCAGGACTGGTCTCAGGATGGACCTTTGAAGGACACCACTCATCTCCTTTTGGACATTAGGCTGTCGACCATTACCATCTGGAGGCAACCATCCAGCCAGTTCTTCATCCATCAAATAGTACATTGATCAAATCCTTAGAGAAACYTAATCTCCAACTTAGAGAAAAGGATGTTGTGGCAAAATACATCTGTAACCTTTTCCTGGTCCACTGATGCAGTCCCTCTGTCATTAAGGCCATCAGATTGGTCAGGTAAGTTCTGCCCTTGGGTGAAGCCATGCTGGTTTTCTCAAATCACCTCTCTGTCCTCTGTTGCCTCAGCATAGCTTCCAGGAGGATCTGTTCCATGATTTTCCCAGACACAGAAGTGCAACTGACAGTTCAGTAGTTCCCAAGGGTCTCCTTTCTATTCAATTTTTTTTTTTTTTTTTTTAATGGGTGTGATGTTTCCCTTTTCCCAGTCACCTGGGACTTCACCTGACTGGCACGACTCTTCAAACATCATGGAGATTGGCTTGGCAACTATCAGGCAATTCCTTCACATACTTCTCAGAGATGTTTTCAAATCTTGATATGTGCCTGAAAAAACATTTATCATTGCCTATCATATACCTGTAAACATTCTTCCTCAGCTACTATTTTGGCCCTTCCATTGACCTACCTAATTTTCTGCACTTTGCCTGTTAGTTCATGATTCATGTGAAAAGGGGAGATCTTGTCAAACCCTTTGTGTCTGATCAGTCTGTCAGCACCCCAGGAAAGCAAACACCCTTGTGCCCAACCAGTCTGTCAGTATCCCATTATGGGAACCCTTCACTGAACAGTCCCACTGGGTCAGAGGGTGATTCAAATGTCTTGTTCAGGGACACAACAGCATAAGAGAAAGCCTCTCCCAGGTCTCCTCAGCTGAGTATCTTACCTGTTACTGGCTACTGCTGGTGCMCTTGAAGGACTCAYACTAACAGTTTTCAGAATACCACTCTATATTAATGTAATAAAAAATTGTGACAGTTTAAGGTTTGAAGATTTGCAGTGATAATAGCTGGCTGCAAAAACTTACTCAAAGTAATATACAGATAAGCTTTAATTCTTAACAAAAGCTGGCTGGAGACTATCAATCAGTGCTCATAAAGTATGGCAAGTATGGCAACTATCTAGTAGATGTTCCTATAGGAAAAAGGACAAGTTCAGTCCAGAAGGTAGGATGGAGTCTTCCCTGACTTCTCCCCATTCTTAAATTACTTTTATATTGTTACTTTATATTTAGGTGGACTTTGAATGACCCTAGTCATACATAACTTTGTCACCAATTGGTGTAAATTCTAAGGCATAGTCAATGAAATATTGAACACATGCTCTGTGAGGGGTGGTGGTACCTTGGAGGCAGATAGCTTTGGGATTAGGGTGTGTCAGTATGACATCTGGGATCAAGCCATGGTTTCTGTTTCAACAGCAAGACATCTTTTCTCTCCTGTGGCAGACAGCTGCTGTGTGAATTATCACCTACAAGGTACCACCAAGTTCCCTTCATTGCTAAGATTTGCAGAGCAGCCATGGTGTCCACTCCACCCTTCATTTCACTCCCTGTGGCATTTATTGTGTGTAGGAAATCAGGCATGCTGACTGCATCCCATTCAGGGAGTAGAGACTGTGTTTCACTGTGTTTCTGTACTGTTATAGCCTCTGTTAGAGGYTATTATTCCCATTTTTTCTAATTTCCCCCCATTTTTCCATATCATGATACTTTAGTTTCCTCATTTAAACAAAATCCCAAGTTTTCTGAGAACCTTTTTCTTAATCTGTAGTCATGCCCTTTTTGCTGCTCTTTAGCCATGGTATCTTCTTTTGTCATTTTTCTCAAGCTTAAGTATGGTGTACTAAATTTTGACAGATGGTAGAGAGCCTATTTAGCTGCTCTTCCCAGCTTCGTTTTAGCTGCTGCTCCGTTCTAATATGATTTCTCTCTGTGAAGTCAAATACAACTGTAGTAATTTGTTTGGGGTTTTGCTCCAACAAAGACGTTTTACCTTTGTGTACTTCATGATTTCTTGGAGGTAGTTTATTGACTGCAATGTTGAGAACYAGACCTTTGCACAAGTGAGGACCARCATGGGTATTACACTSCCCACATGGACAAGCAAAGATTAGAGCCCTTCAATTCAATAACTGTGCCAAAGCCTAAACATTAGTTATTAACAGTGGGTGTGAGTGTTCACCACACAGAATATCCATTTACATCAGAAACATTGATTTATTTTTATTTTTAAGATTAGGATTTTTTAAAATTGATGTACCCATGGAGTTAACTTGGAAACAGTCACCATACATTTACTTAGGGTGRATTATGCCTGACCTGCCCAGTTGGCTTCTCTGATAAACTGACTGGATTTGAGGATGGGAGACGAGCATCTCATGTAATTTACTTTGACTTTAGCAAGGCTTTACTCCCTCAGGGTTCTTTGGTCCACATTAGAACTTTATGGTTTTGATGGGACAAGAGCTCACTGTATAGAAAGATGAGTTTATGATCATACTCCAAGGGTGATTGAAGGACATCCTATATCTGAGGATAGCAGTATTCCACCAGTAGCAGGTGGAATATTGTGGGACTTCTCCTGCAAAATATCTTTATCAATAACCTGCTAGAAATAGTAGCGAACACTGTATTCAGATTTGCAGATGACACCAGATTAGGATGACCAGTTGCTGCCCTTGAGGGCAAGGCCACTATCCAGAGATACCTAGGCAGGCTGTGGAAAATGGGTCAGCAGAGGAACCTTAGGAAGTTTAAGGTGGACAGATGCCAAGTCCTGCATCTGACRAGGAATAGGCTGTGCAGTGACTCAGGCTGGAGCCTGACAAGGCTGGGAGCAGCTCTGCAGCAAGGGACAAGGGACCTTGGCAGGCACAAGCTGGGCAGGAGCCAGCATTGTGTCCTGTCTGCAGGGACACCCAGCTGCACCCTGGGCTGTGTCAATGGRGCACAGCCAGGACAGCAGGGGAGGTAATGGTCTGTCTCTGCCCAGTCCTTGTCCAGTCACATGTGAATTACTGTGCACACTGCCCCACCCGATGGAGGAGAGACATCAACAAACCAAAGCAGRTTCAGTGAAGGGGGCCCTGAAGATGAGCAGGAAGCTAAATGTCAGTCCCATGAGGAGAGTCTGAGAGAATGGAGCTTATGGAGAAGGCTTTGGTGATGTCCTTTCCTTTCTAGGAGGATGTTTTCAGTGTAGCATGGTAGAAGGACAGCAGGGAGGCAAAGGTTGAAACAGGAGAGGTATAGACCTCGTATGGAAGAAAATTCATTACCACACRGAGACTCAAGCTGCAGAAGAGGTTGCTCTGAGATGTGCTGTGATTTCCATCCTTGAGATTTTCAAGACATGAAACATGGCAAGTTCAAACCCTGGGCAGTGTGGTCTGAAGCTTACCCTGCTCTGAACAGGAGGTGGGAGGAGGTGACCTCCTGATGTGACTTCCAAGCTAAACTTTCTGAGTTTGTTTACAAACTCATCCAAGGATGATTCCACTGATCCTTGCCAGCTGTTTGACTGGACCTATATAGTTCAGAAAAAAATTAAAAGTTTGTCTGTGTATGTGTGTGTATATATATGAAGAATTTGAGATGAGTTAAGGAATGGTTTTTTTGAGAGTCTGGGAGTGAAAGTGATGTGAATGATGTGAAATAGAGCAGTTTGTTGTGGGTATTTCAGTCTGTTGCTAAAGATTGGTTACTAACTGTTCCATGCCCAAAGGTGTCTTTGCTGTATTATGTGTTCTTACGTGGAGTACTCAAAGGCAGGGTAGATTTTCCTATAAAAACGAACAAGCTGGAAAGCTGGGGACTAACATGGTGTTGAGCAGTGGGCAAATGTACTAAGAACTCAGGCTTTTAGCATCAGTAGCTGTAATTTGGTCCCTGCTGAGTTACAGGTTCTGTCATTCTTTGTGAAAGCACTGTTGCTCACTAATTCATCTTTCAGTACTCTTAAAATACTTTCTGAATTCCCTATTTATATCCATCGGGTTTTTAATTAGCTGGAGCTTAAACCAGTTTAAATTTCAGGTGACTTTGAATGCACCTTGCTGCAATCTGAACCCAACTTGCTGTTAGGAAGGCTGGCACAGGAAGACAAACTGTCCCTGAGGTAGAGTCAGATCTGATACTTTACAATGCTTCCCCTGGAATAAAATGTTGCCTAAAGCTACTAAGGTTTTGATGGAATTTGTTGCAATTTACTAGGTTTAAAACTCAATTCAGGTATATAGAATTCCTAATACGCCTGCTAAGAAATCAAGTAAGCCTAACACAAGTGCTGGTATATATGAACAGCATTTTTCTGTTCTGCTTGCCTTCAGGTTGTTGGGCTCTTTTTCCCTAATGTGTCTCTTTCATTTAGGCTGGGCTGCTTGTGTTTCTCCCAAGAAATCAGTGTTGAATGCATCCATCAGTGTAACATCTCAGTTTAAAAATACTGCAAGAACACTGCACTGAAAATTAAATTACAGATATTACAACTGTAACTTGGACTTAATGCAAACAAATTCTTCATGAAATATTTCAGAATGAAATGTAWTGTTTAAATTGTGTACATTTTCACAAGGACATTTAAAACTTTCCATTGTTAAACTAAACTGAAGATTATGAACCAAACTGAGCTGCAGTCCTCTTGTAGATATGACAGTGAATGAGCTCAGCATGATCTTGGTTCAGGACATCATTTGGACTTAGGGTGTATGTGCTCTTTCTCTTTTTTGCATGTAACTGATGCTCTGTGTTCCTGGTACAAAGAAGTACTAGCTAATTTTGAGGACAGAAAGGAGCATATTTACARCCTCTGTGTGCATGTTTCCTGTTAAAAAGCACATTCCTTTTAAGTGGGGGGAAAGAGCATAAAACCTGGGACTATAACAGCAATATATGAGGCAGTTGTTAGACATTCTGTTTTCTGAAAGCTAAGACTCCAGCTCTTAAAATTGAAGGATGCTGTTCAGCACTTTTCTCATGGTGACCACCTAGAAATACTACCTACCTGTCTTGTAGGTAACAAAAGATCCTTTTTATAAGTCTACAAGATAGTAATTAGCTTTAGATAKCCCTCTGTAAAGAGAAGCAGTGAAAATACTAAGGACTTTAATAGTTTTTTCATTAACTAATCAGAAATTGTCCATTAGAATAAAGCATCAGGAGGCTGGGGAGCAGTGACCTCCAAGTGAGGAGACAGGGAGGCAGGTGTCCTTCTGCTACCCTTGTCCATGGCAAGAGACTTGTCACAGTGACCTCAAGTTCTGGTTCCTTGGCCCTTTGAGACTCTGGTGAAGGCTTTACCAGGTGCTGTTGCACAAGGAGGCAACATTAAGGCAAGATCAGGGAAACATTTACTTATCCCTTCTGTGAATTTAGCTGCTGTCTTGTCCAGTCTTTTCCTAGTYCAGACAGTAGCTAAGGGAAATCCTTTTCCATACCTTCTGGAGRAATAAAGGGAGTGAGGAAAAACTCCAGTTGACAGAGAAAGCATCGAACTAGAAGCAGGGTTACTTTTATAGAGAGGTTAAGGGGGCTACACACTATAAATTGTGAAGGTGTGAAAGGAGATCTTAAAATGGATATGTTTAGGAGCAGTTTAGTTATCTGTAAAATTTGTTTACAGTTGCCATCTGAACCATCTGTTGTCTTTCCTTGCRTTGTAGTCACTTGGGGTAGATGATTTCTGTAATAGATGAAAGGTTTTTTAAAAGTATGGTTTATGTCTCTACATATACATTTATAGAGTACATCTCCTAACGAGGCCTAGATCCCATCGGTGCTATTTGGGGATGCCACTGTAGTAACAATGATATATTGCATGCTGTTAATGCTGCGTTTGCAGAGCATTTCCAATTAAAGTTGTTATGCAAATTAAAGTTCCTCCTTTCTCCATCTGGTTGTTTGCATACAGGCTATGGCATGCTTTTCAGTGAAATAATTATATTTTTATATATAAAATTTTATCTTTTATATTGGCAGGGCTAGGGGAGGACTTCCCTCATACAGAGTCATAATGTCCCATGACAGGAATTGCCACCAGTGCRTGGAATTGTTGGATGTACAGCTCTGTGCTCGAGCATTTGAGCTGATGGGGAATTGATCACAGCAGTGTACTGTTCTACCCTGTGTTGCTGCTGAGGGCATGGAGACTCCTGCAGAATGTCCAAAATCACAGCTGCTTTCCAAAGGGACAAGGAGAATTAGGAGCCTAGAACAGGTGTTCAGTTCGAGACACAGTGTYGCCACATTCTCCAGGGTAACAGACAGGAAAACACGCAAGGTGTGACTGCCTCTGGTTCCTGAGCTGCCCACTGATCCATAGATTTGGTTCCTTCAGGTCATGGTTGGGAGACCAGAGACAGCTTTTTGTCCTGCAGCTTAGAATGTCCACCATGCAGGCTTGCTGCTTTGACACCTGCCAAGGGACTACAGTATGACTGAAAGAGGTGGGAATCAGCTGTCATTTTTGAGAATGAAAGGTGAATTCCATTCTTTGCAGGCATTAAGATAAGTTGAAAAAGCAAAATCTCCATTAGGATTCCACAGAATTAAGATTATCTGAGGTTTAATGCACCATTTATAGATGTCTTTATTTCACTGTAGTATTCATCAGGATTTTTCAGTCTTATATGTAGCCATGACCACTGTATTTGAGAGCCCATTCTGAGTATGTATCTAATAGTTTATATGGGAGTTATTTCACAACTCAGTAGTCACTTCAGAGAAATTGCACCTTCTATTTTAACTTTTACCAAAATATTAGGACTTTAATTTAACATCTGTAAAGGAATGTGTTCAGTCTTGGTATTTTGTTCAGTTTTCCTCTAACAGAAAGAAAATTGCTATGGATCAGATAATGCTGAATCAAAGGTTAGGTGTTTGCCTCTAAACAAAATGGCAATCAAAACATTTCTGCCAGCATTAATAACTCTTTGCTGTGGTGTTTAGTCTTGTAGAAGATAACCCAATTTTTGGGGCTGGGTTTTGTTGTCCAGCCTAAACACACTCTTGTGTGTTTGATGCAAGACAAGCCCCAGTAGCTGCGATCAACACTTAAAGAAACCTGCAATAAACTTTTCTGCTGTTTCAGCTAGAGGTGTGTTACCTTCCTTGATCACAACATGTGGTTGTCCTTAGAAATGGGACTTTTAATTCAATGCAAGCGTAATCCTGTTGCAGGGCCAAATCACAAGAAGTTTCAAAATCTGCTATGGACTCAAAATCCATTTCTTTCCTCACAGAGGGCTTCGGGGGTTTCCCCCTCTGTTTGTGGACTGGTAGATAATGATCACCTATTAAACATCTTGTATGTATTAGAACTCCACAGAATTAATCAATATATGAATCCTAATGGTATGTGACAGGAAGGGATCAAGACAAGCAATCCATTTTTTGAATATTAACAGAGTAAACAGATGCATAAATATCACAGGGTACAGTGACTGTGATCCTTTTAATACAAGTACTGCAAAAAGTTGTATATAGTTATGTATGTGTAGTGTATACATACATGTGTATAAATGTATATAGTTGCATACATATATTTTAATATACATACAGTTATGTATTTATATACATGTACATAATTATATGTAGTATGTATGTTTTTGCTAGAGAAACTGATGCTGTGAAGTTAGTATTCAACTTTGCAAAGAACTCAAGGAATGGGTACTGCTATCCTTTCATTGGTGTTTGCTTTACCATTTCTAGTTGTTTATTCTGAAATACTAATAGGTTTTAGGGATTAAAGGAATGGAGACAAATTTTCTCTATAAAGTAGACTTTTAGCAACTAAATGYARTRCCATGGWAAGGGMCCTGGGKGTTCTGGTCAGTGGCAAGTTGAATCTGAKCCAGCAGTGCCCTGGCAGCCAGGAGGGACAGCCCTGTCCTGGGGGCATCAGGCACAGCATCGCCAGCCGGGCAAGGGAGGGGATTGTCCCGCTCTGCTCTGAGCTGGGGCAGCCTCACCTCAAGGGCTGGGGGCAGCTCTGGGTGCCACAAGATAAAAAAGACATTAAACTGTTAGAGAATGTCCAAAGAAGAGTCACAGAAATCGTGAAGGCCCTTGAGGGGAATCTGCACAAGGAGTGTCTGAGGTCACTTGGTCTGTTCAGCCTGGAGGAGACTCAGGTGAGACCTCAGTGCAGTCTGCGTGCTCCTCACGAGGGGAAGTGGAAGGGCAGACTCTGATCTTTTCWCTCTCTTGACCAGTGACAGAACTGGAGGAAATGACTTGAGGCTGGGTCAGGGGARTTTTAGGTTGGATRTAAAGATGAAGTTTTTCACCCAGAGGTTCGTTGAGCACTGGAACAGCTCCCCAGGGAAGTGGTCACAGCACTCAAMAAGCATTTGTACAATGCTCTCAGGCACATGGAGTGACTCTTGGGGTGTCCTGCAGAGTGCAGGATTTGGACTCAATGATATTTGTAGGCCTTTTCCARCTCAGTTCAACTCTGTGATTCTATAAATGTACAGGACTGCAAATCCTTCATAATCCTTTTATCTCTAGGGAATAAACCAGGGAAAACAAGTAAGGCAAATAGTAAAACGTGGGTTTTTTTTTTTTTCCTGTAACTAGCTAACAGCTCCAGACCTGTTTGTCAGATAGTGGCATTTCATAATTCACATCTTACTCCTTCATCATCCCTAAATGATGAAGTTAGTCACATAGTTTTGACATTAAAATTGTACACTGTTTAGAAAACTCTATTGGATTCTTGCTTATTGCAACAACTGAGACAGAGGTTAGAGAGAAAAATGTTGAAGAATACTATTACAATATTTCAGCATAGTTGACATRTTCAAAGCCCTTTGGTAACTTCTCTTATTGTATATGTCTAACATATAAAGCTTCTCTGTATTTTATGAGTGAATAAGTAGTTAAATGGTAAATATCATAAAAAGAATTAATGGTTTACCATTTAAAAAGACATTTTAAGGATGAATACAKCTACATAGAGGTTTTAAATTGGAGTATTGTGTATATCTCTAATTCTACAACCTGTGTTTTAGCCTTAGGAGCTGAAAACCTGTAGCTCTGTCACGTGAAACCTCTGAATAACCATCTGGTTACATGAAAAAAAAAGGAATCTGTTTACATTGTTTATTTGAGTTAATATTTAATGTGTATTATGAGTTTCTTGAATAAAATGCTTGCAATAATTCATTATGGAAAGATTATTCGTTTATAATTGTATTGTGCCCTGTATGTTCATACAGACATTAATCGAAGAAAAAGAATAAGAGGAATTTTGCCCTAATTTGGAAAAAAATTTTCATGTTGATATTTTTTTTCCCTCAAACATCATAAACAGGTTGTTTTACTTCAGAACATAAATATTTTTAATGAAAGATCTAAGCATTTTATAATCTTGTTTTTCTCCTATTTGCATGAGAATAGGCAAGTATTAATCACTGCTGACATTTTTTAAGAGGTCAGAGAATCCTTAAGAGAGGAGTACTTATTATGGCACGAAGATTTTTAAATACCTAATGTTTTCATTTGCCCCTCTAATTCCTTTGAACAAGTCACTGTAGTGGTATGAGCAGTTGTAATTACACAGTTTCTGAGTAGATTTATGGTTTATGTTGGTTGGATTATAAAKTAATTTTTAGTATGAAGAAACAGTTTGTGTTGTTTAGCCTGTAGCTTAACTATAAAAAAGAAATTCAGATTAGGTCTTTACCTGTTAAATCATCATGTAAAGACACAATAAACATACTTTTTAAGGTATAATATTTGAGATGGGAAGTATTTGATATTCCTTTCTCATGTGAATAGTCCTTTCCTACACAACTAGTCATTATCAGTTCAAGAGATTCGCTTCTGCTAAGACTTGTTAATAATTATTTTGGAATTGGGGCACATACRTCTTTGAAATTAAGTGTAAATGAAACACATTTGATAAGTTTTATTTTTGTACCAGTGCTGGCCAAGAAACTAGAAGCATACATGTGGTTATGCTGTGATATGGTTACACAGATGATATGTATGTATACACAGTAAGAAAATCTTCCATTATCTCTCCTAAAAAAAATAAAAAGTTACTTTGTGTCTGTCTTACTGAGCGGAAAAAATGGCATTATTCCCACCATGTTTACATCTAAAGGATGAAGAGATGAATTTGCTACGTGCGTGTTGTTGTAGAAATTATGCACCATCATGGAAAGAAAGAAATATTTTCTATCTCATGAAGTAAACATTATTAAATTCTTGAATCATTGAAGTGGAAACAACTTAGTACTGTTTTGAAAAATCTGCAACGTATGAACACTAAAACTGTTGATAAATCCAATGTAAATTCTAACTAACTAGGAAAACATTAAAACATTATAAGCTGAATAGAAGATGGCTATGCCACTGGTGGTTTTTTACTGTTGTGGTTTGGTTTGGTTTGGTTTGGTTTGGTTTGGTTTGGTTTGGTTTGGTTTGGTTTGGTTTGGTTTGGTTTGGTTTGGTTTGGTTTGGTTGGTTTGATTTGGTTTGGTTGAGAGGGGAAGGGGTTCATTCTTTGTTTTAAATTGCCAGGTTAGAGCTTTCCTGAAAAGAGCTGGTTAGAATTGTAGAAATTCTCATCCTGGAACCTCATGGGAAGTCCCAGTCCAATGGTCTCAGTTACAAGGTCAACAATGAATTTAGATCAGGTTGCCAAAGGCTTTGTCTAGGTGTGCCTTGAGAACCTCCAAGAACAGGGTTTATGCTGCCTCCCTAGGCAATATTTTATTAATTCTCCTGATTTTGGACATTCTTTATGCCAAGTCAGRGCCCCCCTCATTTTAATTTTTGATCGTGGTCTTTTTTGCTTCAGGCACAGATCTCAATAAAGAGCTCAGGTTATCCTTCAGTGTAACCTCCTCTGTCATGAAGGCAGGTTATTGTTAGGTCCTGCTCCCCAGACAGTTATTTCCCACCCTGTACCATTGCAGGTGTTTATTCCTAGAAGCAGAACTTTCCATTTGTCCATTTTGCATGTCATGAGGCTCCTGCTGTTCTGTTCCTGCAGTCTGACCTCAAGAGTGTCCATGCAGCTCTCAAAGTTATCCCCAGGTAGGATAAGAGGGAGCAGATACTAGGTGGAACAGAGGAATTTTGGATTAAATGCAAAGATTTCTGTTTCTGTGATGCAGTTTGAATATTGGAATGCATCAACAGAAGTTGTGAAATCCCTGCCCCGGGAGACATCCAGAAGTCAGCTGGACAAGGTCCTGTGGAGATTGGTCTAACTGGACTTTGAGTAAGGAAAGGACTGAATGACTCACTGAGGTTCCCTCCAACTTTAAATTTTCTGTGTTTCTCTGACTGTTCTTTCCCAATTTGATACTGTCCACAGACTTGATGAGGATGCATTTTGCTGTCTCTTCTATGTATTTAATAAAGACATGAAAGAGGATAGGTCCCAGAACAGACCTCTGAGGAGCTTTAATTGCAACTAGTTTTTGGGTTGAGCACAAATTCAGTCCACTTAGCTAGATAACATCTCAGCTGGGATACAGGAATGCCATGGGATACTAGGTCAAAGCRTTGCCAAAATCGCAGTGAATGATATTCATGGCTCTCCTCATTCACTGATCTGATTATTTCATTGCAGAAATACTGTATTCATTCAGAAACACTCATTACATGTTGTTTTCAAACGGTTACCTTTGGCTTCTATCTGTAATAAATTATTTCTAACCCATGTGTCTGGAAGTGGCTTTCAAGACAACTTCATGATTTTTCCAGGTGCCAAAGAAGCCCTTACTATCCTATGATCTTTCCATTTTTAAAATACCAGTATTGTGTTTTTTTTTCTCTGCTATTGAGGACCTTAGCCAGTCTCCGTGCCATGCCAAATGACAGGCTTGCAGTGTCACCAGCCAGCTCTCAGCACTATCCCATGCATCAGATTTGTCAAATCTTTTGCTGTTTACAAACTATTTTCTGCCAGTGTCTTTTCCTTGAATCTCCAGACATAAAACCCTGGGACACCTTGTTGGTGAGGATTAACATAGAGTTTATCAGGTACCCCAATCCTGTCTATGCCTGTGATTACTGATTTAGCAATGAACTGGTGGCTTCATTGTTCATCTCCTGTTGTGAATGTAGCAAGAGAAGCTGTTTCCACTGCCTTTGCCATTGCTTGCACATCTCACCTCAAGCTCATTTTTAGGTTTTCTATGAGCCCCCATGCATGTTCAGGCAGTGTTTCTGCTTTCCTCCTTCCACATCGTTTCTTCTCTTCCATCCCATGTATCCATCCTTGTTACACTGGAGCTCAGTGGCAAGTTCCTCAAACTTTTTACCTGGTACACTAACATAAATAATCTTGGYTTGTGGTCTGTTCAGTATTAAAACTTGARTATTTTTTCTGATTGGTACAACCTKTGTCCCATGACAAAAACTGAGCATAAAATACTAAAAAAAAAATCAGTTAATTAGCCTTAATTTTCTTGGTTTGAATTAGTCTTAYAAATAAATCAGTATTAAGAACATATGTCTGGAATTTTCTGAGAAGCTTCAGCCAGGTTTTTACAGTTGATAACTGTAACTCATCCATGTTTTTTAATGTAAAATTTTTATGTAAAATTCATGCAAATAACATTCATTTACTGTAAAATTGAAGACTTTCCATGTACTCTTCAATCCTGAGAAAAATTGGAAAAATGTGGCCTCTCTGGAAGAAATTAGATAGAGGAGATGTAGCCTTTGTGTGTCTGTGTAACAGTTGATACTGTCTGTCATGCATTCAGAGCAGCTCAAGTAAAAGCTGGATCTCATAAGGAAAAATAAGCTAAACACTGTTTAGAAGACAGYGATGCACGGATAGACAGCAAAGCATATGGTGCCAGGAGCTTGATGCTGGGAACAGTCCCACTCTCTATCTTCATTATTAATTTGGAAAGAATGCAGACATATGTTAACTTTTAATTTTATAATTTTTTTTTTTTTTTTGCATAAATGGAACCTTATGAATTGAAAAATCTTTTACTTTACCAGTCAGGACAGAAGACAATGTGATTTGGCACAATTCTTTTTTTATTGGCAAAAAAAAAAAAAATAGTATTTGACTTGGAAATGACGAACTAATGTAATTAAGGGGAAATGAGCCCAATTTATTTATTTAAAGACAGCCACTCATGTAAGAAGTTATGGTACTATAAGAGATCCTCGGCATGCCTTTTTCCTGGTAGCAGGGTGGGAGTGCAGACAGCTGTCTTCCAAAGGCCTCCGCTCCTGGATGAGGGGAGAAGGAGCTGCCCATTCCTGCAAAGATGTATGGCTGTTTGGCAGAGAGGGGAAAAACAGATCAAATTGGGACTGAAGGAAAACTTCCAGTATCTGTGACAGTGTTGAGCAAGTGTGTAGACTTTCTGCTTTCAGTGATCTGTGATTAGTAAACTGAGTAATCAGTTCGGCACTTAAACAAATCACAGGTTTAGGGCTGAGATAAAACTTCACTGGGAAAAAAAGAAAACTGGCATTTGGCTTAATCTGTCACTAGTATAAGGGTGTTCTGGAAAGCTGGGAACATGGTTAAAGTATTAGGGATTTTTGGGCAGAACAGAGGCTACAGGCAGCCATTGAATTTGGCCATTTTGCAGAAAATGCCATCTGAATACATTTAAAAATGTAAACAGTTATCAGGAAAACAGAAAGCTCTGTCATGTAGCAGTTCATCAGCACAAGCACAGGAGCAGCATAACTGGAGTTGTTTCACAGCAGCTCAGAATGCCAGGTGTGTTTCTWGCACTGGTATTCTTTCAGGCATCAAGCCTKCCAGCACTGTGGTGAATGAATCKAGGGGATAGAAAAGAAACCAGCATTTCTCTTATGTCTGCTGTCTGGGAAGGGCTGTTTTTCAGCAACAGGTGTCTTTGTGCCTGACACTATGACTCTGTTCCTTATCACTTTCATTCTATGTGGAACAGTGGTCTGGGTTTTATCCTTTGAAAAACAACAAAAATAGTAGAATWATTTCAGAGCTGAAACATTGAGATTTACTTTCTTTACCTGTGCTTTCATGTATTGCTTTTAAAATTCCTGTTCAAACAGTCTCCAAAAAGTTGAGAATATTTAAATAGTGTYCTCTGATGCATATGGGATTATGCATGACATTTGCTTGATATTTGCTAGTACATCTTGCTGGTTGTACTTTCTACAGCACCTTAAAACTTTGCTTCTACAATATATATTGAAAAAGCTCTTCTTAGCATTTAGCAGGTAATATTAACTTAATATTTTATAAACATGTATTTATGAAATGTTAAATTAATGATAATAAATACAAGTTCAGGAAATTAATATATAATGCCATTGTTGATAGTGAATTGTATTTATTATTTTTGGTGAATCCTACAGGAAAATTCCACAGTCATTACAAATAGTGTTCCTGTTACAGTTTCTTCTAAAGATTTTATTTTTTCTGAGGCACAGTGACTGCATAGTAAGCTGGACAGCTTTCTGCACAGTRTATGTAAAGTAGAATTTCAGTCACTTCATATAGGGATCAGTCTAGAATAATAGCCATTCTCTAAGAAATTACTTTAATTCACAATGCATGCAGTTACACGTTCAGGAGTGTGTGTCAAGGAAAACACACTCAGATTACAGATGCAATAATAAATTTTTGATTGATTTCATTTTCRCTACATATAACCTTGCGTTGTTTGAAATCATGGAGCTGCTTTTTGGGGAGCTGTTGCTTGGCATCTTAAAACATTTTGCTGTGTTTGTACCCAAGTGGGGGTAATATATGAACAAGTTAGAAAACATACTTTAAAAAAATAGCACTGTAGTAAGTAAGTGAAAGAAATTGATCAGCTGGAATAATAGGCAATTAATTATTGGAAGGGCAAGTTTCATATGCATTTATTAATGAAGATAATTGTCTTCATTTAAAAATATTATCCAGATAATCTTGAGGTTTCTCTTCATTTTACAGTTTTTGAGGTTAGCTTTGAAAATTTCCTTTTCTCCAGTCAGATGAAGAAACTTGCTTGATACAATGCTTGTTTTCAGTTTCTTATTTTGGCTTTTTCTGTAATCTCTTTAGTTATGTCTCAAGATGCCTCAAGCCAGTACTTCTCATACACTGTGAAAATGTTAAAGTATCAGTAAGATTTTTGCCACTATGGATGAGAAATTCCAGAGAGTTCAAAGAATATCAAGGACCCAGTGTTCTCTCTAGTATTGTTACAGATGAATTTTTGTATCTCGATATTTTCCCTGGAGTTATCAAGTGTCTTCTCTCTACATTTTCTATGGTTGGACATTAGATCACACCAGCTTGATTCAACAGGAAAGGAACAATGGTAGTCCAAGTAATGACTCAGGCTAAAATTACTTCCCCAATTTCTATATGTTGTTGTTTATTTGAGGTAAAAATAAAAATTTACTGACTTGTGGTTTCACCCAAGCTGGCAACCAAGCATCACACAGCCATGGTGCTTATGTGCAATAGAAAGTCTTGAAAATAGAACTTGGATTTAGTTGTTACATATGTGAAGGTAATTTCCACATACTTACTAAAGTAGATGAAAATACAGAAGGTCAAGTTCGACCATATTARAAAGGTCCAAGCCTTTTAAATCAGTGAGGCTTTTGTACTTCAGAAATGTGTGCCAACTCTGTAGTATTGCCTGGGTTAACTCAGCTGCAAATACAAGAGATGGCACTAATGTTTCAAGATTACACCTAATCATCTGTAAGTCTTTTCTCTCACTGTGGATTGATGTTGGTGAACATCAGCTTGACAGAGATTCTGGAAATCCACAAAAATGGATCAGTGGACCTATGCCTGGAAGCATAGGTTTGAGTGTCACAAAATATATGATTATGATTCAATAAAATTAGTTACTTTTAGTTAGTTATAGGGTTGAAAAAGTAGCTAAAATATTACTGCTACTAGTCATTGATGATGGTCAGTAGTCACTCATTTCAGCCTGTTTTTTTGTAAATTATATTYGCTAAATCACATATGCCACGGATCTCAGTGTGCTAAACGCAGCCACTAGTTATAATAAATTCAAAGTTTTTAAGTGTTTCAATCTATTTTTAAAACAGATTTAGGTGAATTTAGGTACTGGTTCTTGACCCATAAGACTTTTGAGTAACAAGAGACGTTTTGACTGTTGAACTGTTTAGTTCAATAGTCCAATGATCATGCAAGTCATACAAAATCTCTAAAGGGAAAGCATCCAGAGGCTAAATTCCCTGACTTATTACTTTAGCATTTCTTCTTATTTTTTTAAATTTCCCATATTTGTCCCTTTCCCCTTGTTTTTTTTCACAGCAATACATTTTTTGAAAGGTTTCATAATACTCAGCTTTTGTGAATCATTTGTTTATAAAGATTTGAAAATTGCTGCTTTGATAGCAAATAGCAAGTGTTCAGTATTTATTGTTTGGGGTGGTGTTCTCTATATATTGTTATGCAACAAAGATYAGAAAATGATGATTACTTCAGAAAAGAGTTCTTAATGTGTCTCTCACATTAACTTGTAGTATTGCTTTCTCCTCCTCCCAGCTTGTGCTTCATCTCTTCAGATTTTATCACTTTTGCAGGTGTGTGCCAGATACAACCTTAAAATGATGCTGAGAAGGCAGCAGGTGAGGGAAGCTTTGCCTTTTGAGTCTGCTKCTGAGCCCCAAGTGATGGTAGGGGAATGCCAGCAAAGAGAGAGAATATCCTCACTGGCCTCTTTTTCCTCACTGGCAGAGTGTAGCTTAATTTGTTCCTTCTGTGAGATAATTAGCTAGCTCTGGTTCTAGCCTTACACTGAAATAATAATGTGCTCTTTCTGAGCATTTGGAAACTGTTAGGTAACTGTTAAGTCCCAGTTCGGATGTGGCTTCATTCTTAAACCAGACATTTTATCCATCTCAGTAAATCGATTTTTATTTTTGGCTCTTGGGATGAAACAAGAACAGCACAAAAATTGTTCAAATTCTCCATTCATTTTTGACTTTGCATATTGCAAAACAGTTTGAATACTACAGTGCTGTTATCCTTGACCTCTCTGCAAATGATTCTTCCTTTACTAACTCATCTCATGGGTGTGATGCAATCAATGTAGATAGAACATCATTTCACAATGCCTGTGTTGAGCGAAGATCTAAGCTGCTCTTGATTCATCGTCATTCTCCAACTTCACTAGCTTGTGTTTTCAAAGATCTCAGAAGCAYATCTTAAAAATTAACTTTTCTCATCCTTTTTGCTCATTTTTCCTTTTCCTCAGGTGCTTTTTGATAGGTGATTCACACAACTATAGTGCTTTCCTTMGGGTGTTGTAAGGGAGCATTGATTCTGCACTGAGTATCTCCGCTACCCCTTTTACAAACAGTCTTTTCTTTTGCCTGTAGCTCCCTCTGAAGCTGAGCGAGACTGGAGGGTATTGCCTTTGTGTTTCACATAGGGATGTTGAACCAAAGAATATTCCCATCACTTGTGGATTGGTTCTTCAGTTGCAGGAGCTCCAACAAGAGCTTGCACACCATCAGAGGCAGCATTTGTGCTTTTTGTTGTGGACTCCTTAAACAGGAGTTTATTATTTATGTTCACCAGCGGAAAGCTCATCCCACACCGTGTGCTATTCTGCAGCCACCAGCTTTTACCCTTCCTGCCACCARCCCCAGTAAGAAGCTCATTCATGACCTTTTGGATTTGAAATGRTAGCAGGTTGATTCCCTTAAGATTCAGGGAAGCTTTTGTGTCCAGCTTCAAATGTCTCATACAGAGGAGTGTCCACTCCTCAATGAATATGAAACCTTATTTTTTAGCCAAGCATCCTTGCATTTCTGTCCATTTCAGTCCTGTATGRTAAACAAGTACATAATTACATGGAAGACTTTGATTTCCAGGCTTTCCAGCTTTCCCTGTAGGGTTCTAGATTTTTTCTGCAAAATCTTTCTCTTGTTTTTCCTTGTGCTACTGGGAGCCATGGAAAGCAGACATGCAGGCTTCTCAGAACCAGTGCCTCTTCCCTGGTGATCCACAACCTTTGTACCTTTCATATGACCTTTGCATGCAGCAAGTGACTGCGTGGAGGTACCTGGTCTTGAAAACCCCTGGTTCCTTAGTGCCAATGCCACTTTTCCCTTCATTATAGATCTGTGGTTCCAGGACAGAGGGATGCGTGGTGTTTGGCCTCAGCCCTGCCATCGGTGCTCTATTGCCCTGTCCCCCCATGCCATGATGTCATGGATATTAGCCTGCACTTAATCTTGTTTTCTGAAGTTCCTAAAAATCATCTCTTCATGCTCCTTCTCAAAGGATTTGATTTCCATGTTTGGAGAGCAGACTGCTYACCAGTGTCTCTGTTAATGCTGTCTGTAACCCCTGGACTGTGTTTGTGTTGAGTTCATTTGGTCCAGCCCCCTCAGAGAAGCTCCCAAAGATACTCTCTGCATCATGGAGCATCAAGGCTGCTTTCCTACAGTTCAGGTGTTCGTACATGAGATGTTCAACAGACATTTACTTGCGGGAACTCACTTTATTTTTCATTCTAGTGGGTAACATCAGTTATTTAAGATGGTWTCTGTATCACAGTGATTCACCTGACTGGCAAATTTATGGATGTTGCCAAATTGCCCCTGGATCCAAATTTCTATTTATCTTCTCAGCTCACTTCCATTGATGTTTCCAGCAGCTCTGCTCACTCTGTACTAGGATTCATGTTACTTCCAGCAAGGGCTTCATGCCCCATTTCTAGTTTCAGATTTTCACCTGCATCTTCCTTCCCTTCTTTCTTCCTGCCAYACCCAGTGAGAGTATTATTGAGTATATATTTGTTCTTGATGTTACAAAAATCAGAGATTTCATTGATTCCTTGTTAGTGCAAGAGGGGCGAACAAAAACATGTAAATATTTTTGCACAAATATATACATGTAARCATAATGCACAGTATTTTAAATTACTAGAGAAAAACCTAGATYCTTTCTTTGGAAAATAGGAAAAGCATTAAACAATATGCCATGGTCAGAGCAGAATTTCTGACAGTTTTGATTTTAATTTAAACAAGCAGTTTACTGGGAGAATTTTATTAGGGAGCTGTCTTCGAGCATCAGTTGTAAAATACAAAAAAGAGTCAAATATGGACAATTTTCCATAGATSATCTATTTTCTTTGTATCTGTTTATTTTCTGACTTTCCTGGTGTAGGGAAATCAGACCAAAACAAGTTACATCCTCTGATCAGGAATCAATCACACTAAAGGGAGAGTCAGGTCACAGCGTGAGGTTACCTTCAGATATTTCACAGAAGCTGTTCTTGATCTTATACTGCATTTTTTTTTCCATGGTTGTGTCTACTTATCTGTATTTGGTTGCAATATAATAATAGTTTATTCTGTTTCCTTCTGTGCAGAACAGATGACTTGTGTTTTCAGAGATGCTTTGTTTCAGAATGGGTTTTGCGTAAGGGAGGATATGTGGCTGCTGAGCACTTGAATGATTCAGCAGTGTTCCAGGGAAACAGACTTTGACATATAGATGTGTAAATGACATGAGCTTTTCCAGTATACCAGACTTACAGTACTGATTCATTTGCTTATCCCTRTTTTCTCTTGCTAAATTTATTCTTTTGTAACCTGAATGTTTTCCTAAAGGACTGCTTAAGACTTCAATTTTAAATTTCCAGCAATTGCAAATCTTCTGTGACCATTGTTTCATTAAGATTGTCCTATTGTTTGGTACTACAGAAAACTGAATAGACATCTCTAATTTTGTTTTTTCTTACTGTAATTTTAATTAGTATTTTGAGGACTTAATATATATGAAATCTATTTTGTTTATTTTTTTAATATGAAATCTGTTAGGATTTAGGTTTGCATTTTATACTGTGTCACATGAAATGTGTCTCAGATTAATTCGCATACTTTCAGTTTGGCTGTTGTCATCTATTCCAAGAGCTTGTTGAAAGGCTTTACATTAGTCATGATTATTAAAGCTTGTGGGTTAGGAAAAGATGTATATTTTTGGAAATAGTGTCTGTGTCTGATCATTCTAAATCAGATGTSTATATTAAAAAAGCTGAAGATGGAGGGAGGAAACATAACAATGTTAAATAAATAATTCTTTGGAAGCCTACCTTGCAGTACCTTAGAAGAACAGGGAAATAAGAAAGAACTAGAAAAGCCAGTAAATGAAAGACTTGTATTTACACTGAAACTGATAATGTGTTTGAAAAAGTATGGGAAGRAGAAATTATGAAGAATGATCAAGTTTGGCAAATCAGATAGTTTAGAGATACGATGTTTGAGATAGAGTAGTTTACAAGACTCTTCTATGGTCAACTGCAAAATTGATGACTTSAAACCTAACCAGGATAATATACAAGAAAGTGTTCTTCAGAATTAGKCAGAAGATGGACAGGTACCTGTGTTAAATATAACACAGGAAAGCAAAAGCTAATTAAAATTTTCTGTATGGGTTTCTGTTTGCAAGAATTTTGCTATTCCTTTGGGTATGCACAGTGTAATTGTTTTCTAGTTCATCTAAGAAACATTTGCTGAAAGAATGTAAATAATTGTGTTTATCTAAATCAAATTTTTACTCTTCATTGAAGAAGCAAATTGCAAAATCTGAAAATAATGAAGAAGCAGATCACATAATGTTTATTGCTGTGAAAAATAAATTTATGAAGTTTCTCATYAAGTTAAAATTAATATTAAAATATTTAATTAGAATTACTTTTATAGYTTGTCTTGTCACAATCCGGTTTATGACATCTTTTCAATGAAAAGACCTGAGCAGGAAAAACAAAGCCAAAGTTCAGTGTATTAGAAGTCAACTACTACTGAACAGAGATGATCAATACATTTAAAGGGAATTGCATTCCAGAAGTGCCACATGCTTGAGCCACTCAATACTGGTACTGGAGCTCTGAAAATCAGATACTTTTTATTTTTCTTTTAATATATTGTTCCAGAAATTACCATAATGTTTAGTCTTGTACTTGTGTTCTTTTAGCTAGTTCTTTTTTTTTTTGATCTTGTGGTTAATCCAAATTATACCTGCTGTCAGGAAAGAATCTGTTTCTTATTAATGCAGCAAAGTTCGCCAAGATTTATATGCTGAGTTTGATCTGTGTCTATATAATTCCTTGAGGAGACAGAAGAACGTGGAAAGCTGAGAGTGCCTCAACCCAACTTAAACATTTTTTTCCTCCTTCCTAAAATTATTACAAACTTTATGTGAAGAAGCACAAGTAGGAAGGTTAGTAAGGAGTTCTGGCTTAGTAACAAGTTCTGATTCATAGTGTTTAGTRTTTAAAAAGCTTCACTATCCAACCTTGAATTTTGTTTTAAAATTTTTCATTTAAAGTTGATTAACTCAATTTTTGAGACACTGCACTAATTTTGATTTTTTTTTTTTCTTTGATATGCACTGGACCATGAATGAAATCACTGTTCTTAAACCAGGGATTGTCCAAAGCATAATGTGCTAAACATGCTGGGTTCAGTGAGTTTGGTGTGGGGTTTTACATTCTGTCATCCCAGTACAAAGGTTTCTAAGCCTACTCACAGCATCCACCAATCTCTTGTTTTACTCCTTTTCTCATGATGAAGACTGACAGGGTAATTTTGATCTCTTAAGACTTCCAGATTTCCCATTTTCTCATATGCTGTGATTTGCAAKGAAAATTTCCAGATTTCCTCAGCCGCTTAAGMGATGATGAGACATTTGGTGTAGCTTTTGGACAYATCTTTAAACGCTACYTGTTGATRTTCTTGCTYCCTTARCCTGCACTGCCTTGGATTCAATTCCCACAAGTCTTAATAGCATAGATGTGTATGTGCATTCTCAATCCATGGCCAGCTTTTAACCTGCAAAACTACCACTTRTCATCRTGTAARATGRTAYAGTTTCYMGAGTCACACATTCTGAAGTCAAGGKAGGCAAAGTTTAGAAATGACAAGAGCTTRCATGGGATCAAGAAGAGCGTAATGAAACAGTTCAGTGAAGATGCCCTCAGTGTCAGATTGCTCATGCAGACTTTGCCAATAGTCAGCTCAGCCTGTGAATCACAGTGTTTGTTACACTAGAGGAACATTTATTTCTTCCTGAATTTCCCTGCCAGCACTTGCTGACTGAAGCTCAGCAAGTGAAAAGCTTTTGCTTTTCCTCCTCCTGTGAAGCATGTCTGAGAGAAAAGGAACTTGCCATAGGAAGTATCTCAAAATGTGTCAGTGGCAAAACTTGGGGAACAAATACTGAATTAGGAATAACAAATTGCCAGGACTAGATGGATAATGTTCATCCAAGAGTAGCAAAAGCACTCAGAAACAAAAAAGCCAAACTGAAGGCTRTAGTGTTTCTCTTTTATCCCCCACAAAATGTCTCATAGGATGCCTGTGTTACAAATGGGCTTCAAAGCATGTCTGGGCAGCTTGGATCTGTATCACATTTGCATCAGACTAACAGAAATGACAGTCAAGAGCAGAACTGATTAACTCCAATATTCATACTGTGTGGAGTGAGAGAAAAGAATGGAATTTTTAAGAAAGAAATTGCGATGCCATACCAAAATCAGTTAAGATTGATTTTGGGTAAGTGTGCAAAGTGATGTATATGGAAAACGTCATGACTTCATGTATGCATATGAGGCACTGTAAGCCAGCACAGGGCATGAAGAGAGTCTTGTGGTGATAACAGGATCATTTCATTAAAATGATATGGTCAGTAACAAGATGCTGAGAAGTTYCTGACATGACCTGGTTGCTCAGCCCAGAATGGCTTTTCCTGCTTTGTAACATATAACTCAGAGTGGCATTTTTGACAGCTTTGATTTAGATTARCAAGTTTCTTACCATTTGAGATACTCGGTCCTGAATTGCTTCCTGCATTTTCCAATAGCATCTGCCTGTTTCAGATCTGTTTATCTTCATCAGATTTTCCTGCTGAAGACTTCCAAAGAGTAAGGAGTCAGAGATCTTGGTTTTGATAAGTAACAAGAATTCTTCAGGCCAAAACCCCAAATGACAGCCATTTAATCATTCAAAACATAATGTGGGTTGATATTACCATTTTTAAGTAGCACAAGCAGAGAATTACTTTATGCATTCTGTGCCATTTTTTTAGGTACAAAAGGAAAAAGGTGGTGTCAYGTCATGCGTTGAGAATCAGAAAGTGCCTGTTTTTGTGCTACACTTGTTGTCAAAACTGCTATAAATCCTAGTTTCTGGTGAAGTACAGSGGTTTAGTCTGCATGCAACTCTTCACAGTCTTCTTAAAATCTACTCTGCCAGTGAGATATATTTTTTCTTACTGGAGGATCTTTCCTCCAACTTAAAAAATTAGACCTTTTTTACTAAGTTTAATTATCYGGAATTACCACATGCTGTCCTTTCTTCTGTGGAAGTGCTAGCCCTTACATCTGTCATCTTTTGCTTTATGAGTCATAGATGATGTTGAGAAGTGAATCCCAAATAGACTTTAAGATCATGTCCGTGGGTCTCCACAACTAACTGCCATTTTCCATACTGTCYCAACAGTGCCAGTCTAATTTTAAACATACAGTTTATTAACAAATGCAATGACCCAKCTGCATGATCAAAGCCCTGTTCAAAAATTAAAACTGTGGAGAAAAATGAAGATTTTGGAAAAACGTAATTTCTTAGAAAAAATGTGCATTTGTATGTTACCCCTGCCACCAAAAAAAAAAAAAAAGCAAAACAAAAAAAATAATTCAGCAAACCTACTAGAAAATATAAATACTCATTCATGCTGTTTGTGGTAGAGATAAATTTTAATGTCTTCACACTCCAGAGCAGCAAAAAAAATCCATTAGCACACAGATTCTCACAGTCATTGACTGTGTGGGAAGATACAGATGGGGTTTTTTTCTTCATTGCAACAATATCACTAACAGCGGGAGCTGAAACATACTATGTCATGTCAACCTGAAACAAATTAGGATTTAAGAATCTAATAACGTTGGGATTGCTCAGTGGTGCAGTTTGCTGACAGAATGTCATTGTGCACGAATGGCATGTGCTCAGAGTTGAGTTGCTCTGGCAGTTAAAATACCCATGTTTCCCTATTAAGCCAGAATGCCAAGAGCTACACCACTTGGGGCTTTAGTGTGATATAATGCACTCATCCCAAATTTTCTGTGGCATTGGGTGGTCAGAGAGCTGTATGGGCAAACAACTGAACTGARGAAATTGAAGAAAAATACCTGGTAATCTGTGAGAAGCTTAAAATCTGCAGAGTTGAGGGGTTGCCTCRCTGTGACTGATTGATGCTGTCTCACAGATTCAAATACAAATATGCTGATATATTCTGTACTGTACTTAATGACTATGATTTTAAAAACCTTAAAAGGTTTTTTTTTTTCCCTAAAGTACTAAAGTATTAATTGTATAAGTTCTGTATATTCTTTCTGTTGCAATGAAAAGGAAAGCAAAAGTTTCATGGGCAGACTTTTCATTTTATTACCAAGAACTGCAAAAGTTTACATGTTTTTGCTTCATATATAGCCAGGGATAARAAACATTTTAGAGCTAAATAGCTCCTTGTGCAAGTTTCCTAAACCTGATTGGAATTCATTCATGGTCACAGCAGTGTATATACAATCTAAAAGAAAAGTTTTCATATAGAGATGTTAATTGCATACACTGTCCATCTTGTTTTGTCCATGATAAAAGAAAACTCACATAAGCMTGTGCTTTATCAACAAGAGACAGTTTATATATTCCAAATTCAGAATACTCTCTAATAAATAGTGCAGATACAAGGCTGTGCTATCCTTCCAAAAATTGGCTGTTCTTAGCTCACTTGTTTTGTGAAGCAGGACACAGCTCRCTTGTTCCCAAGTGTCAACAGCCCATGTTAGAAAGCTTTGTATGGACACGGCTCTTCTGTGCAATGGTAGTATCAGCTTGACCTCTTTCCTGCTGCAAAAATATTTTTTGAACTGGCATGTTTGAAAATGTAAAGTTTGTTGTATGTATTWGCTGCTAGTTTTTCATCCACTTCAGAGAATTATCTGTTCTTGAATTAGTTTAAAATTATGCGAAGTATTTGACACATCATTGTCAKATATAAACTAAGAAAATATTTTTATGATTTCTTTTCTATTAAACAGAAAAGGCTTATTAAATATATGTATGTTTGAAAAACTAAAGATTTTCAGGGTCAAGCTGAATGGTGCAGAAAGACATCTTTTGGTTTTGTACTTTTGCTTAGTGTAAAGTTTGTGATGATGTATTTTTCTCCTATTTCTGTGTCTGACTAGGCAGCTGGACCTCATTATCTTCTATGTACTGATATTTCCACAAAATTTAGCCTTATTTATTGTCAGTTTCAATGTGCATGGAGAGATTTTAGAAAGAAAAAAATGTCTGTAAGTGGTAAGGATTTCTGTATCCGTTCCTAAGATCAATCACTGTATAAAGGAGGAGAAAACTCATCCCTGCTACTTCCACATCTTTTACTGAAATAGTGGCAGATCTTCTATATGGAAAGTGAATATTGTGTTTAAAGAGTAAAAGCTGGAGTAGAAGGTCACAGGGAAATGCAGAAATCCTAGTGATTAACTGAACAAACCTTTGAGCAGCACACATTTTCAAGGCTGACTGCACATTTCAGTGCTCCTTGCGGGTGTTTTATGGCACCACTTTCTTGTGTCTTAGGAGCTGCTGGTACAGCCTTGGCATCCTCTGCATGTGTGGCTCAGAAAGCAGTCCCCGGACTGCAGTGTTCCACATCTAATTGCTGCTTCTCTCACTGGATCTTGCTGAGTTTAAATGTGGTAACTCCCTGCTCTGCACTGATGGATTGTTATCTTTTCCCGTGTCCTTTCATCTACCAGTGGTAGGACAACATTCTTAGAGCAGATAGTTATATAAGGGTTTTGCTTTCTCTTGGGGAAAGAGAGGATAGCTGRGGGGTTCTTTTGTCTGCTTTCCATGTCTGTGCACACCTTTGAAATGGAAATTGAGATATCAACAGATCCTTGAAGGCCAGTTTGCTCTGAATATACCTTAAATCAAGCCTTTACAGAAAGCAAGACATTATTTAGTTTTTCTGTATATTCCTTTGGCTAGTCCTTAGCTTCCAGCACTATCAAATGAATCTAAGGTTTTTTAAGCTGGATCAYTGTCCTTGTCACTGGTGTGCTGGATGGTCTTACTCACTTCTGAGACTCCATCTGAATTTCAGCAATAGTGAGCTGATCATCATTATGCATTCTTGTTCAGAACGGATCACATGAAAATATTGATAATTATTGCTTTGTACTCTACCTCCATTACAGCTCTAGGAAGTTTTTTAATTCTCATAGACTTTTAAATTCTGGGATTTCATTACAAACATTAAAAATACATTGGTTTTTAAAAAATCATGTGCTGTTACCTCTGCAGAGCAGGATTTGCTGAAATGCTTCTGATCATTTCAGTAACTGCTTCAGTCAGTGCAATTCCAAGGGCTGGATCCGGTCCCAAACCAGGTGGACAGATGCAGATTTCCTTCCAAGGCAATGTTGAGCAGCTTGAATGGGGTAAATGGTCCTCTTATCTGAGGTTCATATAGCATGAGATAGTCATGGAGGGTAATTCATCCAAATGTTGCCTTCTCATGAGTTCAGACAGGGCTTTGGATTATGCTGAATCATCACAATGAAGCGTGGCATGGTTCTTAGATTTGACACGTGCATGTGTAGGAAACTGCCTATCAGTCCACTCACACATGGAGATCATGGCATGTGTCTGCCAATGAAAGAAACAGCCAGTGGGTGTGTCTGACACGGGCAAGGCTCATAACTCTACCTCATATCTGGCCTTTGTGAGTAGTTTTCCCTCAAAAGTCCTTATTCTGAAATGCATAGAAGTTRGGAAGAACTGAGGTCTGCAGTATGTCAATAAAAGCTTAAAGTTAGAGAAACATTTGGYTCATGAGTTTTACCCTGCACCAAAGATAGTCTTGAAAAGACATAGAAGGTTTAATGTGGCAATAAATGYGTTCTTCATGATTACTCAACACAACTGCGAATAAAGGATTGAAAATGGCTTGATTAGTTCAGTTACCTATTTCCTGGGTGCGTGTTACCTCTCAGTCAGTGCCCCATGGCACTTTTACCAAACTTTTGTCCTCCTTCCAGCATCRGTTAATTACTCGTGAAATAGTCACACAGCTTATTTGATCTCAACTCTCAACAGTCTTCCCCAGGATAATGGAAAGTTGCATGTCATGTCCCTGGTTGTCTCTCATTCACATTTGACTTTCCTTGTGAAGCAGCCCCCTGAGAGTCTGATGCTGTGCTTTGCACAGTTATAGTTACAATTTATGAGAAAAAGAACATTGGACAAAATGCAATGTCAAACTTGTAACGCATAAATTGCAATTARTAAAATACACAGCAATTAATTGTAATTAATAAACTATTTGATACTTTAATTTTGATATCACTTAGAATGGAATAAAACATTCCRTCAAAGTATGTGGCTACAATATGAAAATTAAAACATCTAGAAAGAAAATCAAGTGCTGAGCAATCATGTGGATAAGTAAAATTTTGACCCTTCAGATGCTATCCCTTGTTGATCCAGAAGGAAATCAGTTCCACGGTCAGCAGCATTCTCTAGAAGTGTAAGCTTCTTATCTGGTTATGGTGGACAGTGAAAGTATTTTTAAGGAAGATGGTGGGAGTAGTATTTAGATGTTTTACCAGTTGGTAAATGACAGAGACCACTGAACAGATGGCAGTGAAGGCTGATGGGTATTGGTGAGTCTGGTGATTGGTTTCACATAAATTCTCAGCTACTGTGGGCACATCCCAGTCCAGTTCAAGATCTGTCAATTTAAATTGCTCTTGAGAAGAGCTTGAAGCATGAAGCAAAACCCGGATTTTCAGCCAGATGAGTCTTCCTTTTGACATCTCAGTGTTGCTGAGTCATTCCATCATCACAGTAAAAATCAAGAGTAAGCCTAACTTGCTAAAACAGTCCTGAAACCTCCCAGTTTCAAGTGTTCAGCTGTGAGAGTCATTAATGTATTTTATTAACAACATGCTAACAGAACAGGTAAAATGCTGACTTAAGRTGTCATTTTATTAAGGGCTATCCTCGGTGAGTACTTGTAATTGACCATTTATGCAGCTGCATAAACTGGGATTACTTTTAATAAGGTGAGGATTTTTTTCTTAAGCCTCTCTTTAGATCTGTGTTGTGCCTATATTCTCCAGTCAGCATCAATTCTCAGAACTGGGATATGAGGAATCTAGTCCAAGAAAATTCAACTTTTAAGGCAAAACACCTGACAACCTAAATGAAAAACAGAGCCTTTTTAGGCATGTGAAACAAATTGCCTTTTACTAAGCTTTTCTCATTTTCTTTTTGTACAGTGCTTGCTTAACAAATGGGAGTCAATAATCTGCTTCCTGATGGTTTGGGTTTTTTTGTCTTAGATCTTCACCCTCTTTAAAACCATTTCAGGTCTCAGTGACTACTCTGCACATCTATGGCAGCACTGATAATAACATTTTGCCCTGGAGGCAGTGATTTTTACAGCAAGGGCTCAAAAATCTTTCAGAAGGACYTCTCAGAAGGGCCTTTTTTAATAGGTAGCAAACCAGATGTATAGAGAGATGAAGTGACATGGAAAAAATGACAATATATTTATGCCTCCCATTTCCTTGTCCCTTGCTGTGCTTACTCTGCATGATCTCTGCCTGACCTACAGGGTTTTTTTTTCCATAGTTTAATTCATGGAGTTTGTGRCTGTGAGTATATTGCTTTGCTTTTATCTCATGTCTTCAAGCCATAACTCTTTATCTCCTGACTCAAAGCTGCAGGATTGAAGGCTGAAACTGATTTGCTTTCTTCTTTTCTCAGTGCTCTGATGTTCTGCAAGGAAAATTTGGCAGAGGTAAATAACTGCCAAAGAGAAAGAACAAGACAAACCAAACAGATCAAGGTTTTCAAAATTGGCTGGTAATTTTAGGTGCATTCATTTGGGGTGCACAGTTGACAAACAAAGACTCACTTGCAGCCAGGCCCTTGTGGTTTGGCAGCCAAAATCATAAGCATGTTTTGATAAACTTGGCTACTATGCTGTCTTTATCGATTACCTGATTTTAAACAGCTGGCTAAAGGAAAATTTTATTAGCGAGGGCAATTCAGTCTGTTGGACAATGTGAYAATTTTTATTGTTTGTGTATTCTTGTCTTAATTATAGTGAGAGAAATTTACCCTCAAAAGAAGGTTAATACTTTTCTTCTGACAAGCTAGCTTTTAATTTCTGCTGTTTATAACTCCAGTTCCAAGGGGTGGCTTTAAATAAAAGTCTCAGCTGTTGCTGGCTTTGCAATACAAACTGCTGGGAGCTGCACAGCTGCAGCTGTACACACACCTGGCTGGTGCTGGGTTAGACCAGGTGACAAGGTTCCTGTCCCAGGAGCATCCTCTTAAGAATCCCTGGGCCTGAAGGTCAGGCAGATTTTGCAGGTGCAGAACTGGTTAGCCACGGTCTCACTCCTTCTCTTCTCTCTGCCAAAGTAGGGGCTCCCTCAAAACGGGATTGCATCATTTCTGAGATGGGATAGCGGAGCAGCTGCCTGGGACATCTTCAGTTTTCCTTGTGCTTTTGAAACCTGTTGAACTGGCTGTGTTTATATAGTCTCGAGACAGTAGTTGATGCATCATTTATATGTCTGAATAAAAATTCTTTTAGAACCTAATTTAGGATGTATTTCCTTATCTTAAATTCTAATCAGGCAGAGCTTGRCTAGGTGTATGTATTCCTAAGGAAGCAGTAAGTTGAAAACAAATTCCTGATTTGTTTTTCTCCAGGACCTGATTTATCAGTTTCTGTTGCTCTGAATTTCTGTTGAATATTTAGGACATGTCCTCATGTGTTTCCTTGCAGCAGCWGGAGTCTGTGACTGATTAGTATGCAGAGATAGTTTTGGTCCTGGTCTCGCCTAATAGTACTAACCTCAAAATAAAAAGTTAATTAGAGCAAGTAAAGTTATTAAAAGTGCCAGTGTGATTTAAAAGCTGAAGTCTACATTTTCAGGAGAGTCTTAGGCATTTTGGAAACCTGATTAAATTAAAATCYTTTATGAAGTTACATGAAAATAGAACTTCAGCTTTAAATCACCTTGGTGATTTTAATAATCTCACTCAGTGTCTTTCATAGTCTCTCACAATAAAAGGTAATCTTTCACAGSTGAAATTCACCACTCGTAGCTATGGAGGAGTACAAGGACATACATTTAGTCAAAATCTTTCACTGAACCCAAGAGCACTTCAGATAACAGTGTATTTTAAATGATCATTATTTATAAATTGTYAGATGAAGACACAAGAATTTTTTTTTGTTTGTTTGTTTTAATTTTAGTTTTTTAGTCAGGAGAGAATCATGATTGTTTGTGTTATGGTTGAGGCTACATTTCACAGCCCAGATGTGTAAATCTGATACACTCTGACACCCAGGACATCATGGGCTTTGGCAGAAGAACAAGTTGAATCAGAAGGTTGCTGGGGAAGGCAGAGCCTGTCCTCTAAACTCACTGTTAATATCAAGCACAGCAGTACTCAGGTGCCATTGTCCATGAATATCCATAAATTGTCCACATTGGCCCATAGAAGACTAATTTGGTGTGGTAGTTCCAAGGAAATAGATGTCCATAAGAGTCCCAGCTGCTAAATCCTTGCTAGCAAACCAAAGGGTAGATGAGCCTGGAGACTGAGCTGTGTTTTCACCTGCAGGAACTCCCTTCAGTGGGAATTGACTGCCTGWGCTTAAATTAGGGTAAGAAATGCAAGATCGGATGTGTTTTCTTTCTGAAGGAAACTAATACATGGAGCGGGATAATGAATGATCTGCAGGCTGCCCTTGGTGAGGGGGATGAGATGCAGTGACAGGGGAGGAAGGAGCTGTGAAGGATGTGGAATCACTTCTAGTGAAATGGACAAGAGAGATCTCAAATTCTTTAAGTGTTTTGCTTATCTTTAGCAAAAGCATGTTGAGATGCTTGTGATGGTACAGATAGTATTGGACTCATACTCTTGTTTTATGTATGCTATCTTGGTAACATAATAGGTGTTTAATGCAGCTCTGCCTGTCTCGTTTTTTCTACTTGTCTAGAATATCCTTGGTGTTTAAGAACAGCCCTTATGTCAGCTTCTTTATTAAAGAATGTGCTGCGGAAATTATGCTAATTAAGCTGGAGTGTAATTATGGGCTAGAAAGATTATTTCACAGTCAGAATTGAATTGTTGTAGATAAATGTGCATTAACTTAATAGTGTGCAGCTAATTAGTTTTGCTATTTACTCGTAAAAATTTAAAAAAAAGATATAATCAGTTATACAAAAGCTTGAAAAATGAATATATTGCAAAGCCAATGGGGACCATACTCCAAATYTCTCCTTAATTATTGTTTTGCTGGCATTTTTTTTAGTTTTCCTATTCTGAACTTGCTATGGACACAAGTAGCTAATTAACATCCTTAACTTTATTTCTACTTAAAATATATTTTATGCAAGTAAAATGTGTGGTTGCCAGTTTGGCAGTTATAATCTGTAATTCTTACTAAAGTGATTACAGCATCAGAGTGTCTTGTACTCTGCACAAAAGTTAAATGGCTTTGGGTCTCATTGTGYAGGAAATTAAGATAGAGTCTTTATTTTCTTTGTGTATCTAACTTTATTTTTATATTTGTCAGCCATCTGAAATTTGTCTTTAGAATGGCCTAAGGAAGGAAAGAATTAAGTATTTTCATGCTCAGATACATCCACTAAATACCTCTTCTAGTACTACAGATGTGTAGTCATGGTACAATCTTGAAAACCAAAGAACACAGGATTCCCTGAYCCCCATCAAAAAGCCTTGAGGTGTTTGCCAACAAACATGTAATTTTGTATGTTCCAAAAATACCCATAATAGCTCTATGTCTCAGACGTTCACAAGTGTGAAAGGAAGGCTGCAGAACATTCTYCTTAATGTACATTAGTATCAGCTTCCGGGAAAATCTAATACAGTAATTTGATTTGTGCATATAAATTCATATATAGAAAGCTTTGTAAGCCACCTCTGAGCATAATATGCCTTGCATTGACTTCAGAGAGAAAGAGACTCCAGTATAAATTAAAGCAGTGATTAAAAAGTGCAATCTCAGCCTGAAGTCTGATGTGCTCTAAACTTCMTGTGCAGTGTTACCTACAGGGCTTTACTGTGTGATCATCTTTCTTTATGCTGAAATGAAAAAAACCTAGAAGAGGGACATATTTTTATGAAACAGAGAAAAATAATTTCAATAGCCTATATAGTGATTTCTCCCCTAATAAATAAATAACACCAGATATAATATCCTCTGTTGCAGWGCAGTTCCATGGCTTTTCCACAGTGAGTTTTAATGAAATTGGATATCAGTTTCATTTTTGTCAGGTTACATCAAGAACACTGGCTCCTGTATGAATTATATTTGCCATTAAAAGAAAAGTTATGAGCAGCAAGTATTGACACGAACCTAAAAAATCTCRGACTTTTCTGACTTCCAGCCTCCCTTCCACAAACAACACAGCTGAAAATCTATGAACTTTGTCACCTTTGAAATTGACTTTGGAATTCACAAGAATTTGGAATATAAATTTGAAAATCATGGATATTTGTCCTGGGATGACCAAAAWTGTAAAATTAAGGATAATAAAAGTAATTCTTTTCTGCTCTGGAGAATTTTTGAACTGGACTTGATGCTCTTAGTTGAGCACAGAGAGAACAGTTTCAAAGTCTGAGGGAGCGGTGTTGTCCTTTCAGTTTCAACAAGGACATATGGGGGAAAGATTACCGACGTCTGAAAAGATACTAGCTCTGAGGTGAAAAGGGAAAGGAGCAAATCACACTCTGTACTTCTTGCTGTTGGCAAAATGTATTGCAGGGTGTCACTCATCAGCTAAATTCTTGGATCAGTGAAAGTAACGGGCACTAGAATTCAGTATATCAGATGAAAAATCCACCCAGAACATGTTGCATGGAAATAAGTACCATACAAGTAACAACTAAGTAAAACACAAGTAACTCATCCTTTTTCTGTCAATAGCTGTACTTCCACTGGCTGAGGAAAGATTTTTGATAGATTGAGGCACATATTTTCCCATAATATATTCAAGTTTCAAAGACCTCTTTAAGATATTGATTCTGATTTCCAAATGACAGATCTTTGGCAGTATTTCTGTCATTCGTTAATACGGGCAATTGCCCTGAGTCAGTACCACGATTATTGTCTCCAGTGGATTTATTAGATGCATGCAGTGTTTCACAGTTCAGCTAGAAACTTTTCTGTAGAAATGCTGTGCAGAACAGTCTGCAACATCGTTCTTTTACTCAAGAATAGAAGAGTTATGTCCCCATTATATATATATATATATGTATATATATATATATATATATATATATATGTATATATATATATATATAATGTCCCCATGACAGGCTGGCAGTTAAGGAAGGCGCTGCTTTTCCCCATTCAAAGGATGTTTTTCTGTGAATTGGATCTTACTTGGGTAAAACTATCAAATATAAAGGAGTGATATTTATTTTAGGTTCATTTAAAAGATACAGCCTATTTCTGCTCTAAACTTTGAATATCGTCCWTGTAAAATAATTTTTTTCTGATTCAGCTTTTACATTAAATTTAGTAAGACGCTTCCTGGTTTCAGCTGGGGTACACTGTTCTTGGTCTGTTTTTGTTGCTGATACATCAGKAAGGGTTGTGGATTTCTTGGGTGTTGAAGAGCACTTGGTAGTACTTTCACCACTCACAAACTCATCATTCTGCTGCTTTCGAGTCATTGTGAAGACTCTTCTGGCTTATACTGTGGCTTATACAGAGAAAAGAGACATTACCGTGATAGATACCCAGCTAGAAACCATCCTTTCTYCATTGACTTTCCCCTGCAAGTGCTGAAGGAGAGCCTTGTTTTCTTAGTATTCTGAAAAGTGGGATATGTGTCACATTTGTTGATTCTTTGAGTAGAATAGGATGAGATCAAAATGCCCTGTTAGAAACAGCAATACCAATAACAAAAAAGCACTTCTTCTGAAAGAATGTGTGACAAATCTTTTTTTTATTATTGTTACTATTTAGAAGCTGAAATTATTGTTAGTTTATATCAACAGAATCCAAAAATTGATGTAAATTTAAGCCAGTTGATGGCTACAAGAAACCTCCTTTAGCTTGAGCAAGGGATGTGGCAGCATCCCTGCCAAATAGCAGGAGGTTCACAGTCAGAAATTGGCTTTGGTAGCTCAGAAAGTCTCATCATGYCCTGCACTCCTCTGAAATGCTGTCCAGATCATCTGAGGTTTTATATACTTGAAAACCTTTTGCAGTCAACTAACAATGAATCACTCTCTCTGGGTTTAGAGAACTGAAAACCAGGATGAGGATTTAAAAGTGGCCCTTTTAACTTCTGCCCTTTTTTGTTGTTTCCTTTATGAGAGAGTCATGTAAGCACTGTCCCTCTTTACCCATGCCTGGCATGAAGATGATGATATCTATGTACTGCATTAGGASAGTTCCTTAGAATTTGTACAGTGCTTGGAAGATGAAAAGCATGTGATGGGAAGTAGAAATAGTACTTGAATACTGTTGAATATTTTTTCTTCCATCCAACAGTTTTTTATTTAAGCAATTTTGTAACAATTTAGCTCTCTCTTTATTGACTCCATGAACTTTCTGTCTTGTGAGTGTCAAGTGAGTCTTGCATTATTGCATTTTTATTGAGGTTGTACATTGWGGTACATCAAGCTAGCATGCAGGAGATCAGTTCTTTCATGCTTAATGGAAACTGAAATAAAGGCAGCACAGGAAAATCATTAGTCTATATTTCCCTTTGACAAGAAGATCAAATTCAACTGCATYTATAGAATTGTACAGCTTGCAACTTTTGTGAACAGAATTATTTCCTCAGTTTTTCCAAAAGACTGAATATGAGTCTAGTTGCAAGAAAAGAAAATGAATACTTTTTATTGTTTGGCTTTTTAAAAATTCATTTTTAGAAATTTATGTAAGCTTTTTTCTTAGCTTTCCAGATTTGGTGTTTCAGGACCAATTCTGGACTTACAATTTGTATTATTTTTATCAATATCATGAGTCACTATTAAGCTTTATTGCTTAATATTCACTATTTAAGTATCAGATGAATGCCTATTATGAAGCATTTGCTGTGCCCAGGAAGACWGGGAGTGCTGCAAAGTGTTGCATAGATAAGAATGGTGCCTGGTAGGGRTGTGTGGGGATGAGATGAGTGCTTCTGCTGTGCAGCAAGAAAATGTGCCAATAGTGCACTCGGCAGTGTGAGTAAACATTATGGATTGAGATAACACAAGACATTTAGGATTAAGACTTCCTGTTAGTTTAGATTAACACCTTTTCCTGGCACCCCACCCCAGCTGTAAAAAGTATCTCTGCAGCTTTTGCTAAACTGTATGCTCTGTTGGAATTTCCTGTTTTCTGCTATTTGCACTAGGGAAAAAAAAAACCCCAGTTTTGTAGTGTTTTTGGTCCCTACTTTGCTGTGGCAGTCTCCAGGTTACCCAGGTAGTGGTAGTTCCAGGCTTTACATTTGCCAACAGGAAAGAAACATCCAGTTTTCATTATTTCTTGATTTGTCTAAACTTTAAAAACCTTGACTTACAGTCATCCCTGCTGGAAAAGGGTAGAAGCTGTTCTCCTTTCACTGCCATCCAACCTAAGAAATCTGGAGCCAGAAGTTTGATCAGCCAAGGAGAAGAACAGGGAGAAGAGACAAACCACATGTTGTCATGTCTGTTATTGTAGAACCTTCTGCTTAACAGCACAACATTGAACAGCTTTGACTGGAGAGAGGAGGAGTACCGAGCCTTTTGGGAATTTTCATGGTTCTGATTATTTCAAAAAATAATATGGATGCTTTGAGCCTTTCAGGGAATATTGTATGTGCCAGCTTCCTCTCCCACATACATGTGGTTTAGATCATTAACACTGATGCTGCTAGGCTAATGTTTAAGTGTTCCTGCTGCTTTTTTTTCACTTGGTTTTTTTTTAGGTGTTATCATGCATGTGGGGAAATAAGTATCTTMCTCTCTAAAGTGCTTCTCCCATTCTCCTAGGGAAATCAGGGGCTTGTGGAGTAACATTCGTTGTTTAGAAAGAATGCATTTCTATAAAGCCAGATAGGAACAGAGTCTCAAAGCTTTATTCCTCCTGTTGTTGAAATACAGAAAGGTTTAGGAGCCTCTGAATGGTAACAGTAGTTCTAGAAAAGGAGACAGCTTTGATTTGTGGGTCTCCAGAGATGGAAAACCTCTCAAACCTCAGAGAAAGGCATTAAAGTAAATAATTCTGTCTGACAACCTAAGTCAATGACAGAGTCAAGGCTGGAATCCCCTAGGCTTATGTACTGTTCTAATCTCCTGCCTATGTTTCCACCTTTCTGATCTGTGAGGAAAGCATATCTGCATCTACAACAGCAGTTCTGCCAGTGAATAACATTTCACAATCTCCTGAAATCTGCCCTGTGGTGTGTGAACTCCTGTAGATGGAGAGAGGCCAAGTGTAAGCCAGTCTCTCAGGGAAGGGTTAACTTGGCATTTTTTCACAGCTGCAATGTATTGAGCTACTGTAAGGCCCTTCTGTAGTGGGAGGTCAGAAAAATGTTCTCCCTGCATCACAGGGATAAAGAAGACAAATTAGGCAGCTTAAAGACTTTGTGATAGCTAACCTAATTTGCCTCTTGCCTTTGCAGAGACAGTCCCTGTATCTGCAAATACCTGCAGCAGAACAGATAAAATAAGTTTTTCAAGACTTTCAGCTCTACAGCCCCAAAAGATAAACAGGACTTTCTGACTAAAACAAACTAAACAAAGGAAATATACAAATGGCAGMGTTAGAGACAGCCTAAACTGCTGAAGTCCCCGCTTCAAACACACAGTCTAGAGAAGAAAGAACATTATCCKAGGTACCAAGGGTATGGCTACCTCACAATACAGGCAACATTTTCATAAGAATAAGAAACACAAGCTCCTTCACAGGGGGTGAGARAATTAAATATTTATACATCCGTACCAATATAGAGTGAAAAAATATTTCATGAAGGTTCATAAAAACATTTTAATTAAAAAGACATTTGTAAATGAAAAGTGGGTAACCTTGAGCAGATAATACTTGTACCTCTGAATGTAATTGTAAGTGCAGGCAGTAACAGTTAYAGGCAGTAACCTGGAGCTGTAAATAGTAACACATGGTCCAGTGTCGTTAAATAATCTTTACTCTTCTGTATCATCTTTAAAATCTTTCCCTCTTAAATGAAGTGTTCACAAAATCTAAAGGCAGTTCAGCTCCAGGCCATTTTTGTTATGTTGAAGTAGTTCTCATCTTGCTTCTTTACATGCTCACCTTTTAAGAGCTTTTTATTCTAAAATCTGAATATCAGAAGAGTGATGCCTTATCTGAGAAAATGTAAAGGATACAAAGGCAGAACTGCAGGAGGGTATATTTGCCATTGTAAAAGTCAGTTTTATCCCTTTACTGTATTGAAGACATAATTTTTTGAAGTACTGGATTAACCCTGAGACCCCAGGTTTATGGTTGTGATAAAGACCTGGGACATGCTGAGCATCTCCATCCAGAGCTGGGCAAGAATCCTGTGCATCTGGTACCTCTCATCCTTCTCTGCACCTCATTAGCAGACACAAATAMATTGTAAAAACCACATTGTGCTGAACCTGTGTAAGCACTTCTGCATGGCAGTGTTAGTTCAGACCACATGGAAGCATAAACCAAGGAAAATGTCATAACCCAAAARCAATGTCCAGGTTTTTGGCAGTAGCACCAAATATTTGTACAGCTGTTTTAGATACAGTTGTGTTAAATTTAAAAAGCTGTAATAAGAACAGCTTTTCAGAAAATGTAAAGGACTCCTTTAGAGGAAGAAACAAGCAGTGAGGATCTGCAAGATTCCAGAATCACAGGTTTGGTGAGGTGTTTACATTTACTCTGTGTGTTGGATACCTGTGCATCAGCCTTAGGGAGCACCTCATACAGGCTACAGTGTTCAGGTTGGAATAAACAATGATATATTTCTTTGTTTCATAAGAACCTAACAATTTTATTCATAGAAGATACMTCTTCAGTGCCTTTTCTCTGTTGTCCTTCTGCTGCTTCCAAATTTAGACTAAATTATGTCAGATAATTTTGTTCCTTACTTTTCCAGTAGTCTGGGTTTCGTTTATCTAATTTGAAAGGACAAAAGGAGAAGTGCACGGAGCTGCTTGCTGATGAGGGTTCATTGCTGTCCTAAGAGGTTTGMATTAGGCCAAAAATTGTCTAATTCAACATCTTGTGGTTATATATCTTTCGTGTCACCGTGGGTCTGAGGATGATGACCAATCACTTGTTACTGTACACTCCTTTCACCAAGTTTGACTGGAGAAGAGAGTATTTTGAAGGGTTTGGATGGTTTTCCAAGGTGAGTGGAACAAAGTTTGACATCCCTGTTTTATTTCCTAAAATTGTGTGCTGAAGATAGCCAGTATTCATACRTTCCATTTTCAAAGCAAATGTAGTAGTTTTGGCTCCTCTTAAACTGCAGCAGGTCATTCAGAGCGGGCTGACAATCTCTGCATATGTGTGAATATATGGAGAAGTATGTTTGAGAAAGAGAAAATACTTAAGGGAAGCACTTCAAATTTAACTCACAATAAATTAAGTGTAGTATGTCTGTGTTCTCTTGTTCTCTCTGACCATCTGTCAGAGAATCACAGAAAGGAAGTAAAAAAGTGAGCTGTTAGATTACTTCTTCCTTTTTACATCAAATTACTTGTCTGTGGATTATGTTTAAATATTTTTGATTCGTTTTTCTAGTTGRATTTAACATCTTTGCTCTTTTTAAATGTACCAAGAAAAGTCCTTAGAGAGAGTTTCCTGTCGTATTGGTATATTGCCTTCCAAATATTTTAATAGAAGTTAATTTCTCCCTTTAAACACAGGAACTAGTTCTTTGATCTTTTCTTGGCTTTTGATTAGTTTTCTTTGTGTTTGATCCTGAGCTACATGTTGTTKGTGTTCTTTTAGTAATACCAGAGAACCATTTTCACAGCTCTCCTTTCACAAATGAGGGGGAAGAGACTTTCAGCGTTTATTTATTGAACTGGAGGAAGAAGGAAACACAAGGGTCTATGTCTGTAGGCATAAATTCAGCAGAAAGTCTTTCAGACTGGCTTTAGCAATGCCAGAATGTATATGAAGTAAAAACCGAGGATATACCCTTAGCTCAGATTGAATTGCCTTTGCCTTTGAGCACCACTTCCATGTATGAAAACCTTTCCTTCACCAGTTTAAGATTCTGTCACACGCCTGTTAAGACAGGCAGCAACAGACAGACGAGTTTGGTTTAAACAGTCCTGTAATAAAAACAAAAAAAAAAAATAGTACATTCTCTTTCTTTGATGAATGCTCAGTGCTAGTTCAGTCTTTGTCAAGCATATGGTTCTTCATAGCAGGCGTCTTCACAGCGCTGCCTTTGGGGAATGCTGCGGAGACAGGAATAGCTCTGGGTGTCAGTGCTTGCCTGTGCCAACTGCTTGATCAGATGTGAATGTTCTGCTCTAATAATGTAAATCAGAAATAAGAACCCAAACTCTTGTGAGACTGAGTGTGACCGATGGCTGGAGAGTAGACAGAGCCATCATCACACCTGCTTCTCCAAAGCTTTGTAGAAGCAATCAGTATCCTTAGTTACCAGCTGGAGACCTGTGTTTTTAAAACTCATTTARTAGCCTTTTGAGAATCRGTGCAGATATATATGTAACAGSAGTTTTTGTTTTGCTTTTCTGTGTRCCATCAGCACACTAGTCACCATCAGCATTTTCAGTAGCTGAAGAAGAAAATTCTGGCATATTTAGAGCAAATACTCAGATGCAGTACATCCTCTGTGCGTAGCAGCACCACAAAGTGAACCTGCAGAGCCAAGGCACTCAGCTSTGTAACAAACAATCCCTTCAAAGTCTGCATCTCTTTCACTTTCTGACACGTGTGTGATGTGATAGCAGCAGCAGGAGCTGTTTTCAGCACATCYCTTGCAGTGCCCAAGTCAGCCTGGATTTCTAGGTGCTGCTGCTTCTATGTCAGAGTGTTGTGTCTCATGTACAACTCCTTGTTGATTCTCTTCAGTCGTTCACAATAAAATGTAGCCTTTTGTCATACTCTAGGCATATATATTGCCAGGTTGCATAYAGCTTAGTGTTCCCCTTTGGGTCCTCTTCCACTCCTGAGGCAGTAGTCTGCCATAATCCATGAAACATCTGCCTTAGTCACCACTTCAAGCTAAAACCTCCTTCAGGATTCAAAATGAGATCAATCCTACAATTCTAGAGAACAGTTTTTATTGTAGAAAGAAGGCTGGAACAACTTGGTGTATTCTGGTCAGTCTCCTCAGATGAGGATGCCTCCTAGAAAAAAATGCACTTTTGCAAAAAAGTGCCAAAATATTTGGAGTTCACCGCAAATGCTGCTTTCCAAACAAACTGTGAAGTTCTTGCACAGCTGGGATTGTCTTATGGAAAAGCTCATAGTGTCACCAGAAGTCTTTAGCTGACCTAAAAGGATTAGCATTCTCATTCCAAGGAAATCATAGGCAAGTGGCAGATTAGCAAAAGATCTTGCATTTACAGCTACTACCTTACTCTTCATTTTTGGATCAACCACACARCTAATTTGTTAGCATTCTCAAAATGCCACGCACCTCCTCAGATTTACTCCAGCCTTCTGGCTTGTTTCACCATCTGTGTGGATTGCCTCACTCGGATTTTGTAAGCATGGGGATGTTTTAATAAGGGACRCAGGCTTAGCTGGTGTTTGTTTAGAATGTTCACTATTATTTCAAATTTTGCTTAATTCTACTTTATAATTTTACTAAGGATTAGATCCTCATATGTTGCCAGTGACTAAATTCCATGTGGCAAAATACCAGATGTTTCACAGAAATCAAGGTAGATTCAATTTTCATTAACCTTCTGCTTTTCTTTAATCTGACACTTACCTCTGTCAAATACCAAACCTACTGCTTTTTGTTGGTAGGCAGTAAAAGGTCAGTTACTTCCAGCTCTCTCCTACTAGCTGTTTTCTCTTACTTTTTATTTTGCTTTCTATTTAACACATATTTTTTGTTATTYAGGTATGTATGCTTGGAAGCATGGCCTGGATGTTCCCCCACATCTATGCAAAATGTTCCAGATACATTTTGCGCCTTTCTCTTTAATGAACACCAATCCTCCTTCCTTCTCCAGGCCTCTGCCAAATGACTTCATTAGCAGCCTTTCTAACTTTTCATAATTAAGCTAAATATAAAAAAAATTGAAATAAATGTTAATAGAGCTGCAAATTTGCTGTTCTTAAAAAAGTCCTCTATCTCATTCTCACTTCTTTTCCACCTATAAAAGACTTGTATAAAACAAATGAAAAATTTAAACCCCTAGAAACCGGTTTTTTTTTGCCCTAAAGGCTGCTAAAATTATCACAATTATTCAAGCAGCCCTAACTGTTGACAGAAGTTTTTGTTTGTTTTATATAGCTACTGTATTTCATTTAGAAACTACTAAAAATACAATCATCTTAGAGACCATCTGCTTAAAATGACAGTGCATACTAGGGCTAAGTTTCTAAACTCCTTTTTGTGCTTCGTTCATTATTTCTCCAAAAACTGGTTACGTAACAATCTCAGTATTCAGTGTTAAGGGTTTCTTTTCTGAATTGATTTTCTGCTTACATCCAGTGTGCACACATCCATTTGCAGTGAGTATTCATACCTCACTTGTATGTTGACTTKTTTTTTTTGGAGMTCAGAGGGTAAAAGTAGGGAAAGCCTGGTTTCTGTACGTAAATACCATGTAAAGACTGCAGGTTGCTCAAAACAATAAACTATTCCTTTGAGGAAGGGACCTTTTTCCTTTTGCCCYCTCACTGCCTGGATGTTCTGTCCTGGTTTCCAGGACATGAGGAAGAAGAACTTGACCTGATAGTTAGAGTCCACAATGTACTACTACATTGTTTAGTTGGTTTTTGGTTGGTTTGGTTTTTGGTTGAATTAAGTAATACATATGTTGTGAAGGAAGAAATTTCCTTTTGGAGASAATTTGTTGATAGAAGCTCCAACACTTCAACATGTAGTTATTTGCTGTAAAGCAACWCATTTCAAATGTTCCTCCTCGTTCTCTTGTCATACAAGCTGGGTTTTTTCTGGTATTTTGTATCTTCTCCAAAATGCCTACACCTGCACTTGGCATCTAGGATAGAAAAGGAGAATAAATTAGAGGTGGAGGTAGGATAATTAATTTGTCCTCAGTAAGGTTAGTGGATTTTGCTTTCATTTCTTAATTTTATTTAAACAAAAAATCTGGAASATGTCTTTGGTTTGTTTAGAGCCATTTATATAGAAGGCAGATCTAATGAGTTTGAAGAACCTGTTAGGAAGTGTTAACATTGTTAATTGGAAGAAAGCAAAAAAAAAGAGGAAGCTAACCTGTCAGATAACGTTGTTTCTGTGACCTCTGGCAATTTAAACAGAAAAAAAAAATGTGCACTAAACCAATGAATCCCTTCCCTTACCCCTGTTAACAGAATCCTGGTAGGATGGAAATATGTTTTCATGAGTTTTCATTGATCAGCTACTGAATTTTGTAGCCTTCCCTGATACCTTTTATGGTGTTCTCTAACTTWTCAAAATATCAATTAAATGTTAACATGTTTTTGAACCGATGCAGATGTCTCTTATAGAGGCTGAAAGCCTCAGCAAACCATATMATCTAAAAATTCATTGGAAGAGTCCATATGTGATTTAATTCTACATCTTTATGATTTCTTTATATTAAATGTTCTATGTGAATTTTAATAATAATGAGTTAACTTGTCAGAAGCTAAATAACCAATGAAATTTGAGTGTTTTTTACATCTCATATTCTGAATCTTCATAAAGATACAGCTGTAATGACAACTCTCAGTGTGGCAGATGTCACATATGAGAAGAGAACAGACAATCCCTCTGTTCTGTAGCAATTCATTATTATTGTAAAATGAGTTTCCTCCCTGAAATGTCTCRGAGAACTGTTGTATTTAAAGTGTGCTAGGAACAGATTGCAGAGATTCTGTGAATTCCCYTAGTGATGTATACTTGGCCTCAGTGCAGAAGAGTCCCTATAACTGAGGAAGGAGACTGATGGTCAGGATTAGTTTTTCCAAATATTACAGCWGGGGTCTGAAACAGGTCTTCTGGGTTTTTGTTGTTTTTTTTTTGACAATGGGATCGCAGGTGATCATGGTAACATGGTATCTCTGCAACAGAGAACTTTTTTACGAGGTCCCTCTTCTTCCTAATTTCCCTCTGTTAGCTTAAACATGTACCACTAGATGGAAGATGGTCCAAGTATTTGTATGGCACAAAAAACAACAACTCTTGGGGAAGAGGCATATAATAACTAAGTTTATCATGCAGAGTGGCTGCATGGATCTCTGTTTTTCGGGACACAAAGTTCTCAGCCATTTTCGTGAATGGTTTTACCCTTAAACAAAGAGTGGAAAAATTCACCTGAAAGGACAGATTGATTTTATGTTCAGGTGTGGCAGAATACCTACTGGGACTTGTTTGACAACCTTGGATTCAGTTCTTTTATGTGATCCTAATGGCATTTCAKGTTTTGTAGGATTAAAGTAAAGTGCAAAGACTGAGTGCTCAAGTAGGGCCAGAAATGTGTAAGAGTTTTACATTGACTGTATCTGAAAAAAAAAATCAAAACAAAAGATAGAATTGGTCATTGCTTTCTATATAAGAGAACAGTTGTTATTACATAGAACTAACAATAAGTAAAAATGACTTTTTTTACAAATTAGCATTCCATAGCAAACTATTTGTGGTGATATGAGCATGTATTTTCTTTCTTTTCTTATATTAATATTTCACATAGCCTTTTTATTTAGGGAAGTTTATCAGTTAAAGAACTAATTCCACAAAGTTGCTTCTTCTAGTTTTAATTTCTATTATTCTCTCTCCAGGGAAGTACAGTTTAAAATGAAAAATACCTTTATATTTGATTTTAATGTTTGCTTTGATAATAATGGGGRGAAAATATTTTATTTAGACATTTCTATCTTTTTTGTTGAACCGTTGCCACATTTATCCACTTAACAGCAGAATTTTTGATGAATCTTTTGTATTTGCTTTTGCACAGAGAGTTTGGATGGCGGGATCCAGAGCTTCCAGAAGTTATACAGATGTTACAGCATCAATTTCCCTCAGTACAGTCGAATGCTGCAGCCTACTTACAACACCTCTGTTTTGGAGACAATAAAATAAAAGCAGAGGTAAGAGTTATAAACCCTTTTTTAAATAGTGTTGCTGTCTACTATTCATCATCAATAATTATTTATATGTGCTTTAAAAAGACTTACAARAGACATCATGGATACATGCCTAGACCTTCACTAAAGCTTTTACTGAAGTCATTTGTTAYTGTTGCAGAAAGTAAAAAAATGCATAGAATATTGTTGTAACTCATTGTTTCATTTTCTTCRGAATATTTTGATTGATTGCATACCATTTAAACACTGTGTCATAGTTGTTCAGTAATCAGCAAGTCTTGGTCTTGCTGAAACATATGGGCATTTCCTTAGGGTTCTCTAAGAGGCGTCTGCACACTAAATCCAAACACAGAATATGAAAATTAAGCMAAAAGGTTCTAAATTAAAGCCTCCTTTAATGCATAATTGTGTGAATTTCACTGGGTTTGTAACTTGAATGGTGCTCGTTGGTCTATGGTCTTGGAATTCAAGGTAGATGGGAACTAAAATGTAATTCAGACRTCAGTACAGAGCTTGTTCTGTACCTGCAGCTGACAGGTACTTCCTGCTTGTTTGTTCCCTGTGGCTAATGGGACCAGTGTGGCTTTTGGCACAAGTTTAACAGAAGGAAGGCAGCTCTGAGGGATCTGACAAACACACAGCAGTCAATTAAAATTGAATGAATGAAGCTGWTACCAGCTCCAGCTGCCTCCCCTGGCCCTCTCAGAGATAGTGCTAATCAGGGACATGTGGTGTGCAYATAAATCTGTGCCTGTACTGGCACCTCTTAGCCTGACATGTAAAGGTAAAATGAGATCAAGATCTGCTGTTGCTTATTTGTCAGAGCTGTGCAGGGATGCTGGCTTGCTGCTGCTTCATCTTCCTCACCTTCAGCACAAGCTGCTGTGTGGATCTATTCTGCTCTAGAGCTTTCTGGGCTTTTTCATCTGAGGAAATTTTTAAGTGAGTAAGCATGTAGTCTGCTGGCATTGGCAGAACTGAACTGGTTGCATACATCACCTCAAACATCTTAGAAATAGTAATAAAAAGATATTTACATGAATATTAAAGTGAGGAATGTTTGTGCACTGGAGAAGAGAACTCTGGTACAGGTAAGACTGAAAATTTTAATTGCACGCTCTCTCTGTGCTTGACTCTCATCCTTATTCAGGAATTAGTTTTTCAGTAAAAAAATTGATTAATCTCTGAGAAAGGCAGTTAAATTATTAGAGCAATTTATTCACTGCACAATCTCTGCTGCCTCCTGTTAGCCATAGATTGAGAGCCCTCAAGTGCATTTGAGGGAAGCAGATGCTTTAATTTTTGTTGCTAACCATGTAGGGAAAAAGGTGGGTGATGACTTTTAATCTCACCYATCCCAGCAGGACATCAGCCTTTGTTAGCTTCAGGCTCATGAGCTGGAAGGGTGAAGGTAAGTAAATAAAACAGTAGAGCACTCGGCAGCGTTCTGAGCTTCTTCTGTGAGAAAGGACAACAGAAACAAGGATTCCCCCACTTCATTTGTTATTATTCTGATCTTTCATATACTACTCACTACATAATACACAAACTGCTATGGAAAAAAACCAAAATGCTTTTCAGTTCCTCTGAGAATATGCATTCAAACTTCTGGTGCTTTGGATTTTTGCAAGACGACAAAATAATAGCATGTATTTTCCAATGCTTTGTGGAGCTTTCCAGACTAAAGCACCTAACATTATCCGACTATTTTAACAATATCTATATCTATCTGTGTACCAGCCTATGTTATTTAATGATAAATCCTGCTGTGTTTTGATCATGACTCAGCACAGCAGTTGAACCAGTTTCTGTGTTTGTTGGGGTCAGGGTCTACCCAAAGGGCTCAGCAGTGTGCCCAGGGCCTCCTTGAGCTTCCACTGAATCACACTTCCTCAAAGAACTTTTGTGTTTAAAGTTCAGAAGTGTCCCATTGGTAAGGGGATATCACAACAGGTGTCCCAGATTGTTCCTAGGTTTATACCCAGCCAGAGGAACTTGAGTGATCCTGTTAAACCTGCTTGGGACACCTCCCATGATAACTCTTAAGGATGGATCTGAATTAGGAGTTGAACTAATACCTAAATAACAGAAACTGATACCAAAATTATCTTTCCTTTAAAGTATTTATGTTGTAGTTACGTGTCATGGCCAGTTCTCTCTCCTCTGTCTGAGAAGGATTAATATCTACATTTAGTATCTAATTCCTTCTTCATGGATAGCAATATTCCAGTCCTGCTGTGTGTGGTTGCAGGGAACTCTGCCAGCTCTGAAAAAAGGAAAAGAAGCACCAGGACATAGCAATATTTTCCTTGCAATCTCTTAGTGAGATTACAGAGCAAAAGAAAAAAATAAAAAAATTCTTTTGAAGCAGAGGAAACTGCTCTTTAACCAAATACCTAGGTTTGATATAGCAAAGGGCTTGGGCTAAAGAGAAGAAACCATCTTGGTCCTTCAAATCCTAGAGGCAGGACAAACATAGAAATGTGTAAGTAAAGAATGCTGCYAATATTTTTTGTGCCTGACAGGCATTGAGGAAAAGCAAATTGAATTCACTAAATAATTTGTTAAGTGTTAATCTTTAATGTACACTTGAACATGCACAGACAGAAAGAACAATATTATACTACAATTTAGTTTATTTACCTGGTTGTATTRAATTTGAAATGAAATGCCATTGTTAAAGTTTCAACTCCGGAGTTTTCTGACAGAAAAAAAACCTCTCTTACCTTTATCACTATTGAGTATCAAGTTGCCACACTGCAATTAATCACTGTTTCATCCAGAGTTTCTGGAAATAACTGTTCCAAAATACTTTTTTTAAACTTTTCTTTTAAGCATGATTTATACTGTATCACCTACCCAAAAATATGATTAATGATCTGTCCTCTGAACCTGGCCGTTCTTTCAGTCTTCCAGTTTTGTTTTTGTATCGTGGCAGACTTGTCCTACTTTCATAAATTAGTGGGATATGTATAAAATTTCTCCTCGTGTATTTGGTAGGACAAAGGCCTRCCTTACATACCTTTTGTGGAAGAGTGTCACCTAAAATTTAGACAGAAATAGAAAATAGCAGCTGTGACTGTATGCATTTTTGAGATTCCTAGTACCWTTTATGGTTTTACCATTATGTTTTTATCTTCCAAAATATTTCTATTTCTGTGGCTGAAGTGAGGAACACCACCCTTTGCTTCCTCTGTTCCACCCCCCCCCGCCCCCAGCCAAGGAAAGGAAGTGGAAAAGCTGTATAAAAAACAACTGAGAAAAAGATACTCAGTCAAAAATATTTGCTGTGTGGCTGGGGAAGCTAGAGCTGTTTTTCCCTTCATGACCATGTTCCTTATGGTAGGCATTATTTCTAAAGCATGCTGATCACAGGTGTGCTCATGAGTGGGGTGATGTTACTGGAAATGCACCTTTATTGCTACATCAGAATGTCCTTACGTAGCAACGAGGTCGGCAAATCCCCTTTCCCACCTTCAGGGACTTTCAAACAAAGAGTTAGTAACTGTTAGTGTGAAGATGTCCCTGGCTGGATACTATGGGGTCAGAAGTAATTTGCTTTTTCACAAAAAAAAACAAAAAAAAAAAAACAAAAAAAAAAAAACAAAAAAAAAAAAAAAAAAACAAACAAAAAAAAAACAAAAACAAAAAAAAAACCAAAAAACAAAAAAAAAACAAAAACAAAAAAAAAACCAAACCCAAGATCTGGAATTAATTAGGTTTTATATTTCTGGAAGAGTTTGTATTTTTCCCCTTTCAGCCCTGATGACAGCAGAATGGCAGTAGGTAAATGCAAACACTGACCATTGATAAAGATGGTGGTGTTACTTCTTGCAGGTGCTGCCACTTCTGTGCTGCTCAAAACCATTCAGGGCTAGTCTTTATTTCAAAGTACAATTGTAACTGAAAGTTTTTCACAAGTGCTACTCCTGAGTCTCCTTAAGTCCTGCAGACTGCAAGGCAGGTGTTCCACATGCTCTCAGTGGTGCATCTCATTCTCTGCCTTTGTTCCTTGTGCTGGGTGCTCATGCARTACAGCAGACATTAGAATGGAGTTGAAGGAATTGGATTATTTTTGCTGATACCAGATAGTTAGATTTTTCATCTCCTTTTGAACAGTGACCAGTCGTCACTGAAGGTCTCACATATACAGAAAGGGACATAGGAAGGCAGAAGTCTAAAGATTGTAAAAATTACTAGGCAGCCCATTACAGTTAGGCATAATAATTCTGAAATTCAGAATCTCAGAATACTTCAGTAATTCTTATAATTCTTTCACTGGTGACAGTGAAGAATGTAAGTGAAAGGTAAAAGGGAAGGAGGGAAGAAGTTTTTATCAGATATTTGAAGGCAAATGAAAAGCTGATCAGGCAGAAGAGCACAAGAAGACCCTTTCAGATGGCATTTTCTCCTCAGGAGAGGGCTCTTACACCAACAATGGTGAGATTGTGAGCTGAGCCAGAGTAGCTGTTCCTGGATGCCAAGAAGGAACAGACAGGGGATATAGAAAAAGAGAAGCATTTTATAAYACTCAGCAGAGAACATTTCTTTAAAAGAACACATTCTAATAAACACAGGATTCATTCTAACACAGCATTTTTTTTTTCTTTCCTATAATGACATTTTCCTCCTTTGTATGAGATCATCGTATAAAAGGATTGAATTGTGCAGTTTCACACGCCAGCACCATTTTGCTTTCAGGGAAAAATGGCAACCTGCCATCAACTGCAAAGGTGTAACAGGTCACTCAGGGGTTTTGGCACCAAGGATTCCCTTCCTCAAGCTAGGAAATTAATTTTTGCCAGCAAAATCACAACAYTTAAAATTCTTCCCTCAGCAAAATAATTCAAAGATGCCAAATAAAAGAATTGCAACTGCTGAACTGTCCTGCCTGAAGCCTTCCCTTGCATCCTTAATAAATATTGCCGAATTGGACAGTGTCCCCTTTATCTTGGAGAGCATTTCTGTAGACTCCTTTCAGAAGGAAAGTACCAGTCCAGACACTGTGGCATGGAGTTCTAAAATCTGAATGACTGCAGGCTGAAAGCATCCCTTTTTGCAACTCAGTGAAGCCCATCATTCACATTCATTTTGTCATTAAACTAAAGGTGTTCCTACCTCTTCCTCTATGAGTTCTTTAGGGTGTGCCCAGCACCCTTTCAGCACGTTACCTTGATTGTTCACGTCAGGCAGTGACATAAACTCCATTAACCTCTTTATCTTCATTGTAATACWCATGGTTGCAGTGTTGTAGTAACTTCAGTGTCATCCATTGTCCTGCTGGATTCCTGATGGTCAAGGATACATACATGCCTGTTTCTAGCATGGTTTTTTCCCAGGGAATACTTGCACTTTGTATGGGGTGGTGGAGAAACAGTCCAAAATGTTGCTTTTAGACATGCTGACTGACAGAAATCTTCATAGTATTTGAAAGATCCAGARGGGGGATTGGAAGTGCTGACACCATCCTCAGAAAGTATCTTGATTTGATTTCTGCGGTCTTCTGCAAGGTTCCCCTCTGTTTCCATAAGGATAGTCAGAGAAAACAATATCTTAGTGTGTTGGAGGCTTGGGGGAGAGTTACGGGAAAAGTTGGAATGCCCATCAGTAAAGGACCCATCTACCCAGTGTTGATGAACAGCCAGTGAGCATGAGCCAGCTGTGCCCAGGTGGCCAAGAGGGCCAGTGGCATCCTGGCCCTATGTCTGCAATGGTGTGGCCAGCAGGACCAGGACAGGGATTGTCCCCCTGTAGTCAGCACTGGTGAGGCTGCACCTCGAATCCTGTGCTCAGTTCTGGTCCCCTCTCTACACAAAGGACACTGAAGGGCCTGGAGCATGTCTGGAGAAGGGTGACAGAGCTGGTGAAGCAGYAGATGTGGCACCCAGGGACATAGTTTAGTGATGGACTTGGCAATGCTTGGTTAATAGTCAGATTCAACGATCTTAGAAGTGTTTTCTAATCCAAATGACTTTATGTTCTTTTTATTTCCTATGTGTTTGAATAAAAATTTCAGTTTTGCATTCACTTTCACTGACATAGTCTTGCTCTTCTCCTTTTCTCTCTAAMATTGCTTCAGTTAAAGGCTGGAATTTGGCTTGTATACTGATGATACTATCAGTTTTCCATTAAAGACTTTATGAGAACTTCTTTAATCCCTGCATGCAAGAAGATATACTCATAGTATTTAATTTAAATGAAAGAAGTATCTCACAGGTGATACTGAAAATTAATGTAGTGATTGCAGAGAGACTCTACAGTATTTGTTCAGAGTGCATTTTAGTGCACACCACACCTGCACACTTTTGGAGAAATTGTACTTCCCTGTTTGGTTATAAAAAATTTGTTAGTACTTTGATAACCGTAATTCTCATATGTGAAAACAAGTCTGTGGGTAAAATCTCACAATTTGAGAAACACTTCCTTCAGTGGCTTCACAAGGAATTTCCTATTGTAATGATGATTTTTTTCTATGAAAAGGTGCTTGCCTGTACCTGATTCCTAAAATGAACACTAATATGTTCATGCATTTGCTTACCTGTGTTTAGATTACTGCAGTATTTTTTGAGTCTGTGTCCCCATAACGTTGGGCAGCTGTATTCATCTCTGCAGGTAGCTGTCCAGCAATCCATTTTCAACATCCTTTCTGTGTAGTTCTACTAGTAGAAATTACTCAAATGAAGYAAAGCAGCACCCAGTGGCATACCCAGAAACAGTCTTTATGTAAGTTTTTGGATTTTTTTTTTAATTTTCTAAAGCCTCATTGATGCAGATCTTACACTACTTACCTTTCAGGTTCTTACTGATCTCTAGTCTGTTTTGTAAGAAGTCAATCAACAGATGATGTGTTGTTTTGCAGTAAAGGTTGGGGCTTTTTATTAGTGAGTTATTTACTGTCAGATTCTCAAAGACAAAATGCTGTTTGTTTGGGGTTTTTAATACTTTACTCTCAAAGTATTTTTGGAAATGATCCTTGGATTTGTCTTTTGTAAATGTGTCTTAGTTTGCATTGTTGAGATAGTTTTTCCAAAAAGGTTTTCTACTCTTTGCATCCTGCCGTTCAAGGACATGATTTTACACTGAAAGTAAGTCAAGTGTAACTTCCATGCAGAACCATCAACAGCACCAGGGAGTCCTACTCTTCACAGTGAGACAAGGAAGATGAGGCATACAAATATATATATATGATTACTTCTTATCCCACTACATTCAAGGCTTTTGTTCTTTAGCATGGGAAATGCCATTTTTCATTCCACATCAAAATTGATTTATATTTTAACATTAGTTTTCAAAGAGCTTTTGAAGTGGTTATACTTAAAGAATGTACTTCAGTCACCAGAGGCTACACTACAGTACTTCTGGCATACTGCAGATATCTTTCATGAGAAATACCTGCAATTACAGGTTAAATAAGTGACCTGTAATTACTAAATGACACTTGGTCAGCTGGGGAGGTTGAGAATTACAAAACCMAACTCTGACAAGAGCAATTAATTTGATCACTTTGAGTATCCATTAGTATAGCTTTCACTGACATATGTCATTCAAATACACTCTTACCATGCTGTGACACAAAAAAAAAAAAAACCCCACGTATTTACTTTTCATTATCATCAGGCAGAGAAGAGAAAGTGGTAAATATGTGTGAAGATGTCACAAATTATGAACAGGTTAAGTAAAAGCTGTATGCATTAATGTACTTTAAATAAAGAGTTTATACTGAAAGCATTTGACTTGAGTTTCAAGCCCTTGRTCCATTTTTAGCCCTGCATGATGGTGGGCACTCTCCTGTAAATGGGATGCCAATTTTATTCTTCTTTGATTATTTCCCCTTACTCTTCTTAAGGGTGATAAATTGGCAACAACCTGTCAGTATCAACCCCTATGTGGCWTCAACTCTTATGTGGTTGAAAAATTTGTGAGGGCTCTTCCTCTGTCGTGTTATGACCCCAACCAGCAGCTAAACCCACGCAGCCACTGGCTCGCTTCCCCAAAGTGGGATGGAGGAGAAAAACAGAAGGGTGAAAGTGAAGAAACTGAAGGGATGAGGTAAAGGCARTTAATTAAGGAGAGCAAAAGCCACACACACATGGGAAGCAAATCAAAGAATTAATTTGCCACAGCAAAACAAGCAATTTCCTATTTCCCCACTTTGTATGGGCAGGCAGTTTGCCTGGCATTGTGCATCTTGTGGTATTCTTGCATTCCCACTGATTTGAAGTGCACTATAGAGGCTGAAGATATCTTTTCCCCTGTCCTTTTGGAAGAGTTGCAAAACACAGACCTGGGACAGCTGAAAGATGAACACTCTTTTGTTTGAAATAGAAATTATGATCAAAGTCCCATCACTTGGCTATGCTATGGCTTGTCTCACCTTCTTTCCACAGAAAWTTTTTTTAAAGCAACGTTTCTTTTCTACTATTTCTGCTTGGTTTTGATTTTCTTTTTCTTTTTTTTGATCCCATCTTTTGACCTGTGTAACCAGTTGGGGTCACTCTGCTCCCTCCCATTTTATTCATTCTYGAGTTCTCTTTCTCTCTTAAGGCAGGCAGATATAAATGGTTTGTTTCTCCCAAGTAAAGCAATTTTATCTGTGCTTCAAGCTCTTCTCTATTGAGAGGTGTACAAGACAGTTCATATGACAGCATTTCAGTAACTACAGTGCCAGTTTGAAGTGTCCAATATGTCTGCTCTGGATGTCCCTTTATGCCATCTCCATGATACCCTCTCCCCTCTTTCAGTTTGAATTGTGTGAATCAAAGAAGCACTAATTCACAGCAAATAGTACAAGCCTGGGGCTGGACATTTTTCCTYCTTAATATTAACTAAAACAGGTGAGGCAGAAATGGCTGCTTTGGTCCTGACACACTAGCCTATGTTAACACTATTAAGATTTTTTATGATAGTAATAAATAGTCCGCAACAATTTCTTAGAGTAATTGTTAATTAGAATGCTAATAAAGACCCACTTTCATTTCAGGTAAAGTATTGTAGTTATGTTTCTCTCTCAGTCTACAGACCAAAACTGAGTTACTAAATAATATTTATGAGCGTATAGAACTTATTTTTCTTGCTAATATATTGTCTTTACTTTGCTAATAAATACCAGAAAAATGGGTAAATGTGAAGTGGTAGGCCTTTTTACTTTTTCGTAGGAAAGAAGTATTAAAATTAAAAACCTATATTGACAGTCTTGCTTCCAAAAGCATTTCTGAACACATTTCTGTGTTTGGTTTTGCCATCTTACACAATGCCATTTTATAGTATTTATCACTACTGATAAGAGAGTGCATCTCTGTTTTGTGYACAGTCTTTATATTGATTAAGACTGAGTATTAGTGAGTGTCACTGAGTGCTGTGCTRTGTCCCCATTATATGTGCTTTCTGTAGCACAGAAGTGGCATTTTACACTCTGGGATCCTCTGGGATCATTTAATCACAGTTACTCTTGATTTCATTGTCAGAATACTGTGTCTGAATTACAATAATGATTTGCTGTGTACCTGGCATATATCTCACTTAATTTAAGATTAGGAAAATGTTCCAGTTGTTCAATAAATGAATTAATGACGAACCCCACAGGAGTAACATTTACTGAAAAGGGGGAAAGGAAGATTTAGGATGTTAACTTGGGATGTTAACTGAAGATCACACAGCAAAGTAGTGGCAGATTGCTGGAGCCAGTTCTTGTCTTCTGATCCTCTGCACTGCTCATGATGAATGCTTTGGGTTTATGGCATTCACATTTCAAAATTATGTTTTTTTGGAAAAAAGCCTCAGTCATATAAAGTGGCACGATTTTAAAAAGTAAGCAGGAGTGTATCATTTCATAAATGTAATGGAACATCTAGTTCTGTTTGGGGTTTTTTGAGTTAATGCTAGATAACAAAAATGAGACATTTTTCTTGCCTTCCTGTTTTCAGTTGTTTTGTAACATACCATACCATTCTTTCTCATCTGGAAAAGAGACTGAATCAAACAAATAAACAAGGTGACTGAAAACATTATTTTACAAAAACATGGGCTTAGTATTGAGAATGCATATTGATATTTTCATCTCAACACTGTTTTAAACTGCTTCCATGTTTCTCTCTACCCATTGTCCAGTTATTCCCTCTCCAGGGAATAACCAAATGGACAGTATTTCTCCCATTAGTCCAAGAAGTTTCTCTTAAAGATTTTTCTATGACAGTAATAAATAGTCCGCAACAATTACTTAGAGTGAAAGCAAGCTAAATTTGTAGTAGTAGTAGTAGTAGTAGTAGTAGTAGTAGTAGTAGTAGTAGTAGTAGTAGTAGTAGTTGTTGTTGTTGTAGTAATTAACAAATGTCCATGTTTCATACAGGTAATTGCTCTTTGGACTATGTTGTTTATTCACTACAGTGCAAAGTGTGAGCAGTGATCACAGTCCTTTTTAGGGTGCAGAATTTGACCTCTGTTCTGCTGCTGTTTAGGGTCCTGGCACTGGTCTTCTTGCAGACTGAAGGGAGTGAGTGAGGGCTTGAACAAGACCCCTGGTTTATCTGGGTTTAGCACTCACTCCTACAGTGTCCACCTCACTGGAGATGGCAATACTGACTAAGGGTTCTCTATCTTTTTCAGCTCTGGGCAGTCAGAATAAGCACTTAGAAGAGAATTTCAGGCAATAAATTCAACAGMCCAAAAAATTCAGATGAGAATATCTGGTGATAGTGCTTTTCATGCAGTTAGGAGAAGAGAAAAAAAGCAGCATTATGTGTGCAAGATGAATGCYTTTGTGCTGCTTTCTGTGGTATGCAGCAGACACAGGAAGAACATTGCACTGTACTGTTCCTCTCTCCATTGGTCTGAGGAAAGCATGCTGCAGTTGTATCAAAACATTTGGAGAAGCTGTATCTTTTGTATTTGAAAATATTAGGTAGTAGGGAGGGAAGGATAATGCACACTGAAAAGCAGTGTCATTTGACATAGGTAATATGACATTTTGAATGGGTAATATATATATTTGCAGCTTTTTCAAGCTATAATGTTCTACTGTATGTGCCATGGATTTCTTTCTATTCATAACTCTCCTGCCAATTGCCTCTCTGATTTATTAGGTTGATGTRTGAATGCAGAGGATTACTTTCCTATTGTAGAGCATTTTTTTATTACTGTTCTCATCATCCAGCAAGCCACATAAGACTTTGTACACCATACAGAGAAATAAAATAACCTAGATCGATATCAATATCTGTAATTTGATGCTTTCTCAACAYATCTGTACTAAAAAAGTTGGCAGCAAAATTATTTCAATAAGAAAAACCATAGTCCTGATAAAAAGGACCTGCCAAATGAAACTTCTAAGGTAAAGACCATCAGTTGATCTTCAAAATGTATTTTAAAATACAAAGAGATGGCTGTTACTAAGCTACTGAGGATGGTTGCAGCGAAAGGTTTATAGAGACATAAGAACACCCAAACTCTGGAACAGAAATGCCTACCTTGAAACCAGTACATGTGTACATATATATATACACAGGTTTATTATAATAAATATTCATATTTATTTATTTATTTACTCACAATTTTGTATATCCATCTGTGGGTGTTATAAAGTGTATTATCTGTGAGGCAGGTGTTTACTTGTGCTGACTTTTACTTCCTTTATAAAACTGATGTAAATGGTCAGATTGACGGAAGATTCTGCGGTGCAGTTTTCTGCTGCACTGAAACCATTAAATTACAGGTTGTAGCCTGCCTTTGTGATMTTAGACAAAAATTTAAATTTTACATGCCTGAGTTTCAATTAGCAAAGCTTCCTGACAAAGAGGGATGTCATGAGAATGCATTCATGAGCTTTTGAGGCAGTAGTTTTCTCCCCATATACTTCAAGACAAGTTTTCATGTGACTGGGAGATTCTTTGAAGAACAGTACATCATTTCTAAGAAGAGAGCAGCTCATGTTTAAATCGCAGTAGAGAATGTCCTGGGAGCAGAGGTCATCAGGTATGATGCTCCATGTAATGAATTGTAAATGTATTTTTAATCTGAGAAGAATCATGTTGTTTATTCTGTGAAGCAAACTCTCTGAGGTAGCTACAGCAAGCATTGGAAAATGACCTTTATGAATTTCCAATTAGAGCTGAAAAGCCAGGTAGAGTTGTTGTATTGTTTGGGCTTAAATGACTGAAAAAAAAAAATATCCTGTGGTCTTATTGATGGCCATCTTGTTCCTAGATAGTATTTGTGTTCATAYTGACTAAATTCCATTTATGATATCCTTAACTGAATTGGGTTAACTACAGCTTCAAAAGTTTTTGTCCAGCACTAAGGTGATGTCCACTGTTGCTGTTAAAATATTTGAAGTAGTGACCTACTGCTTTCTCAAAAAAAATTACTTTTGCTTTACATTAAAAAAAAATTGAATTTTCTTTATGTTGTTTAACTTTGTTAGTTATCTGGTTATAGGGATACTGGGCTGATTGTAGTTGAAGTATATATATCAGTTCTTTTCACCAATAATAAATTTAAACYTTCATTCTCAAACAGATACTTAATTATTTTTAAATATCAGAAAGTAAATGATCCAAACCCTTCGTATTAATCATCATTTTTCATTTAATGTCAGACAGTACTAAATGAGTGCATGAGTAATGCCAATGTCTTTGCATCCTAAATTAATATTCCATTGCCCTGTCTATAAAGTGCACACTGATGAACCTTCCTTAGCATTGTGCATCTTTTTACTGTTTTGRAAAACAAAGACCTCAAGTAAGTTGCAATATCCCCTGAGGGCTTTGGTATGTGCGTGTTGTACCCTGTTTATGTGTGTCCCTCAGTGTTCGTTTTTAATGTAGCTCAGTGCCAGTTTGATAAATTTAGGAGATACTGCTTTTAACAGTGGGATTGAAAATTGCTTTTCTGGTGCCTTCACAGTCAGAGGAGCACCTAAGGTCGGCTTTGTGCGTGCAGTTAGAAGTGATAGTTGGAAGATCCCACTAGTCCTTCGTGATAAGAKTAGGATACTTGTACATACATTACTTCAGTGTAATGTTTTTTGAAGGTATTAGGGTAAAATGCTTTACAATTATAGGTAACTCATGCCTAGCCAGGGATTTTTTTTGTAAAATCTAAAACCACACTAAAACTTTGATTTATAGTAGGTATAGCCTTTCTACCAAGCATGAAAAACAAAATGTGTCACAGAGCAGAATACATTAAGGSTTACTGACTGAGAAAGCAGCACATTTATTCATACTTTCCCAGGGCGATTTTAGAACACCGATTTTGAGTCTCCTCCTGTTCAGAAAATGGGTTTGACCCTCTGTGAACTCCACACATAGATCCCAAGATCTAAAGAGGTCACTTAAGAGACCAGGGGAAAAAGAAATCTGTACTCAGTAACAGAAATAAGATACCTGCTCCCATAAGAAAAGCTCCTGGACATTGACCCTTTGCTGTGCATCCTCACATGTCACACAACCTTTCCGCCAAACACCCACCTGGTTTCTGTAGACATGGAAAAAAAGATCCCCATCCTTCTCCACTCAGTGCAGTTTAGCACGGGGGAACAATTCTTATTTAAGCAGAACATCATCTATGTACTGGTARTTGAATTTATTTACATTATGCCTGTTCACATCTTTATGTTACTTTTGCATCTGATCTAAAAAGTCCTGATGAGGAAGCCATTCTTAAATGGGACCTACATCCAAACCCTGATTTAGATTCCTTAAACAAATTAGACTTTGGAGTTTATGTGGCAATTTGCATAACATTCTGCTCTTATTTTCAGCTAAAATTGCTCAGCACTTTTTCAAACTTGTAGCAAATTACTTCACTAATGAGGCTAAATTACCCTATGATGTTACAGGTAAATTGGTCTGTAATAAATCTCATGTGCATTTGCAATGCGCAGATTTTGCATTGTCTACCTGCTGTTCCACAGGCACATAGGAAGAATTAATGGAGAAGACTTAAAGTTAGAACCAATATATTTGTCTTAAGAGACCTACTGCACTAAATATTATCCCCATACTCTATTTTGATGATTTGTTTTCTCCACATCTRTTTCCAGTTCGAGGAATCAGCTCTGTGAAACTAGCTAGCAATGGTGCTGCCCTTCCTTCAAACCATTCTCTGAAAATTGGTGTAATTCTTTCCTTCTTAAAGTCATTTTAGTAAGGTAAACGAGGCAACAACTTGTTTAGTAATGTAAACAAGGCTRATGGAACGCAATTGCTCAAAATCCATTCACATGTGAAATAGTTAGCACTTGCCCTGCTGGTTAGAAAACATTAAGAACATTAAAACCAAATGTTACTTATAATTTCCAGAAGCAGAATTAAACTGAATTGTCCTATTAATTTGGTGTTTATTGGATATATAACATCACCTGTGCTAGCGGTYAGTTACTTTTTAGTTCAGTTCCATGGCATTAAAAATAATTCCATGTGTTTAAATATGTGTATTTTGATAGATTAAAACATGCTTTCTTAGTAACAGAAATGTCACAGAATAAGTGGCTGATGATGCAGTGTCTTACATCAATTAAACTGGTAATTGATATCTATGATGTGCAGAAAGGATTGATTGTTGTTAGATTTCCTTCACCTCCTTTGGATGAAAAGTTATTCAATAGGAATTATTAAGAAAAATGTGGAAAGTAAGCATCTAACCATGAATTAATCTTTGAATTAGGAATGTGGAGCTGTTAATAGTGGAACACTTAATGTCTTACTGGGAAGAGAAGATTGTGTTATTTTAGCAGCACACTTTATCACTCTGTCAGTCTRACAGGTTTTTTACCTATTCCTACTTCTCTCCTGTCTCCATTGTATTTTACTTTGTGAGGCAGAGTAATCAGAATTAAATGCAGAAAAGGATGTTTCAGCTGTACCTACTGGCAAAATTCAAACAATATCTCAGATACCCGCTTGCTGAGTATAAATAGAAGAGGAATGGTGTTTTGGTTTCTGTCACAGAAGTATTTTTAGGCTGTTTTGGAATACTTCATTATCTAACAGTTTTTGGCCAAACTGTTTAAAACTTGAAGCTTCACTTTTCTTTCTTTTTGTATTTCTAGCTCTGATTTTTGTAGCCTTCCAAGGGATGGAAGGGGCAACTTCTGTTATGCAGTGATTGAAAGAAAGGGTTTTGCTTCTTTTCTTTGCTRCTGAGAGGAATAGAATAATCTTCACTCCACAGATTTCACAGAATATGTTTCAAAGTAGGGTCCAAAACCATAGAGGTAGTTAAAACAGATGACGTCAGTTTGCTTCTGAGGTTACAAAGTCATAGGCAATAGCCAGGTTCCAGGGACAGATTTCTCATAGCTTGATATAAGGAGACGTCACTCACCTGTATTTTCACTGGTCTCACGGGTATATATCCCTGAGATCCACAATGCCTCTGATATCTCTGTCCCATATCTCCTGTTCTTCTCATCAGMTATTCCAGCTACAGGTTCACTAGTGTTATGCCAATCCAGAATGTAGACCATCCTCATCCAGGAAAATTGTTAGCAATTAGGATTAATAAAACAGGTTGCAGTGATYAAGTGAGGAGTGTGGCCAGACAAGCATTCTGAAGCACAGCTTATTTACAGATGACCAACCCCTTTCAGCACGCCCTTCTCTATTTCCTTATGGTTTTCCTCCCCCATGCATTTGGATGTCTCCTTTTCCCGTCTTTGACCTTCTGCTGAACATCTTATAAGTCTGGCACACTGCCACAATTCCACCAGCATGCACTTTACCGTAGGATCTGTGATGACCTTCTCATTTGTTCCTCCCTATATGCCCACTTCACCAGTTAACAAAGCTTGGGCTGAACCTCTCCAAGTGTTGGAGTGGTTCCTTCAGCAGCCCAGCAAGCAGTGACCTCCCAGACCTGCTGTTTGGTGTTGTCTCCTGCTCTRTGGGGTCTGTGCACATCAAAACATTTATTACTTTTCCTGTCTCATCTCTGTTTATATGCTGGACAGCCACTGAGCAGATGTCCTTCCAAAACTGGTGTCTGTACATTCCAGGTCATCTACAAACATCTACATTTCATTTCCTTCCACACATCCAACCAGTCTGTTGTATTGAATTACGAAAGCAAGCTATCAAGGGTCTATATGCTGAAATCTTAATCAAGTGTATATATATATATATATATATATATGTATATGTATATATATATATATATATATAGCTTCAGACATATGATCAGTGTTTTACTGACTTGTTTGACCAACACATGTCCTTCAGTCTGGTCATGTGTAACTCCTGGTACATTGAGTATCAAACAGTCCACTGTTGTGCTAAACACAATTGAGTCAAAGATCAGCCTTGAAACCAATAAATTAATTTCTCATAGGTTCTTAGCATGAGATATACAAAATGTCCTTACTAGGAACATAATTGACAACTTCACTGCCTTCAGCAGTGATCTGAACCCCTTCTTGAGTCCAAATTTTATTTTCATAGTRTGGATACAAATCTATTCTCACATGTAACACAAAAAAACCTTCACAGTATGCCAGACAAGAAGACTCCTTCACTGGATGATGTGAGTACACTTTTTTCAATCTAGAGAGTCTAGAGAGTGTGCTAGAGAGTCTGGCACCTTTTCCTGTCCTGTCTGCTGTGCAGTAGCATCATGGGGCTCGACCAGAGCAAGTGCATCTGACCAACAAGTAGATAGTGATATTAATGGTAGAAAGCCACCTTAAAAGGAAATTATGAAAATATCCTGGTGAAAGAAAACACATGATTCCTCAGATGAAAGCAGCTCTGTGCATTCTTCCATGGAAACTTTTTTTTTCCCAAACCTTATGTAATCTCTGCTCTTTCAGTGTTCACTTCGATTGGCATGGATTCTTAGTCACAGTTCTGTATTTAACAGCTCTCTAACAGCGTCTTCCAAACACATACACAAAAAAGAGAAAAAAATAACTTTCAAAAATTAATGGTATCCATGGATKAAGAGACTCATGAGAAACAATGCAGCACAGATTCACTCAGCCTTGTTAATATTGTTAATCCTTCTACTCTGTTTTTTGGGATTTTTTTTTGTGAGATAAGATGGGGCAATGCAATTCATTTAAGAATTGCAGATACATGGGCAGATACAACTGGGAAAACCCAGTTGTGCTTCTGAGTTTCAAGGTGATTCTTTTGAGTTCAGAAGCAGCTACTTTGGGGCTGGTCTGTGTGAGAATAGACTTGGTCCYCAGGATCTCCTGACAAGCTGGTACTCCACTGTTTCTTTGCTTTTAGTAGGCAAACAGACTCTGGCATGTTCTATTCTTTTCCTCCTAGATGTAACAAGTCAGCAGCCACTGATATGTCAATAAATATTATATTAAGAAATGTTCTCTTCATCTTAAGTTAGGAAAGAGACAGAAGTATCTATCARAAGTCCTTTGAGAGATTGGGGTTTGATGCCCCATTGGTGCAAATTGCTGCTTATCCATCCATCCCAGCATTCTTGGCCAGACATTTGGCAGTAGCGCTGCTGAATTCACTGGAGCTGTGACTAAATTAGCTCAGCTGAGATCTGCCTCGGGAGACTAGATCAGAATTGTCCTCCAGGCTGGGGCTCTTAGCTCTCAAAAGGACTTGAACAAATAATTTCATTTCCTTTGCCTCTATTTCCATACATTTAAATAGATTCTGATAACATCCATCACAGTCTTACAATTTGTCAGGCACAGTTAAACCTGTTGTAGAGTATAGTTGTAAACACCTATATAGATATGTGATAGAAACACAAAGATGGGATGAGACTTCAGGTGAATAAAGAGCTGTTGTAAAAAAAAAAAAAAACAAACCACAAAACTAAAAAAGCAAGAGAGTAGTCCAGATAAAAAACAGCATCAGAAACTGAGCTCCCAGTTGTGAACAATCAGCTCCATCTCTCCCTGCATGACACAGTTAYTCTGCCAAATATCTGAGCTTAGAAATTCAGAGAAAGTTTGCAAAATAAAYCTTGTCTTTCCCAGGTAAGAATAGGTTCTTTCTTCAGTAAAATTTAAGAAATTTTGTCAAGTTATGTAAAGTGTTATGTAACATCCGTTTCATTTCTGTTGTATTACCCTTTTTTCTCTGACAGAAATGCATTTTAGATTAATATTTAATGCCCTTGCTTTTAAGAAACTATCTTTGAATCACTTCAGCCTGCTGCTGGCTTCAGGTTCCTGGGAGGAGGAGCAGCCTGAGCTGAATACCAGTGTGCTGTCAGCTACCATGACTGGAAAGGGAAGGTGCAGCTCAGCAGTTCTGGCTGAATGTAGCAGAACCACACATCTCCCTTCAGAAATGAGCACAAGATAGCAAAACCTGCTACCTGAGAGCATCCAGGATAACCTGCTGTGGAGCACGAGATGCCACTTGGTTGTGTCTGWTGGGGAGAGTGGGAAAAACAGCATAGGCCCAGAGACCCTTGGAATGGAGACAGAGTTCTTGGAGTCTGTAGAATTGTAGGACACAGTATGATTTTTGCTACAAGTAATACTTCTTCTCATTCTTAATTTTTTTTAGCAGCAAAGCAATTAAAATATTCATTCAACATATTGTGCTTTAAAAATATAATTCACAAAGATCAGCAGGCATGTTTTCATTCTGTCRTTCCTGATATTGCTCATCACACCAGGCAACTCATATATTTTTTAACTGTATTCTCTCTTCTATCAGATCTTGTTTCTTTTCAGAGGTTGAAGTGTGAAGCTCAGTGGTTGATTCACCTTTTGTAGAATTGATGCATAAATTTTTGTTCCTAGTCTGTTTAGTAAATGTCATCTGTTTTGTCATGTAGGTGGCTCTTCTTGTAGCATGCTTGGTTTTGAAAATCCGGTTAGGAGGGGAAGCAAATGTATTTTTATATGAAGGTTAAATGGTAATGGATTGTAAAWCCAAGCAAACAAAGCAAGCAATTCTCACTCCCCCCCACCTCTCCCATATAAACTTGGTAAATTTTTCCTGGTTCAGAAATGAGCTAATTATTTAAATGAAGTCAACCTGTTCACATGGAAAAGATTTGACCARTGAGGTATTTTGCAGCACCTTTTCTTTTTGACCTGTTTTTCTCATTTCTAAATGGAAAGATGTCATGGTTTCTCTGAGCAGCAGCAGCRTAAACACTGAAAAAGACTGGTGAACTGTTCTGCCTGAAGTTGATATATTTTACCAGTGTCCATTCATATCTCTTCACGCATCATATAGTGCCAGCTGCTGTGGTCTTTAAGGTGACCTGCATATTACTCAGAAAGTTGTATGTGATGTGCTGATATAATTTCTGTTTAAGGGAAAATATCCTAGTTTATCTTTAAGCRCTATCACTTTGACATTTAGATCAAAGCTGTGTAGTAACTGTACAGACATTAAAATATCTTAATTTAACACTGTAACATCATGCTGTATATTCTTTTTGACTAAACAGCTGTTCTCTTTTTTTGGTTTTGCTGTTATTAAAGAAATAAGAATATGCCAAATAAACTTGAAGAAAAAAGAGAGAACTTCTGGTTTAGGAGTGAGTAATTTCATATAACTCAGTTTTGGAACCTCAAAGCCTGAATCAGACTTTCTTTGAAGTGAATCATAGATTCRCAGAATCATTTAGGTTGGAAATGATCAAGATCATCTAGTCTAACCATTAACTCAGCTCTGTAAAGTCCGCCAGTAAATGCCACATCTTTTAAATACCTTCAGGGATGTAGACTCCACCAATTCCCTGGACAACATGTTCCAGTGCTCAATAACCTTTTCGGTGAAGAATTTTTACATGATATCCAACCTRATCCTYCCCTGACACARCATGAGGCCTTTTCTTCTTGTCCTCCCACTTGTTACTTGGGAGAAGAGACCAAGTCCCACCTGGCTGCACCATCCTTTCAGTCAGTTGTAGACTGATAAAGTTCCCTGAGCCTCCTTATACCCAGGCTGAACASCCCCAGCTCCCTCAGCTGTTTCTCATGGGAMTTGTGYTCCAGACCCTTCCCCAGCTCCATTCCCTCTCTGGACTYRCTCCAAYACCTCARTGACTTTGTTGTAGTGAGGGGCTCAAAACTGAACACAGGATTCGAGGTGCGGCCTCACCAGTGCCAAATAYAGGGGGACAATCCCTGCCCTGGTCCTGCTGGCCACACCATTGCTGRCACARGCCAGGATGCCAKTGAYCTTCTTGGCCACCTGGRCACTGCTGGCTCATGCTCAGCTTGCYGTAGACAGTTCCTTTTCCAAGAGCCATCCTTCCAGCCACTGCTCCCCAGGCTTGTAGCTTGGCATGGGCTTGTTGTGGCAGTAACACAGGACCCAGCATTTTGCCTTGTTTAAGCTTATTTTAGATCCATGAAATGCCATAAATTGGTTCTACATAAAGATTTTGTTAGTTGATGAAGCTTGAATTCCTAATAGACTTTATTGTACTTTAACTGTTTCCACCTTCCAAGACTTCCCCTGCASAATCTCAAGAACACTTGCCTATGCRAAAACTGCCTCACAAATATTTCAAWTTTTTTGTTGTCYTAAATGTAAAATGGCCAGCTGAAGTGCCTGGCCTGTTTTGGGCCTTAGCCAACTACACATATGGGGAAACTTCTTGACTTTTTCAAAGATGTCTGTATAACTATGAAATTAAAGCATGATACTCCTTGAAGGTTAGTTATGAATCTGTGTGGTTTCTTAAAATTAGATCCAAGACTGATTACTCTTTGAGGAACAAATAGTGCCACAGAACAGAAAAGATGTATTTGTTTGAAATGGATTTAATAATAAATTGTACTTGGTATTCCTGACCTTCTTGATCATTTGTCTCAAAGATTTTTGTGCTTTTTTTAGAATGATATTTTATGTAAGATATCACATTAGAAATTTATTTTGTAGGCCACCTTAGGTATGCATAAGACTTCTGTTCCTGCATCACTTAAAGGTCTCCCTCAATCTTGTTAGAACAAGCTTTCCACGATTTATTTATCATCCTTATCTTTATGTTTCTGGTGTCTCCCTCCTTTTCATCTTTGCTCATCGTAATTTAGTTGATATAACGTCCTTATTGAGACTACAGTAGATGTTCCTGTTCCCAGTAATTAAATGTAAAGGCAGAACTCCTAAAAGCTTTATGACATTAAGTGCTTTTTTTTGTTTGCTGTAGCCTTGTGGTTTTTTCACTAGCACATGATGTGTAACACTCTGAAGGAGCTGATGTTTCTCCAGCACAGGAGAAACTCTTGCCAAGACAAACCCTGACAAACCATGAGAAACCTTGATGAGGCAGCACTCTTGACTAACTTTGGCTGCTTTTGCRGAGGTTYTGGTTTATCAGTGTACAGTTACGTTGCCACCGAAAAAATAATACTAGCAATCAAAGCTATGTAATGTGGCAGCTTTGTGGTTCTACCAGCACATCTTTGCTAGCCCTCAGCCTTCACAAAGCACAGCTTAATTACACTGGACTGCATTTATTAATACTGGTGTTCATTCCCTAACTTTGTGGTTATCACTTTGGCCTGTTTCAGATAAGAAGACAAGGCGGAATACARTTACTGGTGGACCTATTGGACCATCGGATGACAGAAGTCCACCGTAGTGCCTGTGGAGCGTTGAGAAACTTGGTATATGGGAAGGCAAATGATGACAACAAAATTGCTCTGAAAAACTGTGGTGGTATCCCAGCATTAGTACGGTTACTCCGCAAGACTACAGATTTGGAAATCAGAGAACTGGTCACAGGTTTGAATCTTTCAATATTTTTTTGTTCAAACTCTCTGTGGGTGTTGAGAGCACAGTTCAGCGCTGCATGCTGAGCAACATGTTGTACATTGCATATTATTTCATTACCATCTTATTTGCCATAACAAAAAKCTTTCAAGGCCTTTGGATTTCTGTAATGTATGAATGGCTTTCATATCATGCAGTTGACAGATGTAGGCATGGTTTATGGTTGCTGGTTCACKTTGTCCTTGGTCGTTGTGAGTGTTCTTGCAGGAAATGCGCCTCACATGTAGATGTGTTGTGTGGCAATCCTCTGCTCTCCCTCCTGTCTGGTGTAGGGCTGGCCAGGCAGAAGTCATATTTCACTGAATATTCTTAGAAACTGCTACTCATTGCTTTTATATCCTATGTAGTGATATAGTGAGAAGGAGGATTTGTTTGGGGGTTTTCTGCTTCTTTAAGGTTCTGATAGGAAAATGGAAGACTGTGTTGGAGAGGTGGATGTAATTTTCTAAAGCCTTTTTTCTGAAATTTCATAGCATGCTATGTGTTTTACACAGAGCATGCAGGTAGTGGCAGTTCATTTCTTGTATTGACATGGTAGGATCTGGTCTTTTTTAAGATTGTGTGGACTTTTTCCCTTATGAAATTCAAGAGAGAAGGGAGGGGTGGTGGTGTTCARGAATACAGGAATGCTGTCCAACAGGACTGATCTGAAATGTTTGGAGTTTTTTTTTTCACCTTTCCCTTAAGCTATCCTAATATGCAAGATATATTTTACTTTGTGATTTATATTTTTTATATTTTACTATATTTTACTTTGTGATTTCAAATCATGTATTTTACATTTTTTACTTTGTGATTTCATTTCAATTGATTGCTAATATCAATGTGATAATTAATTTAATGCTACAAATCAAAAATATTTTCATTATCCTCTTTTCAATGCTGGTATTTTCATTATGATTTTCCTACTAAAATATGTAAGAAAATGTCTCTTCTGTCACAGAATCATCAGAGTAYATGTTATCTATCATCTATGTTTCTGCAGAAATTACTTATCCTTGGGCATCAGGCCTCATTTAGGATACAATTGATTAGATAAACAACCTATGGCTGGGTCCAGGTTCCTTCCTTGAGGGTATCTGAATAAACTGCATGGTGCTTAATAAATGTAGATTTTTTTATATTTAATTTTGTTTCTTAGTTGCAACCCTTACCACCTCCTACTTGTTAGTCAGGATTAATGGGGCAGAGATACGGGTTACATGAGCTCAGATCGTGCCTCCTGTGGAGTGACAGAATTACTGACAGATCTAATAAAGTGTAACCACTGCTTCAGATTCAACACCCTTGTTTGTCTCTTGGTTAGGTTGTCAGTATTCTGGCTCCAGGGAACGTTCTGCCTATTTATTCTGAGTAGTAAGTGGCAAAGTGCTAATAACCTCAGTCACGGTGGCACTTCCCATGCCATCTGTAGATGGAACACGTAATGTCATTAGGTCATTTAAAGAAAAATGCTGGGCTGCTGCTTACATTGGTTCCATTGCACAGTATGCTGGTAAATTTTCCTAAATTGCCACAGAAAGAAAGGATGTTTGATTTCTCAGTGTTATTACCAAGAGGAGTGRGTACTGACAGTCAGTGGTAGGCAGTAATCTGTCTTTGTACAGTTAGATGCAGCTCCCAGGGACGGTGAGCATCCCATGAAAGGGGAGGAGACCAAGGTGGTGACCCTGAGGAATGGAATGAAAGTCAGTTGTATTTCAAGATTTTATTCCGGAGCCTGTTTTTGTATTGGGGTCTTTTGTTTGTTTTTAATGGCCAATGCATCCCAGAAGGCCACTGCTTGCCCTAGCCATGTTTTGTGCCTTTCAGAATACATATCACCAGCCCTTGCTTTCAAAATGCAAACCTGTTTGTGGTACTTTTCTGCAAAACTTCCTTCCGAAGCACAGCTCATAGCTGCAGCTCTCATCTTGCATCTCAGGAAACAGGTTAAAAGTTGTGCATCTGAATCAGTTTTCCTTTGTTTTTTTTTTTTTTTTTTTTTTTTTTTTTTTTTGAGTCTTGTAGTGTGACAGCTACCCTAGCTGTCCTTTCTGGGAAACGGAAGGAAAGTTGCCTCCTGCAGGTGCTCCCTCAATAATGAAAAGATTTGACTTGGTGGCAGGCATAAGGAAAAATAAAAGAAATTCCTCATATTTTCCGTCAGCCTTCCTGGGCTGAGGTGGCARAAAGGTAATTATTTCAGTAGGGGCACTACAGCCTGGAGCTGATGCAGAGAAAATAATAACAAAAATAATAACAAATGTCTGTTTTGGGRGTCAACATAATACCTTGAGTCTTTCTATCTCATGTTCATTGTGCATCCTGTCTATATAAAAGCTGCTCTTGTTTGTTACTTTTTAGAGAGGATACAAAGTTCTTGCCTTAGAAATTCATACAGTCTCTGACATCCCTGCCCCTAAATAGTCATCCACATTTGTCCTCTGAGCACTTCTCTTAGGTGGGGAAGTGTYATTATCTCTGTTGTACAGATGGGGAACTGAGCCTATCAAGTGTAAATGACCTGTCCAGACATCTGGCAAGATGAAGGTGTGAATCACTCTGAGCAGGCACTCAGCTGCAAGGGAAGAAATATGGCCTGGAGWGGTTATTTAGCAGCTCAATTTGTCTGGCAGTAGTGAAGCATTCATTGCCTGCCCCAAGTACCGTGAAGCACTTGCCCAGCAGGGCGAAARTTCTGATACTAGTTCCTTCCTCAAACATGCACATTTTCTTCCTTCTTGTTGCTCTTCTCTGAGGAGATTATAAATTCAATTTCTGGCAATCTCAAGACTGGTTTTGGAAGGGTATTTAAACCTGCAGACCAGCTTTCTATCCCAGTAGCTCCTTGATTGTCAGGATTGCCTTCAGCACCATTTGTGGCATGTCCTCTTTTCCAGAGATTTTTTTTCTGCCATAATCTTTCCAAAACAGTTTTTCACTTTCCTTTATTTTTTTTCTCCTCCTCGGTGACCAAAGTCTTGGGCTAATACTGGAAAACATTACCATGCTCAAATTTCTGGATTGCACAAATTCAACCTTATAGCAAAGTGTTAGAGCTTCCAGGCTCTCTCATGTCAAAGAAATGGTTTCAGTTCAGGCTCCCATGAAGAAGCTCTGAGGGAASTGTGCTGCCTGGCTGTTATGAAATTAAGTGGTGTTAATGCCCAGCAAATATTTCCCAAGTTATGGAAAGATTATTCTTACAGAAACACTTCCAACAGTTACAGGTTTTTACTGGAAGAACATGAATAAAATTAGGTATACCCATGAATATATATACATGTGTGAAAAAGTGAAATGCTCTGATAGAAATAGAGATGTTGGCATGSCCTGCAGCCTCTGGTAATTTCCAGAGACTCGAGAAAAACCTGAATTACAATACCTTGTTTCATGTAAGTCTGCAAATGAAAATAAATAGGTGTAATCTGAATGTACCATACTTAATTTAGCCATCTTTTCACCCCAGTGCTGTGCTACCAGTTTCCACAGTAGCACCTGATAAGGGGAAAAAATAAAAGCCTTCTATTTTAAAATGATTAAATGTTAACACTTTTCTAATAAATATAAATAGAGAAGAACACAGTACAGAATTAGCACAGATCCTGCAGATGGCAGAAAGAAATGTTTTCACTTGGTAATAATGAGTAACTGATTTCTGATTCTCTTGCTTTTACCGAATTAATTATGAACCCTTCCACAAAGTTATTTTTTATCATTTTTTCTTGTCATTATTTTATCATTTGTTTTACTGTCAGGGAAAAAAAATACATGGAAAAATCTGACATTTTAGCAACAATGACAGAGGAATCCCATGGATGCCTTGTGCAGAAGGTGAGGTCAAGCAGCTGTTGCTAGATTCTTTCCAGCCMAGKCCATTCCATGATTCTGTGATTCAACGTACACTTGCCCCTTCTTCCATCAGCTTGATTGGATAACTGTGTACCTGTCTCAAATAAAATGGTTTAAATTGCCATTRTTCTCATTTTCGACAAACAAAAACCATCACAACTAGAAACAGAGTTTCTACCTAGGAACAACGAGGTACCTGAATTAGAAAAAACTCCTTTTAAAGAGGGTCCTTGTATGACTGCATCACCTGTTTACAAACCRTAAATACCATTTCTGATTGAAAGGTAAAAGTGGATAATCCACTTTTAGAAAGTACATGATGATAAAGAGCTACATCTATAAATAATGTCAGGAGAAACTGTTTTTTTCCTGTGCTAGCAGCCAGTATCCTGCTTATTTTGGTTGACAGTAAAGTATCAGGGACTTAACTATTGTCTRCTGAAAAGATATAAATTATAAAAATAAGCACATTAAAAAAAATAAACAGCATAACTATACATGTATACTAAATACAGATAGGTGGACATTGACTCTGTGTATTTCATTCACATTTTTATTCATGGAATCAAAAAAGGCACGTGTTCTGTTCCTGTAAAACATTACAAGATATTGTGTGCAAAATGTTTCTTTCAAAGAAGCAATAGTTTTCCAAGTGTTTTGGCCCACAGTCAAGTTGGACAGGAAAAGATTTTGTTTACTTCCCAGAGATTGGGTTCCAGCATTCTTTAGTGTTGTCTTTAATTTCAATTGTGGCCAGTTTGTGCTTTGGCTTGGTTGGTCCTCTGTTGTCAGCATGTTTTGAACATTATTGTGTAGTGCTGTTYCAGCTCTAGTAGATGCCATATGTTTATAACATGGGATTTATAACCTTACTGATTTTCTTTCAGTAGCAATTGTTGTCCACCTTGTATCTGTCTGGTTTGAGCTAACACTGCAGGTGAAACCTCTTTTTCATCGCATGCTGTTTCTTAGCATGTGCATAAATTATTGGCAGATTGGTCAAGACACTCCAGAAGGCCCCTTTGAGCCCTGTGTCTGTCTTTGCTAATCTGTGTAGTTGCACGYTAGAGAGCCTGCAGTGATGTGTAAAGCATGTTTAGGGGAGTGTTCTATTTAAATGGACCCTTTGGGTCACTTCAGTGGAAGATTTCATTTGATTGCATATTTTTAGGTAATTCTGGCCCAGTTATTTAGAATTTTTAACTTCCTAGTACAATGGCAGTTCTTCTGTGGGGAGTTCTCAAAGTCAAAAATCACATGCCTGTGAYTGTTTCCTATTTGTCATGTTATTTTCTAATTTGACTTCGTAAGGTATTAGACTTGTGGCATTTTGTATAGTAAATCTTACTTAACAATATTATGACGAAGGATTGACTGTTTCTTACCTAGCATCTTGAAGCAGTTTAATTTAATAATTTAATAGTTCCCTGCAAAAGTGCCCTTGACATTAGCTTAGTTACTGGAGTGTGTAAACACAGATGTGAAATTTTATTGTGATATAAACCTTCATTTGGAGGTGGTACCTATTTGTAACCTTAATGCTCCATGGAAATTTGATTTGAAAATGAGTAAAGGCTTTTTTATCCCATTCCAAGATGACTTTTCCAAAGACTTAAGTAAAGAAGAATCAAACTCTTCTATGAGTTGCATTGTTACAGTATTTCACTTTGATGTAATTCTTAAAATCTCTATTCTATCCATCCCATTTTGTAGGGATATAATAGGTTCATATTAGATGCTGCTGCAGTTTTGCTCATATTAAGTATCCCATTTCTTAGTCTTATATTCAAGTTTTGTGATGTAGCAGTGCAAGTATAAGGCAGCCTGACCAGTGAAAGGCCTAATGTTGATATGTAATGTAAAAAGATAGGTAGGAAGATAGATGTGCAAAGTGGCTTGCTCTTGGAACCAAAGAGACTATTTCAGCATCACATAAATTGAAAATTAGGTTATAAAGATATATGTTTTAGTTTCAGGTACATATCGTGCCTATCACAAGCTTTTCAAACAGATGGCATGAAAAGCCATTTRTGTGTTTAAATTGTCATGATGGCAYAACCATGGCAAGACTGCTCCTACAAGGTTGACATAACTTTGATTCRACATATGCGTAGCTAAGAGAATAAGATCATAACAATAATATCATTTGGGGCCCATAACTCTGTGTAGTAAAACAAAATGGAGACATGGGATAAAAYACAGAAAGTACACAAGTGCCTCTTAAGCTGCAGCTCTGTGAATTACCTTCTCCTCCGCCTCCACATCTGATCACTGCGTCCTGTAAGTCAGGGAAAGTAGGTTAAGCATGAAGTTGCATAACTGCTAGCACAGAACACAGCTTTCAGAAGTGATGTTTTTGATTTTGGCAGGAAAATATGTTCATTCATTTCTTACTTCGTGTCTGCTCTGCACGTAAGCAAATTCTCTTTAATAACTTTAAATGAATGTTTTCAGGAACTCTACAAGCACAGAGGCAGGTGACTTACAGACTTGAATTATTTTTCCACCAACAGATTTAGGATAGGATTAACAAATTTCAAATCTACTTACCTGGGCACTAAAATTTACTTCTATGTTTTAAATCTTGTCATTCAAAACAGAGATTTGAAGGGTATTAGCTCTAATAAGCCTTTCCAACTCTTTCTTTAAATAGAGGTAATTGCAAGTACAATATCCTACCTCAGTTACTTTTAAAAGTTGATTTAATCTTATGAAATAATTTACTTCTAATTAGAAGTTTTAAATAAAAGTTATTTTCAACATTAACAATATTATTTGTGTAATGAAAATTCCTCTCTACTTACTCTGATCAAAGCCAGTGGCTGAATGAGGAATTACATATTGTAGTTTGTTCAGTATTTCTTTCTTCAAGTACAAGAGCCTTTTCGAGTCCCTAAGGTTACATAATAATTTGACTCCCTCCTTTTGCCTGAGATACTTTTAAGCAAGGTATTCTCAACCTCTGCACTGAGTTTTGTGAACCACTGAGAATTTAAAAAAAAAATGCCAAACTCCATCAAATCCCCTGCAGGTCTGCGATTGCTGTTAAAACAATGTGTTTCATCTCGCAGCCAAAACTTTGCACAGGCTGATTTATAATTTCTTGCTGTTACATCTAAAATCTTGTGGGGGGTAGGGGGGATAAGGAAACCAAGGGTTTGTTTAATCAGAAAAACTACTTGTTACTGCTACCTTGACAAAATTAGGCTTAAGCCAGAGCATTATCAAAGCTAAACAAAAGCATAATAAATGGAAGCACCTGGTCTGCAGAGGTGGCTGCTCGAGTTAATCTCGTTGAAGATCCAAGTGCCCCAATTCAACTTCAAACARCTCCAAGGTAGTACAAACCCTGTGGCAGGGTTAATGGGCTGCRTGGCTACTCTGTTTTTCCACGCCAGTCATCAGTTACTTCAAAGTTTTACAGAGAGTCTCCAAATATCACAATTGCATCATCATAATTTTCATAAAATACTTCAAATATTTATTTGTACTTTTCTAGGCTAATAAGCTGACATTTCATAGTCAGTGGGTGTGCTGTGGCAAGGCACAGCTCTGTGCTGCATTTTACAGTATGATTCTACAGTGTGGCAGAGTTTTGATTTTAGTATCACCTACAGAAAATATTCCCATCACTTCTAGAAATGTGGAAATGTATTTCAAACAAATTTAGAGCAGGAATTTATTGGCATTTTATAAAATCTTCATATGAAACCAATGTGGAACCACTTACCAAAACACCAAATCTTTGTAGTAATTTTCCCTGCAAACAGGAAGGTAAAAGGTTGTACAGCTTACACCCATATGATGTTGGGAAACTGATTTCCAGCCTATAGGCTGTGACACCTTCAAGAAATTCCAGAGTCATTCAAAACACATCCTATTTATAGTTCATATGTAACWGCAAATCTAAAAGTAATTTGATAAATTGTGTAATTTTTCTTCAGAAATGATGCTGTCTTATCAAATAACACTTAGGCAAACAATGTTGACAGTTCAACTGGATCATTTTTTACCGTATCTATTACAATTTACTGTCTAATTATAAAACAATCTTTGCCCCCTTTCTCAAYATGCTGTCACTATTTTGGCTCTGAAAATGGGAAAACCCACTTGTAGAATCTGTTGTCTTTGTGAAGAGTCATTCTCAACTTTTTCTGAATCATCAGATTAACTTCTTCACCCCCTGCTGCTCTCAGTTAAATAAAGAGAGATGTTAAAATAGATACTTTCTCAAATCTTATGCCCTACTTTTTTAGCAACAGGCTGGGGCACTGGTTTATCATATAAGGCGTTAACGTGCAAAGAATTTTTATAGGCAGAAGAGAATGTGCTGTTAAACAACAGTATAAAACCTTCCTCAGGTTTGTAGTGCCTGTTCCCCTGGAGGTGAGTGTGGGGGAGGCAGAACAAGTCTCTGGCTGCCGGGGTCTCAGCTGGCAATGCCCCCCTCTCCTCTCTCCTAGGAGTCTGCTTGGAGGTAATTTAATCAGTTCATCATAGCGTGCTTCCTTCTCCCTATTTCCCAGGCAAATTCACATTCACTTGTCCTGCACTTGTCACCCTCAGTACCAGCACAAAACCCAAGGTGGTCCCTTTTAACTCTCCTTTCCTCTCTCAGTGGGAAGTAACTGTTTCTCCCCTGTACAAGCAGTGAGATTCTGATTTTTTTCTATGTAAAATTCATTCAGGTTTTGCCCATCATGGAGCAGTGAWACTAATTTCATGATTTACTTTTTAATATACTACATAAATGATTTTTGGGTTCGGGTTTTTCTTTTTACTTTGGTCAAATCTTAAATTTAAGAGAAAATATCAAACAAGGTAATCTGGAGTGATAAATAGCAGACATCTGTTGTGGCATATGGCTTGACATAAGAGCTGCATTGAACTTGTTCAGCAAGTAGTAATCCTTTGGAAAAATTCAGTTGAGCATATAATATTGATGGGCCTGCCTGAATGATGGAGTATTAAAATGCTTGTAGTTTAAAACCACTTTGTAATTTGAAATATTTGAGATTTCCTACACAAATCTCAAATATTTTATTTTGAAAATAGTTTTTTGTTTAGAATAGGATCTGAATATTTCACGTTTTTGTTTACAAAATGAAACTTTCAGGATATGGTGAAATATGATCATTCTATGATCAAATTATTGTTTTCACTATGCCCAGTAATTTTATTTTATTTATTTATATTTTTTAGGTTCAAAACCAACTTTCCTTCTTGCTTCCCAAATAAAGTTATTTTCAGTGCTCTCTTTTTCTTAKGTAACAATTTGGCTAGTAAATGTTTCCTTTTATTTTTAGCAACTATACACCAAGTCTTTCATTTTTCACAAAGATACAATTTTATAGATAGAACTAACTTTCCAACTGGTTCTTACCAGAAAGGAGTCTTGTATTTAGAGCTGTAACTTAATGTTCATTATTGTAACATTATAACATTTTTATTTTCTGTATTAGTCTGTTATCAAACATATGTTTTAATTTTTAATGCTAGAAAATATTCAGTATAATACATGTGTAAACACTGAAAAAAAACTTGCCATTCATATATAACCATCTTTGTTAAATTCCCATSTTTTCTAATACTTCTATCTTTTCTAATATAATATTTAATTTGGAATGGCATTGCCATTAGTCATGTGTTAGGATAAAACTTTRTTTGAAAGCTGTTGATTTATTTTCTTCTGTGTTTCTGTCACTTAGAATGAATTGCCTTTGGTTTGGCTTYGGTGTTTTACAGGACCCATTTAATTTCATCAGCTAGGAAAGCAAGTTAAGCAGGAACCACTGGTCTTTCCACAGTGACTTTAGTGAACTCTTCTACTATTTCCTCTACTGTTTAACATGAAAGCTAATAACTGTCTAACATTCTTGGCTGACACTTCTTCCCTTCCACAGTTATGTGTTAATTTGAAGTGTACGGCAGAAAGAGAGGAGCAACGTTAGGTCAAGAATCAGTCCCATGAGAGTCCCATTGCATTTTTGTTAATGCAATAAGCATTTGGGTGAAACTTGGTCTTAAGCGATACTAAAATTGGTCCCTCTTTTTTGTTTTAATAAAATCCAAGATGTAATTTTGGAATTAAAAGAGCAGCAATTGAGAAAAAAGGCTAGTTTTTTCAGAGGAAATGTTTATGTTTTTATACTATATGTAGTCTTGTACTTTTATGTGGTCAAGCTATACTTTTTGTAATTGAGAAAAAAATCCTTCACCATAATGATCCCTCTTCTCTGTGGACGCTTTTGCTTTGTATGGCTGTAAGTGACTGCAGAGGGAAAAAGTTTGTTGCTGCAGCTTTGTTTAATGTTCCTTAAGCTCCTGTCTGATTATGACTTTTACTGAAACTCAGTTTTTCTTAATATGGACTTTACCTGCATCAGCTTATACACAGTTAGCAAACCACCTCTATGCATGTAAATAAGTGGATTTCAGGAAGGCGTTCATAAGTATTCATTTAGGACCCAGATAAAAAAAAAATCAAGAAAAGTGGTAAAAGTTCCTCTTCTGTTACGCCAATTTTAAACTTCCTTTCAGTGTGCTTTTAAGGAGATTCCTTCTGAGCTGTGTGTCGTTCAGGTGCCAGGATTCAAATCAGCCACTTTTTCTCCTACAGAAAGTCTGTTAGCAAGCCCACTCCTCACCTTGACGGCTGAGCTGGTTGTGAAGTCTTTTGCAGTTTGTATGAAGAAGAGTTGTGGCTGCTGCTCGGCAGCAGAGCTGCTGTAACCTGTGGAGAGCCCACATTTGCTGCCAGGAGCAGTTCCAGCCTGGCAGAGCAGCCTTGCAGTTACAGCGGGGGCTCCCAGCCTCAGCCAGCAAATGCCTTCACTAGCACTTGGGAGCTTGGGGTGGAAGATGCTTTTCCTAAAGACTCCGGCAAAAGATCCCTTGTGCTTGGCTTCTGTACAGGGTATTTAGCCCTCAGATTTCAATCCTAATTGTCATGTTCATGAGGGAAACTCCCTGTAGTATTTCTGTGCCTTCAGCATATAAACAAAAATTCCTGCCAATGCTCTGGTCGCTCTTCCTGGGATGCAGTCTCAGCACTATCAGATGGTTATCTGCATCACTCCATGACCAAACTATTAAATTATGATGGAAAAGAAAAACCTGGATGCATTGGGATACTTTTGGATTTTTACAGAGAATATGAAAAAAGCAAAATCTTGAAATAATTTAAAGTTGACTTAAACATATCATATTGAGTCTTGTTTGTCCTAATAGTATTTGTTTACTTACAATTTTTTACCATCTAATTTATTTGTGAATGTACATCTTTTGCACTACAATCTAAAAAAAAAAACAAAAAACAAAAAACCCATAGTGGCAGTGCGGCAGGGGCAATGCTTTTTGGAAAAGATTACTTTTCCAGTTTCTTAGTTTCCACTTTTACTTGTAGTCTAAGTTGTTCTAAGAGGTCTGTTCATATACGTACATACACACACACATACACACACAGACACACACACACACACACACACACACACATATATATATATAAAGTCATAATATGAGATAACATCATATGTGATCTCTATTTTCTTGATTTTGAATGGAATAAGGATAGCATGTGGCTTATCAGGTCTTCTCTTATATCTGACTGTAGATACACATGTACCAGTCCTGACTAAAACACCAGCAGAAAAATGCATTGAATTGTTTAATCAGCATGAGTTTGAGTTCCAGCCTGATTCAGAGATTACGGGGTTCTTGCTCAGATTGCTCCATTGAATTGAGCAACCTGCTGACCATAGCAGTTTTATGTCCTTGATGAGCTGCTCCAGAAGATGCACCTTGATGCAGTAAGATCTCCAGAGMGAGCATTCCTGTAGTTTCCTCTAAGAATCCTTCATCTTATGTCAACTAGACTGCTACTCGGACCCAAAATCCGTCTTCTAACTGGAACCAACTGATTATTTTCAATATCAGTGTCTCTTTAGTTTAAACTTAAAATGAGACTGCAAGATACTTTTTCACTGTATTTCAATTTGTTGTATGTAAGGGTGAAAAATTTCGACATGCAAAAAGTCTAGTGTGGCTATTTTTGTCTTTCTGCAAGTCTTCCAGTACAACCAAAAGTGATCTGCAAATGTGGACACAAAATGCTTCATTTGAAAGCCTCACAGCTTTAAAAGCAAGAAGGTAAGATATGAATGAAAGTCATTCAGAGATGTTCAACACTGATTAGTTTTTTATTTCATATCTCTCACAAGAGTCAACCTGCAGGTGGTAAACTGTTGAGTTGGACTGTTGTGTCATTGGGTGGGTCCACTTTTGTCATCAGTCACTGGTGAGTCCAGTCCCTTACCTTCCTCTGGGCAGCTGATGACAATGCAGATTCTTCAGGGGTCRGTCAAGGCACCTCTGTGGCTATTGCAGACTTGCTTGTTGTGCTCAGAAACCCAATAGAGTCAAGGATTTCAGAGTAAAGTGTCTAATGGYCTCAGTAACCTGCTCCTTACAGTGGCCCTAAAGGACATGTCATGCATATATGCTTGGTTTATATGTTCAGAATTCTGTGGTGAAAAGGTAGCTCCTTAATGGAAAGTGCCTCAGGTTAAAGATTTATTTTATTGTCATTCTCCCTTGCAAAGTCAAGGCAATGGATTATCTTCTCAGACCCCACATAAATCTAGCTCCAGGTCATCCTCAGCAAAAACAATGAGAAGTGAATTGCCAATGCCCTTTCATAATTGCAAATCCTTAATTAAGAAGGTTACAAGGAGGCTTGTAGAATGCCAACCTCAGCATGTAGCAAGCAGACTGCACTGCTTCCGAGAAAAAATTTAACTTGTCAGTAGAAAATTTTTTGTTCATGTATTCAGTCTTACAATTAGATAAAACTCATTGTTCTGGGGTGAAAGAAGATTATCTCACTCCTTAAAACAGTGAGGTGCAAAAACTTCAAAGAAAGCATCAGGCTTACTGGGCAGTGCTTCTGCCTTGATTTGARTTTTCCTTGCTTCTTCCTTGACTTAAAACCTTTATAGGAGAGGGTGTAATAGCTATTCTTGCCTGGTGATCCCATCATCCTTACTCTGAAGGTCTCRTTTCCAGTTAGAGAAACCAGAGAGAAAGAGGATTTAAAGAATATGTCGAGGCTCAACTACTGCTGATGTTTATGTGACTTTACTTTTAATTAGCAAGAACCTGAAGTGAACTGAAAATAGTGTCTACATACACTTTTTAAAGCATTTTTCTAGACAGAGCTCTTATGCTTGCTTCTTTTGTATTCTTTTCTGCTTTTCCAGTTCATGACTAGTTCTTGAAGCCCAAAGTGTTGTTTTGTTGCCATCAAAACACTCTTCTGATTCACTTTCAAAAAAACTTCTTCACTAAGTTACAGAGCATTGTGTTGCATGAGAACGAAATTGAACCTTAAAGGGGGAAAGATTTGCATTTTGTTTCTCTTTTATACCATGCACATCATTTACACCTGTCTTCATAAATGTAAAAAAAAAAAAAAGGCAACCACGTTGTTGTTTTTACTGACTAAACCCAGCAAAATGCCAGGTATTTCAAGAATAGTAGATGTGCCATTAAAGCGTGCCAAGAACACAAAAAAAAAGAAGTATAAATATCCTTATGAAGGCCTTTATTCCTTTAAATATGGAAATTTTTTTCATAAAGACATTCAGAACAGAATTCAAACAAAGACTCTTTTCCCTTTAAAGTAGCAATTCTTAAATGAAAAAAGAACATTATTCTTATTTCTGCTCTTCTTTTTCTTCTTTTTTGTCTGTAGCTAAAGTCTGTGTACCTCATGCAGATTATTTTAATGGCTTTTTTTTTTGTAGTATACTGATCAAAATTTTATATTAAACTGTGTAACTGCCTTTGCAGACAGATCCATACAGAATAATTTAAACATGAAATTGTATAACTGAGTCTCCCCATAGAGGTAATTAATTTTAAAGGGARACCCGAAAATGTAGGTTGATTCCTGTTAATTACACTGCTCTGCCGAAGCACAGAATGCAAAGGAAAGCCTTGAGCAAGTAGTGTTCTCGCTGCTCTTATTTATAAATGTCTGAGTCTGTGTTCCTTAGGCCTTCCTTCAGCATTTTCCTCCCACACCACTCACTCGGATTTTTTGTAGTGTTCATATTTGTAACCTCCTATGTGCAATGGTGATGATGGTGATAATTTTTCTCTTTTGGTTGAAAACTTTGACAGACATAAAAATCACAACTCAATTTTACTGCTTATGGTCAGATGTGGGGCAAGTTAGTGTCCTTTGAGAAGGAAAGTAGGGAGGAGTAGGATTGGATTCCAGAGAAGGGGACGTGTGTTGGCAATGGGAGGAGTGTGATGAGGAAGGCGTTGTTCTTCCAGYGGCTCCTAGGAGGGTGCTGGGCTAAAATAAAACCCGCTGGTTCTTTAGAGCAGGAGATTGTCCTCCAGCTTCCCCCAGCACTAAAAGCTGCCCAGCAGGCTCTTGGCACAGCACCAAAGTCCACATGTGCTCTCCAGCAAATATACAAATATATAAATATGGGAATGGAAAGCAGGGTGTCTTTTGCTCCTGACAATTTCTCACCTGCTTTTTGTGTGGCACAATTGCAGTGACCTCGACTCTTTGCCGCTGTGCTTAGAAAACTTTGGCTCTTGATTTCTCTTCCTTTTCTTTGCACATTATTAATTACAACAGAAGGTATCTTGTTTTTTTTTAAACTCCAGTAGATCTCTTTGTTAGTTGCACCATTAAACTTGCTGTTTCCTTGTAAAAATTACAGTATTTTGTAACTTTGCATAGTTAAATATTTACAAAATACAAATTACTTGCTGAAGTCTGGGATATTACTACTGTATCAGGTTGTGGAGAGGAAGTCTTTTTGCTTATAGTACCAACTAGCTGAGACAGTTCCTTCCATGACAGTGAAGATCACAGGGCTGAGGTTTTGTTCTATCAATGTGTATCTATCAGCAGTGAAAATTCTGTTGTAAATCCGAACCTGTTTTCTGCTACTGKTTTTTATTAATTTTACTTTGAAGGAAGATATCTGAAGACCAGCCTCTAAAAACTTCCTTGTAATACTCCTTCATTCCTTGTGTGCTTCACAGCCTTCATAGGCCTAGATCATAACCAGCTGCTCAGTTCTTAGGCAGAGCTCTGAGAAATTTCCAGCGTTGCTGTGACTACATGTTTTGTGTTCAAAGCTGTATCCCACTGCAAAAGTGTGCAGGTGTCATTATCTMCAGTGTAATCAATTTTATTCTTGACCGAAACAGCTTAATTAAGTACACCAATGCTGTGAAATATATTGGTTTGGATTCTTGTTTTTTAAACAAAAATACATTTAAACTTGTTGCAGAGAAGTGTTAATTATCAGTCATTTTACTTTTTGTAGGAGTTCTCTGGAATCTCTCCTCCTGTGATGCACTGAAAATGCCAATCATCCAGGATGCCCTTGCAGTGTTGACCAATGCAGTGATCATCCCTCACTCTGGATGGGAAAACTCTCCACTCCAGGATGATCATAAAATCCAGCTCCATTCATCACAGGTGCTGCGCAATGCCACTGGGTGCCTAAGGTGAGTACTACAAGAGTTTTGCTTTACCTTCATCATCTTGCTTTTGTTTGAGTTGGTATTTCTCATTCTTAGGCATCTATAAACTGAATAATTGGTTTATCTGTCAGCAAAGACAATGACTTTCAGTCAGTAGACYTAAAGTTGGAAATTAATTAGAAAACAAACTTCAGGTCATTCAAAAATAATCTTTAGAAGGGATGTTGGCGGTTTTTCTGTTTTTCTTTTCTTAGCTGCTTTTATCCAAGCTTGTRTATTACATATATTTTCTCCCTTGTAGATCTGTCCTGTTTCCCCAATTGCTTAGATGAAGTCACTATTTTCTCACTATTACATCCAATTTAATCAGTACAAAAAATAATGAGGATGCTCACGAAAAGTAACATCTTAAAGGTCCCAGATGCCATTGCTGGAGTTACAATAAATATACAAAGTAGATTTCTTAATGCTCTGTGAAGATGAGAAACTAAATTCAATAAGAGACCAACCAATTTAACATTTTTCAACAAAAAGACTTAAATAGATCCTCAACAAGTATGAGAACTCTTTATGTTTATATTTATATGCCAAACTTTATGTGCAATGCAAAGGTGCATGTATCTAAATATGTATAATTTGATTTGTCCATTCCTAAAAGTCACTGTCGATGTGAGAATGAAAATAGAAGATTTTCAGTTCTGACAAAATCTTAMTAAAGGATGAGCCATAGCAAATTTCTGAATTCCAATGCATTTCATTTTTGTGAGTTATTTTAAAATAATAGGCAAGTTCTTTTAAGCACAGATATTTTTTTTCTCCTCGTATATTGGAGAAAATAATCTGTAATCTCTCCCAGAGACATGAAAATAGATTAGTTAATATTTTTACATACATCACAGAAAACAACACAGTGATTAGTATGCATCAGTAATGCAATCTGTGTCGTATGCTGCATCCAAAGTAGATATACATTAAAGAGCTAAATAAAAAAGAGAATTGATATGAGGCAGAGTAAAATAGCAGTATTCTTTATGTATCTGTTGCAAGCACCTTTTTGTCTTTCTGCTCTTTCATCAAATGAAATATCTCCCTTCCAAAGTTATATTTGAAAAGTTAAATGGGAAAGGCAATAAATATTATTGACAGTTTATTATGCAATCAGAAGATAATAAAGGTAGATGGTATTAACYTTCATATTGAAAATAYGGACTTAAAGGCAGTCTTATACTACTGAATTTAAATTCAGATGTGATTATGTGAATGCCACCTATCTTTGGGTATGTGACTGAAGCCAGGTATCTGTACCTGAGTTGTTTTGACTTTGAAAAGAGTTTATGGATGACTGTATTGCATTGCATTCGAATCACTACAAAAAGATAACTTGCTGTAGTGGCCGTGACAGAAAGTGTTGTACTACATGAAAATTTCACATTTCCAATATTTAATGTGTCAATTAAAGAGCAGCTTCTGCGACAAGAGTCTGTTACAAATTTGGGGCTTCACAATGTTCCTTCTCTGAACAAGTGTGTCCAATGTTGATCTCCCCTCACCATAAGCTCCATCTTCCTGTTAATTTTTCTTGACTGCTTCTCAGGGACTGATGCTCATCCCTGCTCCTGCAAACTTCAGTTTTCCCTACCTCTTAGTTGACGGATTCATTGCACACTGGTCTTGAAATCTTTCTTCTTTCTTCTTTTTTTTTTTTTTTTTTTTTTGTGAGTGTATGTGCACGCCCATTTGCAAACTGATGTGAGCTTACTGTAGCCTGCACTCTGGGTCAGCCTGAGGACTGGGGCCACGTGACAATGGTACGTTGCCTGATCTAATGCACACTGCTTTGCAGCAAGGCTTAGACAAGTGCTTGATGGTATGCTGTCATAGCAGAATGGCTTCTGGTCAGCTCGTGCAAAATAAGCTCATATCTGCCTGCAAAAGACTGTGCATATTATAACTCTTGAATCCTTCCCAGGGAGCTGTAGCAGCAGCTCAGACGGCTGTCCTGAGCAGGTTGGTCTTCCTTCCAAACCGAGGCACTTCAATCATAGAATGGCTTTTTTAATATCTTTTTGATATCAAATCGTCACTATTTCCCAAATGCATCTTTCTGTCTTCTCTAATGGCTTCAGATATTTTTTTGGCCTCCATCCATCTTCTTTTGATAGTTTCATCCCACTGAGTCTGTGTGGATGCTCTTTGGCAGAGCGAGAACATTTGGAGAGGGTTGAAACTTACTTCTACTTCACACCAGTGGGAACTTTCTTGCTTACTTTTCCTCAGTCACTGTTGAAAATATCTCTCTCTATGCAAAATATCAAGTTAGGGATTGTGCAGGAGAGAAAAGTGCAAGCTGACCTCTGAGATGGTAACTGGCTTCTTGTGTTGAATTCATGTAATGTAATGGGACTGTGGGCTGGAGGAAACGGCAAGCTGTCAAAATGAAAATATTAGAAAATTCTGTGAGGATGACTGGAGGTAGTTCAGGCATGTTCAGATGGTACTTTAGCTGGCATTCCTGAAATACCCACCACCCTCAATAAACTGAACAGCTTTCACACTTTCCACCTGGGACTAGTTACAAGCCTTGTATTTCCATTTCAAGATCTCCCTGGTCAAGGGACATAAATCGAGATGTAATGTGGTTGCTGGCTGAGGTAGTGCTGTGCATATCTGCTTAATGAAAGTCCATTGTCATCKTCCATGGGAGCATTTCATCTAAGGCTCTGGTTTGGTTGTCCTCTGCTGTTTTCTWTTTCTGCTTTTGCTAGAGCTCATTTTGAGGGGACATAGTTAAAATTCAGATAAAATTCAGATCAGGATTATCAGTAACAACACTCAGTATCAGAGGAAGATTAGCAGTATGCAGGATACTTGGCAAATGCTTCTGAATATGTTATGTTGGCAGATTTTAGAGACATCAGGCTGTATTACGTAGSTTCAAGGCTAACAAATATGCCAGAAGGATTTGGGCTTGGTTTTTTTTTCAGTCATCTATGACTTTGGTTGTCTGGTCTATTCACTGCTAAAAACTTTAAATAATATCTGAGAGGTGCTGGAATATAATCCATCCCATATACAGTGCTAATATGTACTTTACAATGGCCATTATACAGAAACAGTCATAACTTTATTTCATTTTTTTATCACCACAGTATATGAATTACTATTCTTTCTGCTGATCTTTGCTTTTCTCAGTTTCATGATGAGAATTTCATATGCTTTTTCAATTAAAAAGTTGACTGTTAACTACAATTTTGAGTACTCACATCTGCTAATTTATTMTCTTTCTTAACCAAGTCTAATAATTCCAGTAACCCAGTAATGCAGCTGAAATCATATCAAAGACAGCAGCAATATAAGACCTTCTTTTCCTGTTACTTTCCCTTTTCCTTGAAGATGTTACTTACAAACTGCACTTTGCATACTTTTCTGATTTGAAAAAAGCAAGTAGTTTTAATACAATATTGTACTAATTAATTTTGCATAACTTGAACGCTTTAAAATTGTTTAGATAATTCAAAGATCTAAATATAGCAATATAGTTATCACTTACAAATTCAGTCTAAATATTCATCTTTCATAAATTGCCAAACCTCAGTGTGACGTGTTGGAGTAATCACCCAATTTAGTTGCCTCCCCACTGAGATATTAGTACCTTGCCTTATTAAACTCTGGAAAAGTTTGAGTTCTTTTTTTCCCTTTGTATTTCAGCTGTGACTCTTTTACTTGTGTTAGGGAAATATTGGATCTTTGATTTATAGTTTCTGATTCACTTAAACTTATAAGGGATAGTCAGGTGAAATCTGAGTTTGTAATCCCAGTTGTTTATGGGAGGCGGTTTGCAATCCCCAATCTGAAATTTAAAAATCAACAGGAGACACATTGCATAATGTTGCTTTAGCCTGAAATTCCAAGCTTACTTATTACAAAACTATAGATCCCTGCTGAGAGATTTATATTTAAAAAATCACAGGCAAGAAATCAAGAAAACTTTCTAAGAACTTTTGCCTCATGTGCAATCTGGAACCTTGTTTTTCTATTACTATAAGATGAATTTTAGTTAATGGAATATCATCTGAGGACTTTAGAGAATTTTAAGGCTTTACTGTTTTAAAATTCTAGTCTGAGTTCAGATTCAAAGTTATGAAATGCTTTTTCTTTCTTCCACATTCTATTTTATCTTCTTTCATACACTGAARGTACAGGGGCAAYTGTGAAAATCAAAGACCTGATCAAATATATCTTTTCACCCCCTATTAGTAGATTAGAAATTGCATTGGAGTATTATTCAAGTAGTTGTTTATTTAGAAAGGCCCATATCTTTCCAGTTTTCATAATTCTTACTTGTAAAACRTTCAACAAAATACATTTAATTATTTTTCAACTGAATAAATAAATAACAAACTCTCAAAGAAGAAGAGCAAAGGGGAAAACAGCTTTTAAAACATTAATTGAATATAACTGACCCAGTAGTGTTTTCTGTATGAATCAACTTCTGGAATGAATAAATTGACTTGTTAAAACAATTTGTGTTATCTGTGAAGYCTGAATATCAAATGTTTTCAACTGGTTTGCAGGTGAGTGTTGCATTTCACAGATATTGGCATCTAATGCATTTATATCACTGCCTCATTTTTCCTCCAGTTCTCTCCTAAGCATCCAAAGTCCATGGACTCCTATTCTTAGGAACTTCTGCACTCTGTTTTCAATAGAACATTCTGCTGCATACTGACAAGTTAAGATGTGGGAACAGCATAAAATAAATGGCACAGCCTGTATTATTCATCATCTGTGCAGTTTCTAAAGAAATGTACATACATATGTAGACAGGTGAAAACATATGAAACATATTTCTGGAGAGACTAAACTGATACATGTATGGATGTGCACATGTGTGGRTGTGTTTATGTTGTATACATTCAGATGTGGAAGGGCTGATTATGAAATCTATAATTAATACCCTTCTGTCTTTACTGGCTGGTGGAAGCTCTGAATATCTGCTGTTGGATATAAATGGAGTTGGATTCTCACAGTAGGACAAGGAATGTTGCTGATTTTGTGATTCTCCTGTTAACAAAATGTCACATTTTATCCATCCCTCCTGATGCTGTGGTGGATGCAGAGATTTTGGACATTCCAAGCCATCTCAGTACTTCCCGTGCTTTCTAGAGCCCAGGAGCTCTTCTCAGGCTCTGACCTTGCAATTTTGTCAATCAGATAGCAGAAAGCCACTGTTTTCTGTCACAAAGAAACCTGTCAGAATGCAAAGTTAGGACAAAACTCAAATGAATTGTGAGTTTCCACAGACAGCATACTCAAGGGAGGGACTTTCCCTACAAGCAGTTGCCACAAGCAAGAGGTATGGGAGGGAGAAAACCATCTRGAAGGGATACTGACACAGGTTTATCTACTCATGGAGAGGAAGGTTTCCAAATSCAAACTTGCAATTTTTTCCTCCTCCTAATGTCTTCAATCTTATCCTGCAGAAAGGGGTAATCACCACTGTTCTTGTCTTTTGAATACGTTTTGAGCTATTAAGATTACAAAGCGGGTGTTCTTTTCATCCAAGGACCATCAGAGCGCTGGATTTGATGTCAAGTATCCAGGTTCTTTATGTGAATGTATAGTGAAACGCACTGTTACTAAAATTACCCACGATTATTAAATGGGGCACTGTTAAATGTGCATTATTAAATTAAACAGCATTTTGCCATTGCTACAATGTTGAATAAAATTAARGAGTTCCTAAAGTCCGGGGTTATACTGGCGATCTGGTGGGTGCATTGTGAAACAAACACATCCTCTCCTGAGAGTTCTCCTCAGCTTGGGAATTTCTCTGAGACCTGGAGTTGGAAATAAGCGCAGACAAAAGCTCAGTCAAGAAGCTAAAGAAAAGCTTAGCTTTAACGTCCAATTTATATGTATTTCAATCCCTTTTCACTAAAACTTGAAYTCTTATTCAAATGATATCATTTTTGCTCCTGGGTCCCAGAAATTACAAGCTGTGGAGAGCATGGAAGGACTAATGTCAACTCTCCGTTATTTTGAAGAAAATGAGAAGGGTTTCTGACTTGCACTGTACAAATAACTAACAGATAATTTACAATTTAATATAAAGGATATCTTGATCATAACTTCTACAACTTGTCTTTCCAGCTTAAAGCTGAATGGCACRTTGCATACTTTTAGATATATTCACTCAGAAGTTCTATATGAACTATATCTATCTTGTGCTTGCTGAATGATTTTTAAAAATTCTGTAATAACTTTGCTTATTAAAGTTGCCTCAATGAGTATTATAYAGGAACAAGTTCACAGGAGGGAAAATTACCTGAACTGTTGTTTCTTGCCTTTTAAAATAATACAGGAAGAAGTAAACTCTAAGTTGCATTTACCTAATGGCAAGCATTTTAATCAGTGAATCATATTTTCATAGAATGGTTTGGGTTGTAAAGGATGATCTTATTCCAACTGCCTTGCCATGGGCAGGGACATCTTTCACTAGACCAGGTTACTAAAAGCCCCATCCAGCCTGGTCTTGAACTCTTCCAGATTTGGGGCGTCCACCCTTTGTCTGGGCAGCCAGGGCCTCACCACCCTTACGGTAAAGAATTTCCTCCTAACGTCTCATATATATCTCCCCTTTCTTGTTTCAGAATTGTTCCCCCTTGTCCCAATGCTGTCAAGCCATGTAAAGAGTCAATTTTCATGTTTTTCATAAAGACCCCATTAATTGTGCAGAGCCTCAATGAGGCCTCCCCAGAGCCTTTTCTTCCCCAGGCTGAACAGACCCAACCCTCTCAGCCTGTCCTCATGAGAGGCTCCAGCCTTCAAAATGAGTGTATCAGTTCAAGATCCTGATTTTCAGAGGCTCTTGAGTATTTCTAGACTGTCACTGAATTAAKAGCTGTGAAAATAATTTGTAGTTTTTATGTTGATGGTGAGTTTAAATGTCAAATTTCAGGCATCCCAGTGTCAAGTTCCAGACAGGCTGCTTTCATGGGCATGAATTCTGAAAGATGTGTTGCTAAAAAGGCCTAAAACTTTCACTAACTCATGTGTAAATGTTCATGGCCATGTTCCTTGTCTTCCAACCACAAAGCAAAGTGGGAAAAAGCACAGGGAATAAATAAGAATCAGTCTGCAGGGAAATGTGTATTTCACCATTTCAAGAAACTAGTTTCCGGTCTAGAAGAGTCACAAACCAATTTGAAAGGCCACAGTGATTACATCCCAGTAAAGCCTAAAGTTTTGAAGGTGTATTTCTGCAAGATATTCAAGAGATTGTTCCTTCCTGAATGTGATTGTTCAGAAATGTAGCTAAAATTAAAATCTAATGTTAAGACTCAGGGGGAGAGAGAGATTTTAGTGGGAACAGATCAGTGTCCTCTGATTACTGCTGTAATATTTTTATTCAGAAGATACTCAAGGGAAAAGTACCAACAGAATTAAATGTGTAGTTGTGTCAGATATTTAAGCACCCCACTTTTTCTTTGCAGTGTAGTTATTCCTCATTTGCATATTCATGAACAAATTTATAAGTTTGTATAAGGTCMTACTGTATTAATTATAGCCATGGCATTCAAATAGCACTCTGAACTGTAGTGCTTTTAATGCTTTTTCAGCATTCATGATCAAAGCATTATTTTAATATATCAAATTGATGCTACAAATTCTGTATAGCTGTGAAAGTTCATTCTGGGCTCAAGCTGATGAAAATCTTAAGCAGAATTTTTTGAACTGAAATTATGGAAAGCTCTTTGTATTCTTTTTTGTCTGAAAAAAATAATACAGTGTAATTCCAGACATTTTTTACTTTCCTGTAAAAAAAMCCATATAAGCCTTGGTGGCATACCTCCTTCCTGCATCATTTTATCTGATAAGAGATGTTGGGCTCTCTGCAAAAATCTGCCTTCAAAATCTAGAACAAACTCCCATTGTATATTCATTTTGCACAGAGTTAGCCAAAAAGTGGTCTGTCAACATACATCTTCAAAATGCTATTTAGGAGATTCCTGGACAAATTAGGAAACTCACTCGTGTTTCAGCAGGACTTCATTTGTGCATACCAAATAGAAATACTGGGCATGTATGTTGAGAGCCTGCTAATTGAGGACCTAGCTGAAACAGAGGGGCTGTTCTTCAATTAACATCTTTTATTCTCTTTAACATGAACGTACGTGGATTTTTTAAAGGAAAGAAAAAGTCAAAAATTTGATTGTCATACAGTTAAAAGTATTTACTTACTGTTAGGGGTAGGGGTGTGTTCTTCATGGATTTAATTAATTTCTGGAAATTACACAGATACGTATGAAAAGAATGAATATGCCTTTTCTTGTATCTTTGGATAGTCTTAGGCTCAGCAGCAATGACAAAATTTTAACATGTTGCTTCTAAGGTTTATGATCTATGCTAGCCTTGAATATGGGGAGCGTTGGATGTCTCAGGTACATCTTGAATGACTATTTTTCTAGCTTTTCATGATTTTAATTYCTTTCAGGTTGAATGCCTGCTGTTAACTAGTGCCTAATGTGAAAATTAAATGTCMACTCTTATTTGTATGGTTAGGTAGTTGTAAATGTACATTTCCTTCTGCCAGAGGTTTAAGCCTTGTGGATATTAATGCTCTGAAGAAAGTGAAATTGTTTGTTTAGTGAAATGGCTTTGACTTTATTGTTTGGGTTTTTTGTTACTTCAGAGMAGTTTTCATTTATTCAGCAACAAGTGGTAGCTTGGCAGACATTGTAATAAAGCATGATCTGAGTCCTGGTGTTCTGCTGGCTTGACTTGAGCTGACCCTTAAGCACAGCTGACAATAACAGTTCCCCTTCTCACTGGCCAGCTGCAGAGCTGATTATCACAGTGCCACACATGTTTTCTGTGATGTTTTCATCATCTCCAGATGTTTTCACAGATGTTTGGGAAGAGCCCCCTAAGCCTGTGTGGTACCACATGTATTTTAGAGCGCATCCATGTGTTCACTGTGTGGGAAGAGAAGCAGCTAATTTTGTCCTAACTGTCCGAGCCCATTGAGAAGAATCACCACATGTGTCAGTGGGAATCAAGGTGAACCTTTCTTGTGGCTTTGGTGMCTGTCAAAAATCCTGACTAGTCCTTTTTGAATGGGTACTTTGAAAAACTGTCATCGTCTGGCTCCACAGGAAATATTACTTGCCTCAGCATGAGTTAAAAGCTGATTGTGGAAAATCTGTGGCACCACTCATGGCCATGGTGACTGATGATAGAGAATGATGCTTTATTTACCCAAGAAGAATGAGAAACACAACCATTCAGATTTTGTATGCCCACTCAGTTCCACAAGAGATAATAAAATAATACTTGGCAAATTTGGCATTCTTTGGTGCTCATCACTTGATTTCTATATTGACTAGATTTTTCTCCTCTTATAACTATTTGTATTACCAGGCAGTATGAAAAACTGAAAACCATGAAAACACATGGCTCTGCATAGTGAAGGAAAGGCAGAGCAACTTTCCCCTCTTTGTCCCATGATAAATTTCTTCAGATCTGAAGAAACTTTGCCTAGGAACAGGATGATCATTTGGTCTCTTTGCTCAGTCTGAGGATTTGCAGTAGAGAGATGTATTTGAAGTGTGCTGAGCTTGCTTCAGCCTTCTGGATAAGCCAGCCAACATCACAGAGTAAACATTTTATCACCTCCTTTCAGAATGTTGTGGGCATGTGAGCTGTTTGACTTCAGGCACAGGAGTAATTAATGCCAGCAACTCAAGTTGAGCCAGTGCTCAAATCTTTTCCTGAGAGAAGGCTTTGATGGCATTCCACACGTCTGCAAGTTGGTGAGCTACTGAGAGCTGGTGAGAAATGCTCTCTAGCAATAACTGCYGCACTGAAGCCCCCAGAGCTGCAGTCCCTGCTAATCACACTCACTAACTTTGCTACTTTTATCTGTTTTGGAAGTATTTTCCCAAGAACTCTCCTGATGGAAGTACKTAAATAAATAAAAATACAGCTCCTGGGGGGTGATAAAATAGGCCGCAGACTGTCAGGCCTGCTTAGTTTGCAGTCCAGTCAGAATGTCTGAGCTGAAGATCATTTCTGAATGCCATATTGTGTGAAACTTTGCTCAGTGAGTTTTGAGATTGCATTCTTCTAATCATCACTGTACATCTCCAAAGATGAGATTTAGCACTTTGTAAGTTTTTTCTTTGAACAGAGAAGACAGTCTTCTAAGAATACATTGAGAAATAAAGATGAAGACCACTACTTGCAATAAAATGGATTCTCCCCTTTCTGAGAGGTTTAGTAAAGTGGACACAGTTAATTTGAGGGTAAAATGAGGCTTCTGTAAAGACTGAAGTAAAAAACAAGTGATACTTCTCACTAATTCAATTCAATTTCTTTGGTTTTATCCAATTTGAATATYTCAATGGTCATAACACAAACTAACACTCATACTAGTGAAATGAGAGCATTTAAAGCTTGGGTAAGGTGATGCTGATTTCCAGCTACAGCTCACTGATACTAAGCCTTGAAAACACTGCCTCGGRAAAGTAGAAACACCACAGGAGGAGAGGATTTTCATGTCTTCTGCCAGCAAAGTCTGTGCTAAGTTTCTGTCTAATATGGAAAGCAGGGTGGAACACTGCCTCTTCAAAAACCAGAGATTCTAGGGGTGTCTCGGTTTGGAGACAATGTTTTCAGAGGAAAAACGTTACAGGGAAATGTTTCCTCTGAAATAAAAATAAATTTGATAATTTATTTTTTTTTTCCCACCAACAAGAAATAGATGCTGGGCAAAAAAAAGGTGAAGAGAAAAAAGGTAGTTTATTAACAAAAAAACACAGTGCCCACAGGACACAGATAAAGAGTAACTGTCAGATATTCAAACAAAATAAAACTCGCCACGGGGCGTAGACAAGGCGGCGACTCTGCTCCCGGGAAAAGAAACAAAAAGAAAAACCCATGTGGCAATTCTTGTAACAGTGGCAGAAAGAAAACAACCGAAAGAAAAAAAMCCCATACCACAGTCCCCTCTTCCCCGTGGATGGATCAGAGGGCTCCACGTGCCTCCGCTGCCAGCCCGGTCCACCCCGGAATCCCGGACGGAATGGAGCCACATGGCCCCTCCCTCGGCGGGACCGCCCCAGGAGCAGAACCGCAGGAGATGTAGAGGGGATGTCCGAGGAAAAGCCGCCGAAGCCAACAAACTGAGCTAGCCGAAACTGCGACACTGTAACTGTGCTGCAAGCAGCAAAAGAGGGCTCCCACAGCGAGAAGCAGAGAGAGCCAGAGAGAGATGAGCTCGAGCAGCCCGGATCGCGTGGCAGCCCTGGCCATTAAACTGTCAGCTCCGCCTTCCCAGCAGCTCCTGCTCCTTCTTCYGGGTTACATTTTAAAGATACAAACATCATTTTGGGCGTATATGCCAACGGAAAAGGAATACAGAACAAAACTGGCACCAAAAAATCAACCCAAGACAAGGGGCTTGTAGATTCTAGGTTTGGTTTTTTTTTTTTCTCTACTGTCTTCCCTAAATTAGTTTCATATACTGTATTTTCAAGGTCTTCATTAATGGTGGGAAAAATTTCCTGGAAAAGAATACATTCAGTAAAAAAAATTAAAATCCAGTATTTTTACTGCATAAGCATGTACTGTGAAAACATTTCACATCTGCCTAATGTCCTTTTACAAGAGCATCCTGTGGCAAGGGGGAATGGCTTCAAACAAGAGTAGGTTTAGATTAGATGTTAGAAGGAAATTCTTTACTGTGAGGGTGATGAGGCACTTGAACTGGTTGTCCAGAGAAGTTGTGGATGTCCCATCCCTGGATGGTGCTTTGAGCAACCTGGTCTAGTGAAGGTGTAGCCAGATGGTCTTTGAGGCCCCTTCCAACCCAGACCATTTTATGATTCCATATTTCATTTTTAGCTWGGATTGCACACTACATGCAGATAATTTCTGTGACAAAGTACTTCTGAAGTATTTGTCCTAGTCTAGCTTTTTTGCATTCACAGCTCATTTCTTTTTGTCAGGTAGTCATTTATTATAGTTAKTTGGTTACAGCTTCAGCGTTTTCTCTTGAAGGACAGTAGTATTGTGAAACACCTCCTCCTCTCTCCCTGCTGTCATTCATCCATCTTTATATTGAAGTTACTGTGTACAAAATAACTATATTTGGAAAGTGTTTCAAAAGAGATAGTCATGAGAGGGCACAACGTAAGTATTGTACATACACAAATGTGTGTTTGGGAGTTTTTTCAATACCCTAATGAAGTAAAAATACCCAGTAAAATAGATAATAAAAATATTTATTTCTAAAAAATTTATTTCATTTCCCGGGTTCACTTTATATAATTGATTTGTG
>NW_026623257.1:0-26269 GCF_030028575.1 Malurus melanocephalus | reverse complement strand
TGACAGTGATGTGACTAAGGTGATGTCTTCTGTGCTGGACATGAATCTGTTTTGAAAACAGTGTAGTCCCCCTTGGCCCGCTCCTAGGTGCAATCGTGACACCCTTCCCTGTCTCTCAGTGCAGAGGTTACTGGGGACACCTGGTCCACACACAAGGCATAGGATCCACCAGCAAAATCAGCACAAGTGTGGCTGCCTCTGGAATCACCAGTACTGAAAAAGGGAAGAGCATAGTTCACATGAATGATACAATTTTCTGAACTGAAATTCTATACCATTTGCAGAAATGACATGGGAATTTCTAATTGTTTTTACAAGAACAATGTGTTTGCTTTTTTTGTTTCCTTTACCTTTGAGAGGACTGGTAGTTTTGTTTTTGCCTTCAACTAGGTTACGGAAGAGTTAGCTAAAAGAGTCCTTGGGCACTGAATTAATTACAGGTTTCCAAGATTTTTTTTATTTTTCTACATTGAACATATTTTTGTTTTGGCTTTAATAAAAAAGTGGAGTACCTAAAGTTAAATAGGCAGCGTTTCAACCTCGAAGGAGTTCAGGGAAATAATCATCTTCCTTTGATTATAAATGCAATTTATTACTTGTTTTAGGWGTCTTATTTATAACTAGACACCTGAATGAAGTACTAGTTGTTTAGAGGCATGCTACTGCTGTATGTTTGCCACATCTGTGTGTACACAAATGATCTGCAAATAATCAGTTTGTTTTACCACTTTTTCCCTGAATATGTAGGTGTTTTAAGCACTTCACTGGTATTATTATCTATAATGAAAACACATAGTTGCTTGCTAATAAAACAGAAAGACGTGTGTGCATCTGTTTGGGGRGAGGAAGTTGTATGCATTTATGTATTTTTCTTTTTCTGGTACTCTTTGGCGTGAATAATAGCAGTTGGTGGAAATTCTTTTAAGGAAGTGGGAAGTGATTGCATTAGCATGAGCATTTTATTCTGGAATTGTGGCTCCACATATCATGAAACTCATGGAAGGCATTAACTGATTAATTATCCCTCATAATTTTCCAACATATCTGTCTAGATTAAAATGCTTGCAGTATCGCTTCTGCCACGGTTACATTTCACCTGACCTTATAGCACACATACAGTGTAATTAGTAAATAGGGGCTAATTTATTGTAAACAACTGTTAGTTTTTCATAGCATGAACCCTATCATTATGTTTTATTGCTAGTGGATGTGTTATGTAGTCAGCCATTCTTCAAGAGTTTGTAGTAAATTATACTATAAACTAAAAAGATTAGAGTTTACAAAGTGAAAGTATCAGAATCCTTAGGTACTATTTCCATTTCTTCTCCTACAAATATGTGTGAGCTTCAACTGATCAATGCAAAGCTTCAATGCTTTAGCAAAGTAAATACATTTTACCTTGTGTGARGGTACTTCAGTTATTTTCCAATTAGTACAGTTTGTGGGATGCTAATGCAAACCACATCTTGTATCAAATGTAATAGATAAAAATAAATATGCAGGCACTGGAGTTTATTTAATACTTTGGTAGCTATCATGTACTGACCTTCATCTACCAAAAGCTTTTGAGGTAGCTGCCATACAGTAAAAGTAATTGATTTCTATTGATCCTTRTAATCGAAACTGACTTAATATCTCTTAAATCAAGTGTGGGAAGGTGTTATGAGGATAACAGTGAAATTATCTACGAGTTTTCTTCTTGGTTTCAAATAGTACTAATAATAACATTTCATTCTTTCTTTCCTTATTTCTTATTCCTAGGTAAGGAAAGAAAGGAGATTGATCATGTTTACAGTGACATGAGAATAGCAGTGCAGACATGCAGCAGTATTGAGAATGGGACTCTTGGCAGGCATCTAAGCTTATTCATTCCTTTCCTGTTGAATCATTTCACATTTACTCCTCTCCATTGGAGGTCTGTCCTTGTGCTGTTCATTTTTTCAAGTAATGTATTCAGTAAGAAACAAATTATTAATCYATTTTATCAATAATAAATATTTGTTCATGCTCAAAATCCGCAGTGAGAAACAGAGTGGTTTCCAGCAGATGCCATTTTGGAGTTTGCTCTGTTTTTTTCACAGCTAGAGTGAAATTAATTTCATGGCCTCAGCACAACTCCTGCTACTATCTCACTCGAAGCACTGCTGCTGTGCCAGTCCTTGATAGCCAGGCAGGAAACAGGAGCAATGTTGGCAGTAGGATTGGAAGGTAACTTGCAGTACTGGTTATGTGTTCCTGCAGCAGGTTCTCATCAGCATGTCCAGCCAGCATTTGGTTTCATTTGGTATCAACCTCCTSGGGGCCTGCACTGTACATTTAGGTTGTTATTCTCACCTGTAGGGCATACTTTCCATTTCAGGTTTGGTTGTTAATCATACCTGCCTAGGCTTTGATCACTCCTCCTGACAGCAGCATTGAGGTACCCATGGCCATCACACATTCAGTGGATTTTTAATCCTATGTGAATCCATTTCGGAGCAGAAAGGTGTGCAAAAATTCAAAAGAAACAAAAAAAAACCCCAAAAGACCAACCAAACCCCCAAACAAAAAGCAATCAGCTTCCCAGGAACTTGGGAACAAATCACCCTGCTGGACAGGAAGACTGGAAATTATTACAGAACCACTCACTTGGGTAAACAGAAAGTCCCCTGAAGTGCAAGAAGAAACCAGAGTGGAAATCAGAACAACAAAGGAATAATAAAAGCTGCATTTGGAGATAAAATGAGGAAGATCAAACACCAGCAGGAGCTAACTAGGGATATAAAGGGTCACAGCAGGGGATTTTACAGGCATATGTATCGTAAAAGAAGAAAGAAGTTGAGGAGACTGTATGTCCATTAATGCATGGGGAGGACAAATTAGTGATGGATGAAAGGGAAAAAAYTGAAGAACTCAACACCCATTGTGCCACAGTTTTATGAGGCAAATCCTGCTCCTGGACTACTGTACATTTCAGCATGTTTTASGAAGAACAAGGAGAAGCCAGCCATGGGCTTCAACAGGATGAGGACTATTTGGACAACATATACAAAGATATACACATTTGGATCCATGACACTGGGTGGAATTTACCCAAGGGTACTGCAAGAAAAGCTGTTGATACGGTTGTGAGACATCTGTCACACTGGTGTTTTGGGCAGATGACTGAGAACCAGAGAAAGGCTAAAAATGTCTTTGGCTTTCTAGAGAACAGAAAGGACAGTCTGGGAATCATCTTGTCTCAAACCCTAGAAAAAACCCACAGATTATGACTTTCCAAAATCCATTTTAAAACATGAAGAAGGAACAGTCAGCATGGATTTACCAGTGGCAAATCATGTTTAATGAGTGTGATTGCCTTCTGTGGTAAAGTGTTTGGCCATGTGGATGAAGGGAGGGCATTGAATGCAATATACTTTTCCTTTATTGTTTTAGTAGCAGAGGCTGAAAATCCTGACTGAGCAGSACCCTTTTGGAAAGGAACTGGGGTTTATAAGGACACCAACCCAAATATGAGCCAACAATATGTTCTTGTGTATATGGCAGACTGGGATACATCTCTGACCATCAGGTGCATGGAAAGTTATCTCCCTTTTTTCAGTACTGCTTTGGACACTTGGGCAGCACTGTTTCCAGCTTTGGGCCACTCAGTTCCATAATAATTCTCAGCAAATGGAGAAGGTGCAGGGAAGAGGTCACAAGTCTCAGCTTGGGAAGTTCACATTGGGCATTGGACATTACACTTTATAGTGTGCAGTGCAACCCTGGAGCAGAGAGGTGGTGGAATGTCCATCTTTGATGACTTCAAGGCTCTCCAGCAAAACCACTGACCTTGTCTGGTGTTGATAATCCTTCCTGAAGAAGCAGGTTGAACTTGGGTGACTTCATGACGTTCCTTCCAACATTTTTGAGACTATGTGAGTGATTCCAGAGTTTCAAGTGAAGCCCCTGGAAAACTGGAAATACAGAAATTGCAAGCTCTGAGAGAAAACCTGGAATAGAACAAGATTTCCTTACCTCCTTTTCCATCTCCGGGCCATTATTCCTCTTTCTTTGCATTAGTCATGGGCACTTGCTGACAGAGGTGAGCAGGCTAATGGAAAACGCYCCCTTTTAAGAGAAACTGCACTCACATGGGATAAATCCATTGTGTATGGTGGATTCCTGCACACACAGTAAATCCTACAGAGATGAATAGTGACAGCTTAGACAACATCACAACCATTCTGTAAAAGGGGATTGAATTACAAATGCAGAGGCCAGCTTAATTTAGGTATTACTCAAGTTTTCAGTGCTTGACTTTTTAACTGTACTGTTCTATAAAGCATTTTACAACGATGAACTGATTAGCAATTGCAAGTTTGATTACTTTAAATGTCAGCCAAACAGTTTGAGAAAGATTTGTATTTGAAAATCTTTTTTCTATTACAGTGGTGTAGGCTAATAAGTGTTAATTTGGGTTCTCTTAATAAATAAGTAAGTAAGTGGTATTTTCATGGTACTTTAAATTGAAATGTGTAGTTACAATATTGGACATTTGTAATTAGATGTTTATTTAAATAGACAATTTCAGAATCGCAATTGCAAGCTGCTTTTCATTATTGTTTACATCAAGATGAAATTGCAAAGTATTGACCATTACAGGCAGAGTGTCTTGTCATTTGTGAGTCTCTAAATTCAGTTATATCCCCTCRAAATTGCAATCAAACTTTAACATTCAATGCAAATTATTAATACTACAATTTATTAAGAAGTGGACATAGAGGAAATCCAGTAGATTTTTTTGTTAATAAGTTTACCTAACTAATACAWCTTTGGGATGTTTAGGTCTTATTTTTCAATCTCATTCATACCTCCGTGTTTCTTCTGGAGTTCTCTGAACTTGTCTACTGAAATATTTCCAGAACTCTGCTGTTTGTTCAGAGTGACTTCACCATTGGTCTAAATAAATAAAGATGGTGGCACTTAATCTTTAAAGTAGTTTGAGAGTTTATGCTTGTTACTGCTGTTCTTTCTGGTATTATAGCAGTGATCAACTTCTCTGGCACTGCAGTTTCTTTTGGCTGTCATGTTTTGTTCAGTTAACAGGACTGATTTGTAAATCAAGTTTACAGCCTAGCAGACTGCCTGACTCTTCTGGGGCAGGTTATAGTGCCGCTTTTCAAGTGGAGTTTGGGTGATAAATGTGTAAATTGAAGACCTAAGTGTTACAACTTTTATCTGGGGAAAGGGGCAGGWGACATATTGATAGCCATGACATGATTATGGTAAGAGACTGTAACAGATAGTAGAGACAGGTGTAGGAGCTTTTGCTGCCCCTGAATTGTAAATGTTGAACAGCTCAGTTTAATTGTTTTGAGAGAAGATTTCATGGTGTAGACTGAATTTCAGGCATTCACCTACTTGCATGTGAGGGGCTTTGGCAGCAGTACCACTGCCCAGCACACGCAGTGTTTGGAGCAGCCGAGCATATCCACAAAAGGTGTGGGAAACACTGAAGCTCATGTTTTCCRTCCACTGAGTGCCGCTTTCCATGGAGATTGTCAAGAGAACAGATGACATGTGTGACAGTGATATTGTATGGCTTAATACCGTGATGCTGAAGGCAATATTTGAGGTAAAATGCTGAGGCAAGAGGGAGGATATGCTTGGTGATAAGCASACTTGAAGATTAAATTGAAGCCGGRTGTTGATTATTACTTGTCTGTTGTAACCAAGAGTTTTCTCTTAMGGACTTGTCCACACTGTGGAAGAGCAGAAAGCAAAGAACTGCAGAACAGTTGTTTCTCAGTAATTCTCCTGGTGAATACTCTCAGGGTAGGCCCTGTATCTCCAGAGGAAGTTAGTGAAGGATAAATACTGTATAGAAATACAGATAACTTTTCCAAAGCTTCCTCTAGTAGAAGAGTCCATACAGTGCCTGAATGTTCCTGGAGTGTTCAGTGGCACCCACTGGTGCCAGTGGGTGTTTCTGGAGTGCAGGTGTGCAGTTCTTCTTTTCCTCTTAGCCCTGGTGTGGTTTTATGCAGCGCTGTGTTCAGAGACAAACTTACCTGCTGCCAGAGTCCAAGGATACAGGGAGAGATGTTTGTGCCCAGCAAAGCCCAGTCATTCCCTGATTCTGATTACACTTAGTGTATTGATGGAGTGTCATTTTACCAGAGCCACCTGCTAAGAAAGAGAAAAAAGAAAAAAAAGGCTCTAGTATTTGGTATTAGCATATTTATTTCAGCAAGGTTTGGCAATGGAAATCTTCTCTGAGGTGGGGAATAAGCACTGAGCTTCCTAAAGTTGTATTTAATAAATTGTAGTCTTTATATCTAACATAGGAAATTTTCCTGTAATTCAAGGAATTCTGTTTGCACTGTTTCAGATGAAGCTGTGTTTTTGAGAAACTGACAATTAACTAGAATGGTAAAATAATAATTATGAAATTAGAATGAGTGTTTATTCATAAAAGAACAGGCACCTTTACAAGCTGTAATTATCTTTTTGCTAATTTGGTCTGACTGGCAAAGGAAGCATACAAAGGATGATTCTTTTCCCAGGCAKAGCACCACTGAAGTCAAAGCACTGTTAGAGGTGAGGTTTTTTGTAAAAGCAGGTCACATGGCAGCAAGTACTGATGCTGCTGAGTATCTCCTGTTTAGGGAATTCTTATCTGTCAACTGAAGCAACTGCAGAAATTCCCCAGTGTAGGGATAATTAAYTAGAGACCAAGGCTGAAGTTTGCCCCAGCATCAGTGACTTTGTGCTTGAAGCCAGCTCTCAGCTTTTTCTGGTTGTTCAGTTTGCATCATTTTCCCACCCACACACTTTTTTAATTCTTGGTCAGTCATGGGTTTTTATAAAGAAATAAACTGTCTCTTGGCCCAAGAAACGTACTAAAGCTCCTGTGTAAGGTGAGACCTGATGGAAATAGRATGTGCAGAGGTGATCATGAGATTAACACAATGATTCAGCAGAAAAATGTACACAATCAGATAGGCACAGCTCCTTCTAGCTCTATTTTTGGGGTAGAGGGAAGGTCGTGGGTGAGGTGTCCTCTTCTTTCACAGCATACAAGTTCTGTGGTGCAATTTATAGGAAGAATCAGGATGAGAAAAATACAGTAACACGTTGAATGCATATTTTTGCAGATGGGAAGGTGAAATATCTGAAGCAAAATAGTACATTTAATGGCCAAGCAAATAACAAAGCAGAGTCTGCTACTCATGCAACAGTTTCACAAGCATCTTAAGGCACCTGTGGAAAGTTTAAATTTGGCATTTAGCTTAACAGGAATGAGTGAATTGACTCAAAGGGTATGCATTAAAATGAAAAGGGAAATATTAAGTCTCTGACAATCAGTAATGTCTGCCTCCTGAGCCATTCCTGTGACATATAAGAGAGCCAGGCATCAAAACAGGGCAGTGTAGGGTTTTGTACATTTGTTCTGGCAGAAGATCCAGGTTGTCAGATGCCATTCTTGGGGCATAATCCAAAGGGGTAGAGAGCATCAACAGTCGTGCATGTAGCTGAGAGTTTTTGTTCATCATTCTGTAGCATGGCCTAGGTGAGGATAAGCAGGGCTGAGGTAGAGTGATTCCCTTCTTTTCTTACAGGTTATTTCAAGCAGCAGTGATGCACAAAGACTCATTAGGCTGCAGGGCACACTAGAGGGTCAGTTCTGTCACCATCTCTCAGTGTGCACACGAGGCCATTTGGATGATGTGACATAACCTGAGGTAGGATCTTCACTGGCAATTTCAGGTTAACTGTCATGAAAATAGGGCACAAACATACCTATTTATTTCTTACACTGAAGGCACATCTGGACAAGGCATAAGAATTGTAATTTATTATGCATCACATTATATATTTTTTACAATTAGGTGATTTATGATATAGAGGGTTTTTTTTGTAGCTGTTTAGCTCAAAAAATCACAGCACTGTGAGATACTATTTGTAGGAAGCAGCATAGATACCTTGCTGTTTTTAATGGAGTTAAAGCATAAAAAACTGAAAATTGAGGGTAGAGTTGTTCTAGAAAYAATAAAATTCAATTTCACAGGAACAGTATTGTATAATTAATTATGTGACTAGAAAGAAATAATATGACCAAATAATAAACTAATTTTGAGATGCCCAACTGAAAATTGTGAAGGAGGAGCTGGTAACAGAGCATGCAGATTGTGACAGTAAAATAAACTTACATACTGGTAACTAGTCTAGACTAGGAACAGGGAGATATTACGTATAAGCAGCATTTCTAAAGATTTTTATTTTGGTAGGAGGAGACCTACCAATGACTCCACCACGATTTGGAGAGAGGCTCCAGCCAGAGAAATGTCCATAGCAGTCAATTCACTGAGAACAYGGGCACTCACACAGCTGAAAAGCCTTTGCCCTCTGCTTTCCTACACTCTAACTTAATTTGTTTCAATCAGAGCAGTGTTTCATACTTCTGATACTCTAATGAGKGTTCGGCTTTGTGACTTCTTATCCTCTGTATTAAAATTTCTAAGTAGCTGATCAAAAAGATGAACCTAATAATCTAATGAACTGATTGGTGTTGTAATTAATTGTGCTCATCTGATTAGTCAACAACCATCTGATTTACCCTCCTTTCTTCTCAAGGTGCTGCACTGATAGTGGTTTTTCAAGACTGCAAAATAGATGCAGGAAGGCACTTGAAACTCAGATGTGACGAGGAGATTGCTTTGTAGGTTAGGGAATCATCTTACTTGAGCAATCACTATCCTATTTGTTTGTTCCTCCAGGTTGATAGGATTGCTTATTGCTTATGTTTTTTTCTGGAACCTAATCTTTATTCATAGGATTTTTAGACTGGTAGCTTTGCTAAATATAGCTTTTTACATTATGGTCTGATTTTTGTGATTATCTTTTTCACTGGGTTTTAAAACCAAAGCAAGAGAACAGTATAACTTTACAATTCTTCGATTTATATGACCTGAGAAAAAGTGCCTTATTAATAATGCTTTTAAATGTTTCAAACTTAAGTCTGCAGTCAAGCAGACTTATTGAGCTTAAGTGTTTACCAAAGTATATGAAAGAATATGCAATATGTTATAATACCTCATCTAAAACTTTTAGTTTTGTTTTAGTAACAACAGTGTCAACTTAAAAATCTCTATAGCAAATGGAAAAGTGAAAATCAGAGCATAAAAAGTAGAATTCTATGTCAAAATGGAGTCCAAAATTCATCTCTAATGCCATTATTTATTCTCATATTTATACAACTAGAAAGTCAAATCTGAGCTGTTATCTAGCCCAAGTAGAATGCTTGTTTAACAGAGTGAGAAATCAAAATGACAGTCATGATATCCCAACCAAGGTTTAAACTAGTTTTTCCTCATGCAGGTGTTCTCCTGAGTTAATATGTCTGAAATAAGCTTTAGTTCACTTTTTCATTTAGGAATGTAAAGTAAAATTACTGGGTTTATACCTAAATATATATATCCCTGGGTTTATAAMTGAATCACAGTTTTGTCTTCTGGTGTCATATTGTGGAAGGAGTTTGACAGTTGTGGCACATTTTACTGCATGAGTCTGGTTTCTCTTAAACTGAATTTGTGTGGCCAATGGGTCTATTTGGCATAATGACTTCTTCCCATCTAATAGGATATTCATGGGATATGTAAACTGCCTGTTTTTTCCTGGGAAACTAACTGACTTCTTATTGTTCCATTTGTGTGTATGAGCCACAAAGGAGAACCAAGCAATAACATCAGCAAGATAGGGACCTACAATTTATTCATTAAAGCACTTTTTTTCTTTTATAATTGTTAGTTAAGAGAATTTATGGACAGCAGGACTCACTGGAATGCAAGACACTCAAAGGACTGAGAAAGTTTTAATGCAGATATAAGGCTTCAAATCTCTTTTTTCTTTTGCTTCTGTGCGGTAGCACAATGTTTTTTGCACAAAGACTTCGGAGCAGCTGGATTCCCAATTCTAAGTGCCTTATTAAAATGGAGCAGGGAATGGTTCCAAAGAATACAAACTTTCAGCACTTCATGGGTTCATATAGTTACTTGAGAAAGGGGAGAAATGATGCACAAAGTAGAAGACAAGATATTTAACAAATAAACTTTAAAGAAGCATGACCCAAAGTCTTTTCTGTAGCATCTGCTCTTTGGTTTTGGGGTTATTTTCTGATTCTAAAAATTATACTTTTGAAACTTCTTTATAGCGCTTTTTTGTTGTTTTGGGCAGGGGAGTTTGTGTTGTTGGGTTGGTTTGTTTTTTTTTTTGTTTGGGTGGTTTTTGTTGTTTTTTTTTTTTTTTTTTTTTTTTTTTTTTTGTGTTTTTTGTTGTTTTTTTTTTGTTTGTTTGTTTGCTTGTTTAGGAATTTCATTAAATAAGCAAACTGGTCTGTTAGGAAAAGCATCATGCTTAAATTTTTAATTAATTGTTAACTTTATGGGATGGTCTGGTCCTTTCCTATTACTATAGTCAAATATGTTTTCTGTAGCTAGAATAAGCCTGCTAGAACTGAGCAATTTCAGGTAAAACCTGGAAGCAGGTCAGGAATGTATCCTGGCCCCATGCTGGATTCTGAAGTTGCACTTTCATCATAACCAACTCAAGCGCTGAAATTTTTCTGAGTGTATAGAAAAGGGTTTTGCRTGTATTCCTGAAGAGCTCATGAGCTACACTGGGATTAAGTCAAGAGGAAAAAAACTGTCAAAACTAAGAGTTTTTGTTTTCAGTTGTTAGTACTAGTTGTTCTTAAGATTAAAAAAAGGTMAAATAAATCAAAGGATGGCAATAATTTCACACACTGTGTGAAGTTGGCTAAATTACTTTTCCAGTTGTTGTGTATGTTACAGTTTTGACTGAAGGAGAGTGATTTTTCTTTAYAGCTTAAAATTATATCAGAGAAATAGCATTCAAACAATTTCATAAAGGGATCTCAGCAGTGTAAGATATTCTGATACACTCAGAATAATATTTTAAACACAGCAAATGACTGCCTTTTACAGATAGTATATTTCTTTGATGCCTACTCTGAACTCTGAAGCATTTTGTCTGCTTCTTTTCAGTTGTTCTTAAGAATGGAGTTGTAATAGCAAGTTTTTCCCAAGAAAAATAGTCTGCAAAAAAAAGAAAGAGGGGATATTTTTATTCTTGTGAAAGAGTTTTTACTAGGGCAGCTCATGAAAATCAAAGACTTTCCCGCAGACCTAAACAGGACAAATACAGACTTCATCTTCTAGTGAAGAAGAAAAGCAGAGACAGAAATTATGTACAAATAACCTGAATTTTAACATTTTAGAAATTGCATAAATCATTAATGTAGAGGAAGGCAATTAAGAACATCAAAACAGACCAATTTATAAGCATCTGAAGAAAACAGCCWGATAAATAATAGGTAGAATGAGGTTAATTGAAAACCATTTATGTCGGATCAATTTTTTTTTTCTAATTAAGACAACAAGCTGAAGAGAAAAATGAAAAAAGAGGGACTACTGTCCAATGCTGAAGCATCTGACACAGTATTTTTGAGTTCTAATAGTGACCAGAGTGGATAGGCAGGAAAGATGGAATGAGACCAGTGATACTTCCTCGGGGCATGCTCTCACTGGTTTCGTAGGTGTTTCACTGGATAATAGTGTGGGGGAGTGATCCCAGCATTTGGCAGCCTCAGTGCCATCCTTCTCCACAAATTTGTTGCTCTTCAGTCCATGCAAGGAGTAAGAGTTGCAGGGTCCTCTGGACAGCAGCTCTGTAGGACAGAAGTGCCTGAGCTAATGCTGGTGTTTAATGCTGGATCATCAAAAGCCAATATTGTATTTGCATTCCTGCAGTCTTTAACACGTAACAGAGCTCCATTTAGCAGCATTGCAATGGTAAATGGAGAAAAGTGTCTTGACGCTGACATATTTAAATTATTCCCATTCTGACCTTCAGAGTCTGTACCACAGCAGGTCTTCCCATGGGCAGGAAGTGACACAATATTCCTGCTCTTACTGAGTGAACAGGTTTTGCATTAAAAGCAGTAAAAACAGCTGAGCATTAATGAGTGAGGTGATTTTTCTGAAGCCAAATACCTTGTGTCAGAGAAATTAAATAGCTAAACAGAAACTTGATGCAGGTGGGATTTTTTTAATATCGTAGTTAAAGCATTTCCTGAATGCACTATGTGTAATTCTGTGTATTGTAGTTAAATAGAATTGCACTTCACATGAAAACACAGCAAAAGGGGAGAGGGGTAGTTAGCAATATTTTTTATTTCTTTCAGATGAGGCTATGGTTGATTATACTATGAACCCTTACCAAAATTGTTTATGCCAGAAAATTTGGAGTGGTTTTGTTTTTTCAGGGAGACAATTTCTTTTCTGATGTTTATTGCGATTCACATGCTTTCCCATCATGTACCTTTCGAAAGTATCAAAAAGAGCAAAAAATCGTGTTACCAGTCAATTGCTTCACAAATTGCACAGTGCAGTCATTAGAAACAATGTGTTTAGCCTCAGGATTGGACATGCTGGAGCACAGCAGTAAAAGGCACCTGTTGAGTGCTTGACTTGGTAGGCTAATTGCTCTGATGTTTTGAAAACGAAAGGCACCACTGAATAATCAAAGCTAAATCACATTGTCATAGCATTCAATAGAAAGGTTAATAACCAAGAATGAATCCACATTCGACTGTCAGATGTTTGTCTGATTGCAAGGCATTCTTTAAAAGTGAAAGTAATGCCTAATTCTAAATATTCTAATTGATAAGCGACAATTTTCCCCCAAACCTATATTATGCTAAATCCACATGTAGGATTGCTGAATTCTGACAACCAGTTTATAGATAATGAAGGCTCTAATTGGTGCTAAGAATATTTAGCAAGAAGAAATCTTGCTGATTCTGGTGATACTGCACTGGGCTGTCATTCAAATCAGGAAAAGTTAAAGGGAGATCTGTGGCAGTGAYTGAAAAATCTATTTTAATTTATTTTTGTTTCCAAACGATAAGCTGATTTTGTAGTCACTGAAAACCTAACACTTAGAAACCCTCAATAATGAAGAATGAACCCTCTTGTGTTTTTTTATTTGTCTCAGTGCCTTGTTTAAATTTCTGTTTTGTCTGAGAAATAGCTAGTCTTATCAGCTAGTTTTGTTTTCAGCAGTAAGAGGTGATTGAATGAAGTCTAAGTGTACAAATAATGACAAAAAGTTAGAATTTGTCTAGAAGTTACAGTAGTAAACAGAATTACAGCTAACCTATTTATTCTATGTCCAAAGGCTGTACTGAGTACTTACAGATAAACCAGTGTGACTCGAGGTCTGCTCCACTATAGAAAGCCCCTAAAGCTGTATGGTTGCATAGGGACTGCTGACAACACTGACCATGATGGATTCATGCCTGGTGCCGGTTGCTTCATTTTGCTGTCTGTGTCACTTATTAGACCCCAGCAGCAAAGAGCCCAAATGCTGACAGAAACAGCTGGGAGTGCACARAAAAAGCACTTAGGGGATCATCTGTTACATGGCAGGCCAGCTCACAGGGTCATCACCACAGAACCCTGAGATGGGTCTGGGGATGCCAGCTTGGCCCGAGACCAGGCTCGGTCCCTGAAGGAGAAATGCTTAGTCAATCAGACAGAAATAGAAATAGGCAACATATAAAATGCACATCTAGAGGAGGCCAGTGTCAGGGTAGTGTCGGGGTTTTGTTTGTTTGGGGTTTTAATCTGTATGTTTTAAACAAGAGTGTTTAGTGTGCCAGGTGTAACACAGTTACTCCGTATTCTGAGGGCTTTTCCCTTGCTACATATCCTCTGGGAAACACAATCACAGTTGCTTTAACATTAATGGGTTGGTGTACTTCTTGATTTGTGTAAACMTTTCCTCCTTGCTGTGAAAAATCTCTTTTTGGTGGCTCTTGTAATATGTAGAAGGATGAAAAAGATGGAGGCTGTAATGGTAAGTCCCTCTTACAAAAACTTCTTGGAATAGTGACACACTTGGAAGGCTCCTGAAATTTCATACCCAAGATATTTTGTGCTTTCCACCTACTTTACAGAATTATCCTTCCTGTGTCTGTTCTCTCTTACATCAATCCATAGCAAAAATATTACGTATACAAGACACTAAACTTGCTTTGTCTTTTTATCACGGAGCTTTTAGGAATACCTGTCTCAGTTTCAGATGAATTGTTCTCAACCATTATCCTGCATGACTGCAATGAGGTCTGCAATCTGCAGACCTGTAGCTGCTGCAGGAAAGGTCCTGCTATTTAGTGTGACCTGGACATGCTTAGGGAGAGCAGGTGCAGATGCTTTAATCCTGTCTTTGAGATGGGTAAAAGTGCCACTAGGAGTAATAGCAACATTTTTTGCTAAAAATTCCCATATTCAGAGGTCATGTCTCAGCGCAATGGCTTTCTGGATGATCTTTCCATAGAAATCAATGTCCCTTCCCTGTATAAGACAGATGGACCTAATTATCTTAGAATCATAAGGACATTGCTCTCAACCTTCCACAGTTTGTATGAGTGTATGAAAAATGACCCTAAAGAAGAAAGAAATTACTTGGCACCACCCATCTTCCCTTACCTCAAAGTCTAAAACTCGCAGTGAGTAACTAATGTGAGTGTCAGGGTTGGCAGGGGTCAGGTATGTGTTGCACAGTGCACTTCTGTATACCACACCTTTCATATCCCTAGAGCCTTGGATGTAGAGGATCATGGATGCTGGTAGTTATCAGGTGATGATATAATAGTTGTCACATTTTCCCAAGAAACTGAAGCTGAATTATTTTAGTTCCCTTCCCATTCCTGGGTAATTAGCAAAACCACTCAAAAACCACCATTTGTTCAGAAAAGCAGTTTGATGAGCCATGGGTCTGAGCTCTTGCTCTGACTATCTGTTCCTGCTGTTCCTCTCTGTAAAATTTTGTTTACATTAGCTGGGTTTTTGAGGTCTAAGTGGGACCTTCTGACTAAACACAGTTCTTCTTCAGGACTCTGGCATTCCTGGTATTCCTGTGTGACAGTATTCCACTTGAAAATCTTTTTACTGATTTATGGCAGTCTGAAGGACTCCTTGCCCTGTCAGATTCAAAATGACAGCCCATAGCTCACATACASCCTGTGAGAAAAGCTTACAAAGAGAATCAAAGTATACAGGTGATCAAGCTGGGCTGCATTTACTATTGAAAACTGTTTTTTTCCCTGAAAACCTGTGCATTGTATCTCCACATCTCTTAAAACATCCAGAAAACATGGTTTCGCCTGTTTGAAAAATGACACTGGAGAAATAATGCAGTTACTTAGTGGGACATCTTACCAACAGCAGATACTGCTAATGCTCCAATTTAACATTTGCACAGTGACCTGTAAATTCACAAATAATAAATCATATCTTACTCCCTGTCACACTGACAGCCACAGCATGTTCAAGTTAACAGTGAGAAATAAAATTAAGATGGCAGTGTGTTTTCTTTGACAGCTCATGCAGTGTGGARCTTGCTTCTCTTTTGCAGAACTACATAACCTGAACATGCTGATATTAGAGACCCTCTGAATGATCAGTTAACAGTGTTTACTTCAACAGAGGTGACATGGGTCTAGCTGGATAATGGGATGTATTTTAYTTTAAATAATCAACTGGTTATTTCTGACAGAATGTTGATGCAAGGTTTSGATTTGTTTTGGTTTTTAAGCTATTCCTATGTAAATAAGTGCACCATATCTTGGGGAGGGCTGTAGTAGCTATGAGTCAGTGCAGAGTAAACAGCTTTGGTAAGAAAGGAAAGGCAGTCATGGGAATTTGGAATATCCACCTCTTGATTACAGGAGCAACTGGAACATAATGGGGAATGATGATAAACAGAGGAACCCAGCTCAACAGCTCCTCCACACAGAGCAAGGAAATGCATTGTCTGTGCAAGATGTGCCCCTGGTTTGTCTGTATTGCTTTGTGTAAAGGCCTCATATTCTCCGTYTGCTGGAAATGAATGAGGCAGACACTCACAGCTCTGGGACTATAAGGTTGTCTGCATTGCTGTCTTGGTGAGGAGGAGTTTGGGATGAACTTAGAGAGGAACTGAGAAGCTGACAGCCTCTGCAGGCTCTGGGCAGTCAAGGTGATGTGCATTTGGCCATGACAGAGAGAAGGAAAAATCACCTCAATGAGAAGATCCRAGAGAATATATCTCTCTGCTTCTACTGATGTCTAAATCAGTTTATCTTGAAAGCTTGCACTCAGTGCTAAGTACAGACAATAAAGAAGCCTAGACACAGTATTTTAGTACAGACTGTAAACTTCTTTTTTTCACAGCAATGCAAGGAATGGTGCAAAGCTGTGCTGCGAATTCTTCCTCAGCAACCTTSTATTACAATTTGTGCCATACTCTTGTAGGGCTGGATACAACTCTCTTTCTGCATCTTAGAGTCATAGGATCATAGAGTGGTTTGGGTTGGAAAGCATCTTAAAGACAGTTGAATTTTAAGATCCTCTCATGGGCAGGGACACCTTCCACTAGGCCAGGTTGCTCAAAGCCCAGTCCAGCCYGTCCTTGAACACTGCCAGGGAAAGGGACATCCCARCCTCTTTGGGTAACCTGCTCCAGTGCCTCAATGCCCTTTCTTTATCCATATTTATCTACCCTCCTCTGTCTTTATCTTCCTAGCCAGTGAGATAAATTTTAGGTAGATGTCAAATAATCCTTGTCCTCACTGCATACCCCACAATGCACTTTTCCCATCCATTRTTCTGCTTTTCCTTCATGTTCTGCCTTTTCAGAATTTCAGTGGAGCTGTTGCCTATTAAAGGGGATAGTCTACTCTGCTTTAGGTGGAGTCCCCAGCCCTGCAGATACAGGGCACAGACATTGTTTAGGGGAAAACATGTCGTATATCTTACCTTGTTATTTCTGCCACACAAAGGTATGTCACAAGCTTCTATCACTTCAAAGGGAGAGAGTTTTTGCTGCTGATGTTCTCCAGACTCTATTTCCTAGATGACAGAAGGAGGTTTCCCYATGAACTGGAGGAAAACCCCTCACCTGCTGATCTTATAGCAGCAGAGAGATAGGGGAAGAGGCATGGAGTTTAGGGACCAGAGGAACCAGACAACACAAAAYTTGCAAATTGTTATGAAGGGCAGACTTCTGATGTGTAATGTGGCAAAAAAATGAAGGGTCTCATGGAGAATGAGTTTGTTTTSTAGAGAGATACAAGAATTAAGTCCAGGGCTATATGGTTTCTGTCAAGCTGTCTGCCAAGGTGAAGGGAACAGTACTGAATTAATTGGGCCAGATTGTGTGTGGGAGAGCASCATTAATTAGGACTGTGTGGGGATGCAAGTATAGATGGTAAATCATATATGTTTAGGGAGCAGAACCAATTAGGAACCTGCATTGGAGGGGCTGGGGGATTGTCCAGTTATAAGACTCCTTGTTGATTTGGGGGAATGGAAATGCTTTTTTTTTTTTTTTTTAATTATTGTTTTTAGATAATAAGGAGGCTGAATAGGATGGAGTAGGTACAGCAGAGAAAGACTTGAGAGGAAACCTATCCCTAAGTTCTCTCATCTTCCATCATTGGAAATTCTTTCCCCCCTCCCAGGATTCCTATGCTTTTTTCCATCTTTAATGCAAAGGTCGTTGAAAATGGCATAAAAGTTAGAAAGTGTCTTGCTTTCTTCCCARATTCAAGGGCTAGTGTCCTCCCTTCCATTTCCACACATTGGCATTAAATACATAGGTCTGGTGTGTGTGCTCTTTTAYGTTGTTCCTTTGTATAAACTTCTGTGGTGGGCAAAGAAGAGCTACAGATGRGCCACCTCAGCAAAGGGTTGTCTTCCCCTACTGAAGGACACAGTGTGAAACATTTTACCCCATTCTTCAGATTGCTAATTTACCCATTTCCAAATCAAACCTGCTGTGCAAATTTATATGGGTAGTTTTTCTCTGGAGACTTGATGTTAGCAAATATAGATTCTGTTTGTATATGCTCATTCATACTTGTTTCTTCGTGTATCAGGACTTTGAACTTTATGACACGTTGTGTTGTGCAGTAAATTTTGCTTTAATTGAGTTTATATAAATGTGTTCAGAAGGCCGTCTGTCCCAGTCTAAGGAACACAGGTATTCAAATATTATTATAATAATCTGAGGCCTGAAGTTTTGCAATGTAGAACAACTTCCAACTACATAAAGAGAAGATTGAGGCATTTATGTTCCCTCAAAACAAAAGAGAAAAGGAAACACCCATGTAAAATGAGAAGCAAGCAACATCAGGTGTTTTATATTATGCTCTGGCAATATTTTTCTCTCAGGTTAAGAGCCCTAACTACTGGGTTCTTCAATTCCTATGAGACACATTTGGCAAAACCTCTAGACTTTTAAAATCCTAATTTATATGTACATATGCACATTTTAAAAATGCTTTCTCAGTACTATAAAACCAAGAAAGAAAGAGAGAATGAAAGAAAGATACATAGATAATCAGCCSTTCTCCAAATTTTAGTGGGCCACGAGTCTCCCTGTGCAGGTGGGCGCATGCTGCTTGGCCACTCAGCCCCATCCTGTGGAGGACCTGATGTCTTCCATTGGATCCCCTCTGCGTGACATTTCCTGAGCTCATTCGCAGCTGTCTCCATTACTCACAGCTCTGAACTGATGAAAGGAGAAAGAAAACGTGTGTTTTATCTGTATGGGAACTGTGAGAAGGTTTCAGGCGGGGCAGAGGGCTGTGGGGATAGTGACCCTTGCTGTTGCCTTGCAGGAATGTCAGCTCTGCTGGAGAGGAGGCCCGCAGAAGAATGAGGGAGTGTGATGGCCTGACAGATGCATTGCTGTACGTGATCCAGTCTGCTCTGGGGAGCAGTGAAATTGATAGTAAGGTTTGTCATCTTTGTCTTTTCAGCAGCAAATCMAGGTATTCAGGGTGCATGGGGACTCTAAAGAGAGTTTTTTCACAGTGTGGTTTTTAAATGCATTGTGAGGAATGTCTTAGCAAAGCATAATTTAGCCCATCATTTCCTTTTTCTTGTGCTGAGCTGTTTATTTTAGTGTGCTAAGCATTGTATTTGTGTCTACCTGTGTAGTGTGCACAGGGAAGCATGTCATCCTCTCAACTGAATTATTGAAGTAGAAAATATGGTGCTGGTTTAAGAAGAGCAAATATATCATATTCCATGTAAAGTTCCTCACATTGCTCTGCCAGTTTTACCTTAAAATTGATTTTCAGTACCCAGTGTGAGATAGAGCTAGTAACAGTGAGATAGGCTTAGCAGGCAAACAAGTCAAAAAAAACTGGGTGATTAATAGGCAGTTTTGCAGCAAAACCAACATTATTTCTTCTTTGAAGAGGATCAGTGAATGCTTCCAGTAACAATTGTGTTAAGATGCCTCATTATGTCAACTTTACTTCTCTTAATATACTAGGATATGAACAAGCTTCTCCAGAGGTGAAAGACTCTTCCTAATTAAAAAGACTCCAAGCATTTACAAATTGAAGATTTGTAATACATTAAAGTAGTCCAGAGAAGAAGAAAAAGGCCAGTTTCTTCTGCTTTTAGTATATAGTGCTAAATTGATTACATTTGCTGCTCCAGGGCAACCTTAGTCCATTTGAAAACCCCTAGGAGCTGCAGGAGAGCAGCGTTCATGCAGCAAGGTTTCACAGCCCACTGGGTTTGTATTGCCAAATAATACTTCACAGAGTTGTCGATGGACATCCATGGGTTTATAGATCTGAGAGGGATAGTCTCCAAGAGTCTCTGGTCACTACCTGAATCAAAGAATGTGAATTCAGGGTACAGAGAGAGAAATTAAGAGAGGTTCATGGCATGAAGTACTGGGCTAACACCATGGCTTAAAAAAAAAAAAAATAAAGAAACAAAACAAAACAAAAACAACTTCACACAAAAAAAAAAAAAAAATCCCACAACCCATTAGTCTGTAATAAATTTTCTATTAGCAGACATTTAATAGAGAGATGCTCAGAGGACACCCATCCAGAAGGCAGGCACTATACCTGGCAGCAGGGTTTGGGACAAGCTTGGCTGTCACCAGCCCCCCACTACCCCACCCAGACACATTTGCTGGGCAGCCCCCAAACACGGGAGTGTTTGTGACTTCATTAGCTTCAGAGTAGTTTAAAAGTAGCTGCAGTAGAGAGGCTAGTAAACTTGTACTTAGCCCCCTTACCATGAAACTGAAAACTGAATAAGGAGTACAAGGATCCTTGAAAGTCAACAAGTGAAGTCTGTCCAAACTGTGTGGTTAGAATCAGCTTTCTTGGCTTGTAAAAGTTCACCTTAGTAGAGAAAGTGTTGGTTGCATTTGAGCCTTGGAAGTTTGCTTATCAGTTTTTAATTTAAGGTAACATTATCCTCATAATGGACTCAGCTTATGTTTTCCACAAAATCAGAATTTTAAATGCCAAAACTATGATTTATGAAAAGGAAAATTAAAGCTTATGTTCCTAATCAACTGATGCAAAGCTTCAACTTCAGCATATTTTATCAAAAGTGAATAAAATTCATGTGTGATAATGTTAAAAAAAATCTAAGAGGCAACAAACTTTAAGAAATATTTATGGTCACTGTGATGTTTGCAAAGCTTTCAGCTATAAAAGGTGCTCTAAGAACAACTTCTAGGCACACAGACACACACATGTAAGTATATATTTCTGCATGTGTATGTATTTGGCAGAAATTTCAAAGTAGTACAAATTTATTGCGAAATTGTGAAATTTCATCTGTGTTAAAAAAAGTAGATAAATAAATATTCCTGTGTAGATGAATCTGAAATTGATATTGCCTCTGGAACTTTGTGTCATACAAAAAGTTTGTGCTGAATGCATACCTGGCAGCAGCTCATGGCAGCACATGAAAGTAAACGAAGCCCCATCTGTTTGCTTCACTGGTGAATATGGCAGAACACAGTAGAGCTGAAAGCTTCACAATTATTCCATTCTGCATTAATGGAGCAAAAGAGCTGGCATGTAGTGGCTATTGCTTTTTATCTCCATGGAGCATTAGGAGCAGTTGAAATAAATATAAATAGATAGAGAATGGCCTTTTTAACCATGCTTTCCTTGCATGCAGAAAATGAAGCTCATATCCTTCTTATTAGGGATAATCAAACCAAACTGAACCAACTAAATGAGTGGGTTTCACATCTAAACTGAACTTCTTTTAGACTTGCAGAAATTAGGTTGAATTACAAGTGAATTTTCCTCCACTGGGTCTCATCCATTTATGGATTCCTGGTTGCATCTCTTACAGAAGGCACAGCCTATTAGGGGGATAAATGGATGAAAGAGAAAGGCTGCACACAAGGTGTCTGTCTGCAGCCTGGATAGAAGCAGTAAAAGCAGCAAGAACTCAGATTTCTCATCCTACTTCTGGGGCTGGAGAAACATCTTCTGTTCATGCTACAAGTATTTACGAAATGGGACTCAGATCCCAATTTTATGGTAATTTATATAGAATTTATGCCAGGAAAAAAAGGTTGTTTCTGGTTTTAAAAGGAGAAAACCAAACCCAGAATCTATTGCCATTTCCTATTTGTAGCATTTTCTATTCACTGAGGTGGGAGTTTGCTGACATTTTTCAGGTTCTCTTGATCACTTTTTACCTCAGTGTGTGTTTCATAGGGGCTCCAGCATGAAATTCAGAATGATAGTAAAAAGACTCCAAGAAAAAATATTGTCCAGACTACTGATTTGCTACCATAAAATTTTCTGAATCTCTTAAGCTGTGATTACCTGGGGAGCACTCAGATGTGCACATTGAATGTGCTGGGAAAATGCGTGTGCAAAGATAGATGAAATTCCTTCCACTTTGCATTCAGAGTGAGCAAGGGGAGGATTTGAGTCTTTGTCTGGTTTTGTTTTCTTTATTTTTCTCTTTGTCATCCTTTTCAGACCGTTGAAAACTGTGTGTGCATTTTGAGGAACCTCTCATACAGGCTAGCTGCAGAAACATCTCAGGGACAGCAGATGGGAACAGATGAACTCGATGGATTACTCTGTGGTGATGCCAATGGAAAAGATGCAGAGAGTTCAGGGTGCTGGGGGAAGAAGAAGAAGAAAAAGAAATCACAAGATCAGGTAATGAAAGTTATTTGCAGCTGCGTTGTGAGTAGTTGAAGTGCCCATCATTTACAATATCAATAATTAATGCACTGTATTAGAAATTAAGTGCATGGCGCATAATATACAAAACTGTTGCCCTTGTTAATTAGCTGAGAGCTTAAAGCAGAATATGGCTGTGGAGTAATGAAATCTACATTTCTTGCTTGAGAAAGTTGTGCATTATGTGGTGCACCTGGAAACTGTAGTCATGGGTACACTGTGAGTGCCATAAATACTCTCAAATGCTCTTAGAAAGGAAGCCATTTCTAATGAAAAGTGTAATCTGCATGTACTTTATACTGTACTTCCACAGAGCCACGTGTGTGTAGGAAGGTTTTGATGCAAACATCAGGCTTATGTAAATGCACTTGCTTCAAGTGAGTCTTATACCATGCCTCTACATGTTGAGAGAAAACTGTACAGGACTCAATTAAGTAATGTGAGTGAATGTTGAAAAAGTATTCATATTTTGAAATATTTAAGATTGTTGCCAAAGAAGGATTCAAAAGTGAAGCCTTGATTGCTTCCTTAAGTTATTTGACAGGTTATAATTTTGGGTAGGTTGATTTTTAAAGTGTATTTATCTCCTTTTTGTCCCATTAAGAACATATTATTTGGGGAATACTGGCAAATGTATTGAGGAGAAAGTTGTATCAGTACACACTCTAAATAGCAATGAGAATGGCTACTGATTTATGGGCTTTTTCAGACAGCCTGTGCTGGCAGCAGTTAATTTTCCACCTCTTCCTACACTTAGTCACTTTTTTGCATTGTAGTTTATTTCTGCTTCAGATTGCTCAAAGAAAATATTTATTTAAGTAAGCAATTAGGTTCACAGGGTATTTGAATAAATGATGTGAATGAGAACTGAAAATATTCCTGAGCTCGTAAAGCCAATTTGTGTTAGTGTGGAAAAGTTATAGTAACATTACTAAGCTAAAACTTGGATACTGAAAAATGCAGCACTCTTGACCTACTCTTGTGCTTAAACTCCATCATCAGATAACTTGAATTTATTATGGCCTTTTGTTGGGATTCCAGTATTAGGCTACAGTGAGATTAAAAGTGTCAAAGCAAACTAATTTTACCCCATAAAGTAGTCATCATCCCTGTTCCTGAATTAACAGTTCTCACACACTAGGCTTGCATACTCAAAGTGCAGGAGCCAAAAATAGCATGTCTGGATATGAATGCGTCACACTGCAGCTTGGTCTGCTCTTTGATGCTCTGTTTACTAACACATGCACAGACACTCACTATCTGAAGTCTTTTTTAAGTCTTCCTCTTATTTTTTTTCGATGACTTTTGGATCTCAGATTGGTACTTTTAACTCTGTGCTGTTGACTCTTTCAGTATTCCCATAGGGCTTCTCTGTACTTTAACAGCTCCCTATAAAGCACTTTTTTGCTCCTCCAGGCTAAAGAACAGAGCTCTTTTGGTGGATTACCTTTACAATGTACGTGCTCTTGCCAGCTCTCAGATGTGTTTTGTCCGTTTCTATGAGAGCTCATTATCAGCACGTGTTGTGGTAAAGGTCTCCTCAGAGCTGTTTGTGTTTGCCTAATGGAAGAGTTTTCTGTAATTTTTTTAATCCAAAGAAAAGTAAAACTACACACTTATGTTTACGATCTGTAGGCTTCTCTGTGGCAAGGACATAAATTCACTCTTCCCAGAACTGATTCTGTTGTGCGCAGGACTGCTTTGCCTTAAAAGTATTAGAAATATTTTTCTAATTATATTTTTTTCTAATTTTCATCTAATTTCCTTTCAATCTGGATGTCCTACTTCATCTTGCACATGTGGATATTATTCAGTTCAGGAATTTTAAGGGAGCATTGTGAGCCTTCTGCAGGTTATTTTCACTCCATAATCCTCTATTGTTGAACATACCAAATGTTTTAAATGTATTGTTGAACATACCAAATGTTTTAAAGTATATTATCAAATTAACATATTATCAAGGTAACTAGAGTGCCACTAAAAGCAATGCAGCAAAATCACCATGCCAGAAACAGGTCTTCCAAATCACTCCTTAAAAATGGAAAAGAATACCAGTATTTTTCATGTAACCGCATTTATATTAAGAGCATAAAATAACTCAAACTGTGATGGGGGTAAATGTAACTTTTTTCTCCATTAATTTTGCAAAAATAAGCACAGAAATATGTTCAGAGATATTTGTTCAATTGTGGACACAGTTGCGTAAAAAATTGCCTTCTCTCTGCTTCTTTGTCTTTGGGGTCCTTTAATATTTGAGAGTTTTATCTTTTCAAACAAAGCACAAGGCACAGGGACGTCTCTGTCAATTGTGACACCTCAGTATAGGGGAGCAGCATCCCGTCCGTAATTGCTACCTTTTATGTCCCCAGAAAATATGTGTTGAGGGTATAGGTATTTTTTTCTTTTCTTTGGCAGTGCATGGGGGTTTTGAATAACAAAATTGCTGTTTTAGTCTCCCTCAGGAGATAATATTTACAAAACAGTGAGGAGACAAAAATGTTCAGATTTTAGTGAATGCAATTTTGAAGTTTTGCTATTACACTATCACTGTAACTTAGTTTCTTTATTATTAGGTGTATTTTCTTGAAGTCTATTTATGCATTTATGAGGTAATCTTTAATTTTTGGATAAAAGTTTTAGTAAAAAAAGTAGTAGCAAAACTACTGTAGTTGCAAAATAAAACCAGATGTATCATTTTAGACAAAGGATGTGGATGAAGCTGCATTTTTCCATACTTAAAAAAAAATCCCTCACAGCGCTGGGGAGTTGGCTTCTTAAACCATAAAACAGGAGAAACTTGATATTAAAATCACTTTCTCATGGGTTTTCTCTATAATGAAAGAGGAAGTTAATTTCTTTGTTTTATGATTAAGGAAGCAAGTATCCCAGTTTTTCTAGGTTGTGTTTCAGTTGCAGTCACATATAAGTTTCTTGAAGAGGAGAACATAATTGAGAGATAGTATAAAATGTGGCTTCTTTCAAAGGCCTTTCAAGAACAAACTGGAATTAATTTTTTTATTAATGACATCAGTTGTCGATACCAACAGCAACTTCTGTACGTACTGAAATCAAATATGAGATGGTCTTTGTTCAGATCATAGGTCTAATGATACCTTTCAAATTACTTTGCTTAAGGAGTTCCCTTAGGATCACAGGAAACAAGTGTTCTCCTCATTTCAGAATAAAGGTGGGTGGTGGTAAAAGAGCCCACAATCATTTCACCACAGCTGAAGGAGGTTCCTGAGGCATCTGCTTTGTCACACAAATTGAATGTTAGAAGAGGCCCAAACCTGCTAAAGGTTTGTGATAAAGTCTTGGTATAGCACCGGTTTTATCTTTGGAGAAACAGAAAGCAAAGCTTCTGTTAAGGTCTCAGGAAAAATAAGTGACACTCACCTGACTTCTGTCTCAAACCTCTAGGGCTGTAATTCTCTGCTGTCAACGTTGTTTGTTCATTTTCCTCTGCTGCTTACCTGTGATCAGCTGGTGCTGAACCCTCAACCCAATAAGCTCTCCAGCCACAGAGCCCTTCATCCCTGACTAGGACCTTGCAAACATCAACCTCTCTGTCTTGTATTGTGTCACTCTGCAGATGAAAACTGATATTTCCACTGTTGTTCACGCTGCTGGCATGCTCACTGCTACCAACAGGTTTATTCTTTGAACTGTATGAGAAACAAGGACTATGACAAAAAGCAGTTAGGGAAAATAAGGTGTATGGTCCAATTTCTGTAAAAAAAAAAAACCACCAGGGAGTTGTCATTGATCCTTATTTTACTTCTTGTTATGCAGCCCATTATGTGTACATGTGGCACTATTTCATTTCTTTTCCTTTCTTCCCTAAGAAAAACAAGTTGACTTCTTAGCTTCATGCTCCTCTCGAGTTCCCCATCTGTGATCATTCTTGTCACACCAGAATCTAGCCCAAAGTCTGTTTTTTTGATTGGAAGTGACACTTCTGAAATGAGCCTGACCTTCTTTTCACCTTCTGTCAGGAGCCTTAAGGTATAACAGTAACATTTCAAGTCATATATCATTAAGAATTGACTGGCACACCTCTTTAGCATGCTTGCTAATTGGCCTATAAATTCTTCTATCTAGGTGAAATAGCAGGCTTAAGGCAATAATACTTCAAAAAGTATAAAAAATAAACCTGCCAGATACTTCTTTTCATGTGGTGAGACCACTGTTCTATCAAGG
>NW_026623256.1:4303989-4326912 GCF_030028575.1 Malurus melanocephalus | reverse complement strand
TGCTCGCACAGATCTGTGGGGAGGTCCYGTGCGTGCCAGGCAGCCGAACCCAGGCAGAGGTCAGGCCATGTGTGGGCAAGGAAGCAATTCCCATGGCAGACAGCGGTCCCAAACCGCTGCTGTTTGTTTGTAAGCGTCATGGGAAAGGAAGGGCTTGGAGGACAACCAGGTCACTCAGCGGATATTTGTAAGGAGATCCTCCCACACATGGAAAGCTTATGGGAGAAATGAGCAAAGTAGCTGTTTGCAACTTAACCCATGGGACAGGAGAGCTGGCAAGGCCAGCACGGCAGAGCTCGGAGCTGACATTGCAGAAGCACATGGGGGATGATGGATGGAGTGCTGCGGGGCCGGAAGGGCCTGCAAAGTGATATGTGCGCTGAAAGAAACATTGCCCTAGCTCACAGTAGCCTCAGACTGCAGCAATAGATTCTGGTTTTGTTTTCTMTGAGAACACAAGCAGATGTCTCTCCACTCACCTCAACAGGGAACCTCCTGCCGTTGATGCTGTGTTCAGAGCCAGCTGATCCGTTGCTTTGGCCCCAGTGAAACTCCACTTTCTCTGCCTTGAATCTGCCCGGTAACCCAGCACCACTGACAAAATAATCGTCCTTCAGCAGGATAGCAACTGCGCACACAGAACAATAAGAAAGAAACTCTTTAGCACACTTTTTCTGAAGCAGTTTTTGCTCATTATATCAGAACTTCTTCTAATGCAAGTAAAATGTYGGGTCATCATTTTCCTCTTTACAGGGATTGGTTAAAAGAAAGGTCTGCAAGTAATGTTGGCTAATTCTGGAAGTCATTAAGAAGTTACACGGACTACAGAAAATCCCAAAGTCCAAATTTCTCAAGGACATTTTGCCCTCCTTATTGGACTTTGATTAAAATTTAAATGGAAACTACATCAAAACCTKTTTAATGTGGTTCCAGAGAGTAATGGCTGACCACAGTCCCTGCCYTTATAAACCCCTCAAGGTCTGCAGATCACAAGTTAGGCAAAGAATGGGTTTCCTGTTTCTTGGATTTCCTCTTTTTTGTTGGTGGGGACCCCTGTGCCCTGTCCCACCTCTACTGCTGGACATGCTGGGTGCTTTCCTTGGCCTCCCTGCTCCTCCTCTCTGTAAAATGGGGAGAGTCACAATAATGTCTTTGAGACCCACTCATGAGACATCCTCCATAAGAACTGGGTTTTACTACASTAACTCTGACATTATTATTACGTGATTCAATGGAGGTCAGAAAGATCTTCTTTGTATTTTCTTTTCACTTCCAAAAGCCTTTGTATTTTATGTAACAATAAAAGCCATAGGTCCAAACAGAGGGCAGAATCGTAAGGAGGAAGCTGATACATGTTACAGGGGAGGCCTGTAGTCTGACCAAGCTTTCAAAAAAATTCCTTTCTGCTAGTCTCACTACAAGATTACCTTCCTTTCCAGCATCTCCTGTTTTCAATACACACCATTCCTAAAAATTACTCCCTACAAAATTCTTTCTTCTCATCCCTCACAAAACCGTTGCTGAAAAACAGAATTAAAATTTGAGTTTGTAAAAGTCATTGCAGACCAGTGCTTGCTGTGCTTAGAATCCTGTGATTAAAGTTGCGGGGTTGGTTTTGAAGACTTTTTTCTTTTTTAATGGAAATAGCAAAACCCACAAGGATTTCTCTGTGTTCTTAAGCCAACTGTGTCATCGCAATGGGAACATTAATATAAATCCAATTTTCTTATGTAAGAGGGAGGATTTTATTCACTGCTGAAAAAAACAACATAGAAAAAGCTACTTATAAAATAAAAGTTATTTCTCTGTTGGTGACTGAGTTCAAGCTCTGCTGCAGGCCAGGCTTTGTGCCCTTCCCTGAGGACAGATGGTGAGCAACAGCAGCCTCATCTCAGGTGCAATTTTTCCACACAGCTCAGCTTTAAACGGTTTGTGTCAAAACCATCTAAATGTTAAATTGCATGAGATGTTCAGATGTTTCTAAATTGCGCCAGCAAAATCACAGGGCTGTTTTCTTCCATGATTTCTGCTTCTTTCGGCATTCCCTTCGCATCCAAGCGCTTGTGTGGGAGGATGGGTGGTGCAGAACTGGCTATAGGGTACTGCCTGTGCCAGCCAGGGTACTGCTGCTACTCACTCTCTGCTCACACCAAATCTGTGACTGAAAGCACCACTGCTCTCTACCTCCCTTAAAAAAATTCTCAATGAGCTCAGCAGTATTTTAAATAGTGAAAAATTTCATTCAATTAGTTAYAAATTCCATAGATGAAATCGTGGGAGATGAGGAATACAGCAAAGCAGATTTGCATGCATCTGTTAAAAACCTCTGTGGAGATTCAGTTGCATCTAATAAATATTTGATAGTTCCTAAATAATTTATGGCTCTGTCAGGGGTCATTTTACTTGTTTTAGATGAATAATTAAAAAGATAATTAGGAGGATGTACAATCTGAAATGTTCCTCTAATTGTTCATTTTACAGTATTTCTTACACTGCTGAGCTGTATGACACATGTTCCCATCACCTTCCCAGCTTAGCAGCATCCCCTCACCTTCCCAGCTTAGCAGCATCCCCTTACTGCCAGGAGCTTTCCTTCTTTTCCTGTGAGCCCTGGTATTCAGGACTGGAATAACCAAACATCACCTTTCTGGCCTTTGGGAGCCACTGCTTTTATCCCAGGATTTCTGTAGAGTGCAAGGAATCAACCCCCAAAGGCCACTAATTTAAAATACTATATAATTGAGATTACAAACCCAAAGGAAGTAGTTTGCAGCAGCCAGTACCACAACTGTGTGATGCCATTTTCAGATTCAGGGCTGGTGTTGGATGCCCGTCACCCATGGGAGAGCAGGAATAAACCTGGACTCAAAGCAGCTCTGATGGTCAGGGCCAGCCAGAGTGATGCACATCAAACAGGAAAAATATTTAACAAAAACACATCTCTGGTAGAAATTTTWGTAAGTTTCCCTAAGCAGAAGGAGATTTTAGAAGTTCTTGGTATGAGCACAATTTGTGCAAATACAACTATGAAATATGTGTATATCCTCCAAGTGATCTCTAGCATTTAATACTAGGGCYAGCTACTCCAGTGATGAAATCAAACCCACATTAGTGCCTTTGCCAATGTAATTGTGCACAAAAGCATTTCTAGTCAAGCCAGAGGCTTAAAAAACCCATTTCCATTTTCTGAATGAAATGCTGTTACTGTACATTGCCTGCCCTGTACCTGATATAGGGGAGACACCAGAAAGAGCAGAACAAATCTAAACAGAATTACCTTTCAGAGCTTAAAAATAACTCATTGTTTCATTGTAAAAAAAAGGAAAATTATTAGGTCTACAGCAATAACAATAACCCAAGCAACACACTTCCTGCTAGTTAATGAGCACTAAGGTTAAGGGCCTTTGGCTTTCCCAGGGACCCCTGTCTCTTTTAACCAGTCATTAATTGCAGAGAAATGCCCTCTACATCCATCACCATTTCTTAAACAGTTATTTAGTTTACTGTCTCTGTCAGTCTGCAATACGAAGGTCTCGTGTGGCCATCTGCTCCAGGACTCTGCTGCCAAAAYACATCGCGATTTATGGCACAGCCAGCCTCTATCTTCTACCCACAAGCCAAAACATCCTACTTGGTTTGCTGCTCTACCACTTACCACCTTAAAAATTAATGCCAGGCAAGTTTCTTCAAAAGGTCACAAAACCAAGAAAAGGAATGGGACTTGATAAAACAAGGGAGGAGTTAGGAGCTCAGCAGAAGAAATCAGGGCTGACAGCAAGGCAAAAAGAGTCTTCACGTTACCAGTAAAAGGCCGTAAGTTACCAAGAAAAGTGACAGTTACTGTTGCTCTGAGAAGCAATAACTTGTCAGCAAAAATCCATACCCCAATGGGTGAGGAAATCAAATATAGCAGCAGTGCTAAAATCATCCAGCAGAGAAGACTGAAGGTTCAGCTTTCATTGCCAACTGCACCGAGACCGGAAAATCTGCTGGCACTTTTCAGCTCAACACAACAAGGTTCTGGCTTGTACCAGCAATAGTGTGGTCAGCAGGACTTGGGCAGTGACTGTGCCCTTGTGCTCAGCACTGGTGAGGCCACTCCTCGAATCCTGGGTTCAGTTTTGGGCTCCTCACTACAAGAAGGACACTGAGGGGCTGGTGCATGTCCAGAAAAGGGAATGGAGCTGGCGGGATCAGCTGGGAGAAAAGGAGGCTCAGGGGGGACCTTCTCACCCTCTACAACTCCCTCAAAGGAGGTTGTAAGCCACGTAGGGGTCAGGCTCTTCTCCCAGGTAACAGCTGACAGGAGATGTAGAAATGACGTCAAGTGTTACCAGGGGAGATTTGGATTGGATATTGAAAAATAATCAGTGGAAGAGCCTGTCCACAGAAGTGGTGGAGTCACCATCCCTCGTARGTTTTTAAGAGATGTGTAGATGTGGCACATGGGGACATGGTTTAGTGGTGGCCTTAGCAGTGCTGGGTTAATGGCTGGACTCAATGCTCTTAAATGTCTTATCCAATCCAACCTAAGTGATTTTGTGATTCCAACATGGTTTCCTATTATATGTGCAGCAAKGTAACTATTATATGTACAGGACAGCATTAACATGCTCCTTAGAAGAACACCATCATCACATTTTCATGGTCTTTCTAATTATATTTATTGCTGATCACCACAAACAGCCTCTGTGACCATAAAGGGCAGGGTGCATCACATGCATAGATTAATTAAGCACCAAATTTCCATAGCATTCAACCTTTCCTGAACCTCATGTTGCTACCAAGGGCAACAAAGTCAGGACTTCAAAGGAAACAGGAGCATTATTCAGTAAAGCTGGGAAAAAAAAAAAAACAAAACAAAAAAACCCAAAAAAAACAGTAATGCAGCAAAACCCCCAGCTATGCTTGGTGGTGGTTTATGCTAACTGGATTTGCTTTGCAGTGAAAGAAAACAGGCTCACAGGCTGCCACTCCATTTCATCYGAGGGGCAATAACTCCTGCTAAGATCCTGAACTGCTGGAGCTGGGTCTGAGGCACTTGCTGGACTCCAGAGCAYGGCTCAGATCCCAAGAGCCCTGGAGGTGATGGGGGTATCTGAGGGCACGCTGTGTACACAGCTGTGTCACCAGCTCCAGAGCAGGTACACGCCCTGGGTCCTGCCAGCAGACCTCTGGCAGGGGCCACGCTGCTGAGAGCACTATAGAGATGCATGTCAGATGTTAATAAAGATAAAAATATACTTCCAATAAATAAAATTGAATTAATTAGTGGTTTAATCCAATTCCCTAAAAATACTTGACCTTGTCAAATGAAGAGGGTGGCCTTATAATTTCTGCTTTTTACGTTTTTAGAATTAAAGAGTAATCAAATGCATGCGGCTTTGCATATAAATCAACCTTGACCTTTCAGTGAACTGTTTTGGTAAAAATAAGCAGTACTCATGCCTGCTCTTTTTTCTCTAAAAGCTAGAACAGACAGAGCAGAAAAGGATTCAGTTCAGTGAAGAACACTGTGCTATAATCATATCAGAAACACATTAATAAGCCCCCACTACTCTGAGCAGTTATTGCTCTTTCTTCTCTAAAATCTTCCAATTTCTAAGACTTCCCCTTTCCTTCCCCCTGAGCCTTGCATCTCAGCATTCTTTTGGATTAGATGTTACAGCCTCCCAAAGCTGATAATTCAAGGTTACACCTTGAAACTCTTACACTGCCTTTTATTCTGAGGAACAACTGACTACCAAGAGAATTAGTTTAGACTGAGAACCAAAAAAAAAAAAAAAAAAAAAAAAGCAAGCAACCCTTAAAAAAAAGTCCTTAAAATCAATCTGCAGAACTAGCTCTGCACAGAATGCAGAGGCAGAGGTTGGTGGCTCCTACTGAAAAATTACATTAAATAAAAAAAAAAAAAGCCACAAAACCCAAACAACAGAACAATGAAAAAAGGAGGAGGGTGGAACATGGCTTGAATTTCTAATTGACTGCAGGCAGGCTATGGAGASAAGCAGAAGAGAACATACCCGTTTTTCCTGTGTTTTTCATCCAAGTCTTGTTTGAAGATTCATTGTCAAAACCATCCAGCTGCAGCTCTTGATACTCATCCCCGACGTGGGCCAGGTGRTCTACGATGTCTATGGGAGACTGGTGAGACCCCCCACACTTCTCGCTGGAAGCCACCCAGTGCTCGGGACCATAGGTACCTGTCAAAAAACACCAATGTCAACATCYCAGTGGCTCAACAGTGCTGGACAACTCTTAAATGTGAGGATGAAGCACTTAAACTACCCAGGTAACTCCACCACTGTTACAATTCCCACAACGGAAAGAGGTTAAGACTTGTAAACTTATGAGGAGCAAATCCTTTGGCCTTGTGCTGTGTTCCAGCTTTGCCTCCAGCAGTATGAACAATGGCCTTTTTAAAAAACTACTATTCTATAAAACTCTCTGCAGTTCCCAAGCTCCTCTTGTGCATATGATATCAATTACCATGTTGCTACGGGAACTTCSCGAAAGCTCCAGCCTTAATATATTACTGTATAGTTTATCTTTTCACTATGGACAAATAATGTAATAGCCACACATTAACTTGTGTTCTTGCAATACTAAGCTTAGATAATATTATCTTTATCAATGCTCTCATTTCTTTTGGAGGTTTTGAAACCAGAAGAGATTAAAAGAAAGAATTACATTAAGTGTATGTTAGTAAATTTGAAGAGAACAACAAAGGAAAAAAATACTCTGCATGAAGTAAACAGGACAATGACCTGTCAATAATACACTGKAACTTTCTTCTGTTGCTATTCTTCCATGAGTTTTCTGGTTCTGATGGACAGTCAATTAAAATAATATGGAAAAATAAAAGATCTGAGACAAAGACCTTGTCATCCACACCCCATACGAGCCCTAGATGCACTAGAACACCRGGAACCCTCAGCACCCCAATTAGGAGGATGTAAAATTTCTTTTTTTTCTTATGACCTCCCCCTTCATCTCTTAAGTGGTATTAAAAGASACTGAGAGGTTATTTTCCTATGAGTGAAAACAGTGGTTTAAGCTAGTGGAATAACAGCASAGGTTTCTTGTAAAGCACTTGTTGCTCACAGTGCTTGAAGTGCTTTACAGCAGCGATCAGCTCCATTATTCTCATGGAAAGGCAGGGAAATTGATGGCTGAGGAGGGAAGCAATTTGCCCCAGCTCAGCTACCAAAACCAAGTTACAACCCAGAGCTGAACTCTGCTCTCCTGAGAGCCCTGATGTCACACCTGTGTCACACCTCTGAACTCAATCACTGGGTCTGTTCGGTAGGCAGCCAGCAGGAAATGATGCACCGATGTGCATTTATTACCCTTGCATCTGAGAAGCATATGGAAATTCARTTAGTGCCATCCAAACCCAGCAGTTGGGAAGGCCAGTTTCTTTGGCCCCTGGGTTTTAATCAGTCTAGCTGCAAAGTGCATTCGTTCTCTCTTCTCATGAGTTGGAGCAGGACACTTAATCAATAGCAAGATTTTGCTATACTCATCACACACAAATGCTGTCTGGTACCCAAACGRCCACAAGAAAATTTAACTTTCAAGTACAATTAGGCAAAATTGCAGTATCCTTTAAAAATCATTTACATCATCTGCCCAGGTTAAAAATCAGTTTCGTTTATCTCATGGTTCAATTTATATTGTCAGCAAGAGCTGCTTTCAGTTATTTCCCAATGTACCACGGCCAAGGAGAACAGAATTATTAAAACCCCTATATGGGGGAAACCAAATGTGTTCCACTCAAACACAGCTATTTTTCCCCAATCAGGATGCTCTTAGTAATTGGTTTGTAGTGAGTTAATTAGAAATTCAGATTTACTTTCCATATAACCTTGCATCTACCCCATGAAATTTGGGAATTTGCTTTAAAATATTTAGCACTACACTATAATCAAACCTGCCAGCTCTCGTTTTTTGGCTTTATTATAAACAAGGGGTGAGCTTTTCAAAAGCACTCTGCCCACAGAGGCTATCGCAGTGGTTTCAGCTGTGCATTCAAAAGGAGCTGTGCACTCCAATTTTTCTTTTTTAAGTATTCTGGTGTCAATGAGGAATTTTATTTTATTTTTTTTCTTTTTTTTAAGTAGGCGGATTTATTTTAACAGGGACTGTAGAGTTTCTTCCATGCATCTTGTCACAATTATTTATTTATTTATTTATTTTAAGTATAGCCAGCTCTCAACCTATTTGCAGTGAAAACTGCCTTGTCAAAATGAATAAAATAAGCCATAAGGGTAAACAAACAAACCACCATGTTGAATTAAAACCKCAAGTAACTTAGGTACCTGAACTGACTCTTGCTGAAATGTAGTTTATCACAGACCTCTGAAGGCTTTGTTTCATTTTAAAAAACAAGTCTGCTTTTCTTAAAAAAAATTAATTTAACTTGCTTGAATTAATTTCATAGCAATAAATCTCCTTCTATAAACACAGTAGCTTCGTTTGCTTGTAAATCTATAATCTAACAAAATAAAGCCTAGCAGTATCTGCTTCCTTCAGATGACAGTGTAAGTTTCCATGCATAAAATGCTTCCATACTGGTGCTGAATTATTAAAGAAAATAATAAATCTAATGCAATGGARCTCTCTCAGCAATTCAAAACCCCAACTTAGTGCTGGTGCTGTGACTCCAAGTCCTGACATCCCAAATTACAGTCATAAGGCTAAGCTCCGATTTAGAGGTTCAAGACCTGTTCGTTAAAATCAGCCCAGGATTTTATAAACGGTTAGGCTTGCCATTAATTTCTTTCACAAGTTTTTGATATGTAAATGACTACATGCAATGTGACCCACACCATTATGGCAGCAGCTCTAGACAGAAATAGAGGCCACGACCCCAACATCTCCGTTCCCAGCAGCGCAGAATTGGGGCCGCCCCAGCTTTAACAATGAGCATGGAAAGGGGAAGGTGGGCCAGGGAGGGGAGAGAAAAACTTCTGAGTTGGAAACCAAACTAAATAAATTATAACCCTAGACAGGAATAAAAAAAGTAAAGCTCAACAACCYATAAAATGTAATCAAGGATAGTGCAGTGGGATTCACGAATTCCCAGGTAGCCATCAGAAGGTTCAGGCCCAACTGMCTGTTTTTTTCCATGGACATTCAAGTGCAGTTTTAATTGAAACTGATCTTCCACTACAGATTTCAAATTAATTCTTCTTCCAAGTGTCTCATGCTTCAGACATCCTTGCTTTGCAAAAAACCCCTATATCATTAGAGGAGGAAATAGAACACTTTTTCCAAGCTTGCAGATATTGATTACCTATTCCTTCCATCAAAGCACAATTGCCATTCTGCACTGTATAAATCTCTTCAGCGTTAGACACTTTATAAAGTACTGAGAATTATATCATTAATCATTTGCAGTTACACCTGTCTTGCTTTATTGAATTCTTTGTTTTTTAGAACTTTAAATAAATGCTTTTAAATAAAAACATGACACTAAATAAAGACTGTTTCACTTAAACCTAGTTAAAAAAAAGAAATCCCGTAATTTTGTGTGTGACATTTACCCATCTGAAACAGAGGAACTTATGGCTATTTGTATTTCATTTTTCCAACCGTAAGCATGCCGGCTTTAATCAAATAAAAATTTCGAATGACTTTGAGTTGGCCTTTTAAGGCTGATAAATAATTCGGTTTTCTGAAACCAAGAGAAGAGCCCTCACCTGTGTTAATAAATAATACACATTTCCACTGAGATGGTGGGACAACATGCAGGCAAAGGTAAACATCAGCCAGTCCCATCCTGGGGCTGCAATGTTTGATGCAGGGGCAGCACAGAAAGAATGACAACTGATAACATCGAGCATCTTCAACAGCAGCCCATGATGGGCAGGAGGGCTGGATCCACCCCAGGGCAGCCAAAGGCAAATATGCTCAAACATTGGAGAAAGATGGTGTATTATGCAGGWATAATAAATTTTCGTGAAAGACCTTAACAGCTCCCTGAAATTTTGTGGAACACTGTTGCARTGAYTGCCATRTATGATGACACAGGACTGTTTCAGGTGGTCARMAGTTTATTTTGCTGTCCAGCTTGTGTGAAGAGCTGCATAGCTTTTCCMAAGACTTACAGGGGTTTTTTTGCCCTGATGGGTTTGGAGTGGMGGGACTGACATGCTTCTTGCCAGCTGTGAGCTGCTTTAGCAGRTGGTGCTTAACCAGGGYGAGTCCCAAGTTTTTTGYAACCAGTTTTCAGAAAGCCCGTTGATCTGGGGTGGTAACGCAATACAAACATTTGCATATTTTACCACCTTTTACCACCATATTTTACTTGACCTTTCCTGTGCTGAAATGAGGGACCAAAGGTCTCCCCCAGCCTGCAAGGAGAGCTGTGCTCAGGAGCTCAGCAGCATCTCGGTCTCACACACATTTCAAACCCACACTCCAGGCCAGAGATGTTATCACCCAGCCTTGTCTGCAATTACCTGACGCTTCCTAGATTCTTTTCTCATGCAAAATCTTTCCATCAATGACTGCAGTATCTTTAATAGTTTTTTAATACACTGTCTGCTCCTTAAATAGAATCCAAGATTACTTTTTTCTTCTTTTTACTGTACAAAGCAAYGAGCAGTCTTCATTAATGAAAAACCATTAAAGTAATGTATTCTGCCAAAATCTAATTAAAGCTTGTATAAAAACTTCCACTTAAGAAAAAAAAAAATCAAATATATTTGTTTTTCTCCCCCAGTCTTTTGCATAAAACATCTGTTATTAAAAATACTGGCATTTCCTTGATTTTACATAACTTTTTAATTAATGGATCATCTACTCTGATATAAACTGCTGGGTAACACATATACCTTTACACAGATAGAGTTTAATAGACATTAGCAATTTTTGAGTAATGTGATTTTCATCATTCATTCATAAGTTGGGACAGAAATAGAAACATATATATATATATATATATATATATATATATATATATTTTAATTTCACTTGTTTTCTAAACATTTTTTACAAAAACGTGGTTTGAATCTCAGGCCTGACATGTAAAGAATGAGTTTAGAGGCTTCAGATTTTCAGGTTTTTTGTTATTTGTTCTTCTTGGTTCTTTTTTTAACAAAATTACCTCAGACAAATCTTTGTCTGGATTTGATGTCTCTTCACTTTTCATTTTTGAATGAAAACGGTAATGATTGCAAAGCAATCAAAACCCCTCATTTCTGCAATTAAAGCAAATTAGCTAGGTCACTTCATGGACACATCCCACCCCATCATCTCAATACAGGAGAAAATTCCATGTTTCTCTTAGGGCAAAATGTAACCAGTAATCAGGGGTGGATGGAATGAACTGGTATTTCCTCTTCAAATAAAAAGAAAGGTCCCAACCTTTGCTTACAGAGCTCTGGAGGGGCAGCCTACARACACCAAGGACCATGGCAGGTAAGAACCTCTGCAAGTTTTACATGCTCTGGATATATAAGAATGCTTCCCTTTCCATGGACTGGCAGCTCTGAGCTCTCCAWGCATTTCAGCATTTAGCTGAGAGACATTCCATGCCTGAATCTCTGCCTCCAAGTCTGTCCTACTTGAATTGTTCCATCACGAGCCAAATCTCAGGAAACACTGAAATGTCAACACCAGTAAACAAAACCAGTTCCTTTCTTCCACACAGAGAAAGAACAAGAAGGAAGAGGTGCCCTTGCTCAGCTACAAAGCAATRAACTTCAATAGCAGGCTGGATTTTCAAACAGGAAAAAATTGCTTTAAACAAACAAATATCAGTGAAATCCACTACAGAAATGAATGCATTTTAAGATCCTTCAGAAATCTCAGTCCTGGGGCTTCTTCTCTGTTATCTGGGACCAAAACCCCTGAAGCTGTTAGTTGATACCATAAGATCTCATCCTCACTGTTTGCCATTTAAGAGGAGCTGCATCAGGAAGTCCAGGAAGGCACCAAAGAAGGTGCTTAAGCTATGTGAGTAGTGACAGGAGGCAAAGCATGTATTGAAATTCCAGACTGGCTGAAAAATCAGCCTCCCTTTACCCTCTCCTCTCACGTCCAGTCCCTTCCTGGGAAGCAGAAATAAAGTGAAACCTGTAAGATGGAGCCTAAAGACTGCATTTAGATACAAGGCCGAAAAGAATGATTTGAATGACATATCTCTTGCTGATTGATTTCGCATGAGGCTGCAGAGGTAAAGGTATAAAAATCCCTGAAAGCCTTGATAAAAATCACTAGCATCTTTCAGAGGGTCTTCCCATTGCAGAGAAAGCAACCAGGTTGTTATATCATTATATTAGGGGGAAAAGTTGCTGAAATTATACTGTCTTGCTCTAAAATGATGGCATACCAAAATCAAAGGGATGGAGAAGGAGAGCCTGTAGTTAAGAGTTCACAGTGCTGCTTTGAACAAAGATTTCCTGCCCTGAGGGAAAAGGGCTTTTCATTTTATTATTCTCTGTCATCACTCTGTTTAACATGAGACACTCGTGCTTGCAGAAAATTCCAATTACTGCTTGAAAAATGAGACCGAATACCGAGAGCAAGATCCTGAAGAGCTTGCTGAGACCCAAACAGGTCTGAGCATTACCCAGTCTGCAAGCTCAGTGCAGGGAAGGTGTGCAGAGAGTCCTAAACAGACAGTGACATTTTTTTGAGAAGCCAAAGAATCTGAAAGAAACTTTCCCCAAGAATGATCTSTGATAAGAGATATCTTAACCAGCAGTTGTTGGAACAAACACAGAATACGGGAAGATGGAACAAAAAGGGGTTGGATTGAGATAACCTTGGAGGCAGCAGCAGCACAGGAGCACCGATGCCACCACAGCTCCAGCACTGCCCAGCCATGGSGCTGTGGAAGGAAAGCTGATCTTCAAAACTAATTGTGTCAGTGATACTGTCAGGCTGCCAAAAAGTGGCAGATGCAAAGAAAGGCTTTAAATCACGCTCCTAAATATAAACTATCCTATAATGTCTGCAGCTTTTAAACCGAAAGWCAGAGTGACGTGCATGTTCTCCTTAAACTTTCATATCCGCAGATGCTACAGTTATTGCTGGATTCTTTAATTAAACTTCCTAACCTTCAATTACCTTTGGCGAAGTTTTTAATGTATGTTTTCAACCTTTGTATTCCTTAGTGAACATCTCTATTACACGGTCACAAACACGGTGTTTTTTTTAATATATATCCCCCCACACACACATATACAGACTTCCTGCATCCCAATTTTGTTCCTCAAAAAAGCATGAAGCTGCCATGAATCTTGTATGAAGCTCCCACTGTACCTATCAACCTGCCAGCCGCACAAATGTATGATAAATATCCAACATTAGGAAACACCAGGACCTTAGGACTAATGTTGCAGGAAGCTCACAAAAAAGTGGAGTTAGTGTAATTACTAAAACAAGCTTTTTCCATAAACATTTCAAGTTTTAGCATTTGTGAGCTGGATAATTTACCACCACACAGAAGTGAAAACAGTACTAAGTTTAGCTGTGCTGGTAAAATAGTTTGGGGCTGTTTCAGGGGTGTCTCACACAATAAACTCTAGATAGACTTGCCTAATGACCTGTTGAGTTTTATAAGTAGTATTTCAAAATTATTTATACTGAGCACAGAGCACAACAATATCAATGAAATTATCATGCAGAACTCACTGAGTGGGAGGATAAATTGTGGTATTGAAARTGCCTGCTGGTGGCAAGTGACTGAGACAATGTACATCTACATCCTCTGTTTTTTACAATTTTCTACATTTTTAATAAATGCATYTGACATATCGCACCATTCATTTCATAACTGTCAGAGGCCTTTTAAAAACTGCTCACCCTGAGCTGCATATAATAAACGAGGTGATAACTTACAATATAAGGAAAAAACAGGAGATTAATTTATATGAAGACATCATAAATTAACTTTCTTCTATTCCTATACTAGTTGAGTAAAGCCCCATGAAGACTAGGGACAGACATAAAAATAGATTTTTTCCTAAATATAATTTTAAGAAGTATAAATCCTAATGGAAATTACAGAATGAAGATGTATTATGAATCAATGCAGTAGCTCAGTGAGAGCACTTTGTGCTGCTGGGAGGAAGACATAGATTTCAGTAATGGCTGCCTGGACAGGGAAAGGGTGCCTTGGACAGGTCACATCCAGGCCAAGTTTCTCTGCAGAAGGGTCTCCCTTTCTTATTCTTTTTTCATTTACAGGGCAATAGCTGCATAATGATAACAGGAGGGATGTTTATATTGCTGTAGTGCCCCAGTGCAGCAGAAGGAAGAGGGGCTCCATTCTTCCAACCCTCMCTGGCAAACAGCTGCTGCCTCAAACAGCTTCAACTGAACAAACACAGCACAAAGCATCTCAAACTTGAGCAGATGCAGCCCCCTGGGCTAACCTCCCCTTCTCTCTAACACCATGCTTTATGCTCTCTTCTCCAAGGCCAGATCTTCCAGATCACTCCAGAAAGGTGATCAGCCTTCCCATGAGAAAGAAAAGAAACATCATTGCTTCCACAGAGCAAAGATAAAAGAAGGAATGARCCTGGTGTTTCATGGAATTAAACATATGAAAAAGCAGCAGTTCATATAATGCTGATGTAAACCATGGTTCCATCTGGGCTACACCAAGGAAAAGGCGAAGTGGAAATAAATCTGAGCAAACAAGAGGAAGAAACTGGAGCAGAAAACTTTCCCCACCCAAGAGTTGTTGGATGCAGATGGAGGCTTTGGGGGCTTCAAGGAGACTTTGGTGAAAGAAAAGGAAGGAAGATTACCTTAATTTGGCTTGGTGTTAATTACARCCACCCTTGCCAACACCCAGAGCAGGCAAAAGCCAGGAAGACGAACAGCCAGSCTGCCACTCTGTGCCTGTGACCCTACCACCACACTGCTGGTGAAAGTCCCACGGGATCTGGAGGTGAAACTGGGCAGCAGCCTGGGAGCATCTGCTGAGCTGAAACTGTGGGAGACAGAGCTCAGGCTGCAGGAGTAGTGAGGCAAGAAGAAAATGCTCAAGAACAGACATGATGGGCTCAGGAACCCTTTTGTGGTCTTTAAACCAGAGATCATGGGTTGTTTGAGACCCTGCTGAAGCATCAATGCTCCCACGCTGCTGAACCTGCCCAGGGGCTCAGAGATGAACACTGAACGACAGTGACAGTAATAAGCCATGACATTTACGTCAGGAAATCTAAAATTCCCATCTTGCTTCTCTGTCTCCTTCCTACCACCAGGAGCTACACGCTCCATTTCCCTCCCTTCCTTTACAAAGGGAGAAGTTCACCTGTCTCATCAGAGCATCTGCAAGGGCTGCTCAGAACTTGAGGAGAGCTATGGAGATAAAAAGCTGTGCAAGACCCAACTGTCCCACTGCAGACCCTGGTGCCAGGGTTCCTGCARAAACATTTAGAGAAAACACAGTTCCCGTTATTTCTCCAGTCACCACAGACTTGAATCCTATTAATTCTCATGTGTAYCCTTAATAGGCTTGATCTCACCAAAGAGACTGCTAACGTAAATGATGCCTCACTGTAACTTAATTACCTCCAATTTGGGTGGGTACAGGAACAGAAAGTACCTTTCCTTGATTCCCATCTGTTCCTCGGAACTAACCAAAAAAACCCTCCCCAGAGCTCTGTCTCTGAAAGCCAGAAAAAAAAAAAAAAAAAAAAAAAAAAAAAAAAAAAAAAAAAAAAAAAAAAAAAAAAAAGGAGGAGGAAAGACAGAAGAAAATTGTATATTTTTATTGAATTTTTGCAGGATGCAAGTTAATAAAACACCCACAGAGAGCACAGAGCAATATAGAAAGGGAATAAAGGGAGGGAGGGCTGATATCAATAAAGCCTATCCAGAGGCACTGCTGAAAAGTACTCATGRTTTCAAAAGAAACCTACTACAAAAATGATTTTCACTTGTTGCTTTGGCTCAGATTTAACATTTACAAAAAACAGAAGTGTCCTGAGGAGAGGGTGGATTTAAAAAATAAAGCCAGGAAGATAAAATTATCTGTTGTTGAAACATGTCACCCGTAGCTTTTCAAAACTCCTTGTTGATCCTAACCTGACCAGAGACAGCCACAAGATAAGGACCTTACAGTTTAATTACATCACAGACAACACTGCAGTCCCCAAAATCACTCATCAAATCTTGACAAATACTGGCTTTGCCATGATATTGCCTTTTTAGGTGAAAATCAACTTTTGCCCAASTCAGTTCTTAATGGCATCTCTGTTCCAGCAGCCTTCTCAATCCAGCTGTCCCTTTCACTAATATGCACCAGTAAAATAGCTCCCGGGAGAGTTCCTGGGAGATTGCCAGCTTTTACTTAATGACACATCGTGAACCCTGGCCTCAACTTCTATTAACATTCAGTCTATGTTTCTACCATTAATTTAACAGGAATGAATAGGAGGACAATAAGCAGCCATAGTGTCCAGCCTGAGGTACTCCATCAGAAGGAACTGCTTCTGTGGCTGACAGAGAACATTTACAACCGCTTTTCTCATTTTTGTTCTCTATCTGTCATTTCCAGTACGCTTAACGGCTTAAACTGTTCCAGCTTTAGTTTTCCAAATAAGRAAGACCAGAGGTAGGAAAAAACAAATAAACAAACCCACCGAAAAAAACCCAAACAAAGCCAAAAATCCCCAACAAACCAAAGTCATGAAAGCACCTAATGTTCCTATGGTGGATCTTATTCACTTGTACCCCTTGTGTCTGGCTGAGTTTTAGGAAGTAGCCTGTCAATGCTGGAAGAGGGCACTGGCAGCAGCCCCTGTCCTGCCCCAAAGCCTTACCCAGCACTACCCTTGGGCAGGGAAATGCTCACAAACACCTGAGCAGCTGCTGTAGGGGAAAAGCAGCTGCTGCAGAGAGCTGGCAGCGAAGAACTGTGATGGATGGAGTCGGGGTGAGCGCTGCAGGAGATTCACTCCCACAGTACCTGAGGTGCACATTCAAACACCGAGTTAAATAAAAAAAACAACAAAAAAATACCCCAGCTGGAATAAAAGTTCTTTCCTCCAGCACGGCATAAACTGTTCGTTTAGGGAGCAGAGTGCAGCCTGCAGGCTTTGGGGTGCAGCTGTTCCCAGATGAATTTTCCCCAGGGCAATGTAGGGGCATCACCTGTCCCTCCATCTCAYGCCTGCAGCTCACACAGCTCCTGGTGCCTCCTGGGGGAGCATCCTCACTTGCTGCCACCAAGGATGCTCAGGAGCAAGGCAGACACTCTCACACCCCTCCCTGCTCGGTGTGGGGCAGGCAGCAGCTCTGAACACACCTCCCTGTGCTCTTTACACCTGAACAGCCCACAGTGACATATACCATAAAATAGAATCTGGAATGCAGCGTTTTACTGTGGAATCTGTAAGATACCGGATTTATATGGTGTCTGCAGAGCACATTAGAAGATCATCATCATCATCATCATCATCATCATCAGCAGCAGCAGCAGCAGCAGCAGCAGCAGCAGCATGATGTCTTTTCGAGACGGCCATAATTATTCAGGCTGTTACTTTACCTCACCGTCGCTTTTGAAAAAACTATTCAATATTAGCAAACTCTCCCTAAAAACAATGTTTTGGTTGAAGGACTAATCTTCCTATCAGTACACAACCATACCTGGGCTTATCTACRTTACCAATTCCCTGCTGATTGAGCGGATTCATTAACAACACAATCTCTGGTGACTGAAATGAAGTCTCATTCTTCGTATCACCGGTGCCTTGCTGTTTGCTTTTCCTTCACAGTGTGCACACAAGTAATTAACTTACTATGCTCGGCTAGCTCCTGACACATTACTTGGCATAGAAAAATTCACCAGCAGGTAGTTAAGCATGCAAAATATTTTCAGTCAAATGAACTTCATAACAAAGCTGTACCTAGGAAAAATGCAGCTTTTTCTGATTCAACACTAGTAGACAGCTCACTGTCCGTCCCAGCAGGAGCTTTTTGAGAGGTAACCAAAAAACACATCATTTTTACCAWTTTTGCTCAATATGTAGGAAATTTCTTGAGGGGGAAAAACTGGCAAGCACTAGATGTTCACCAAAAGGATGAGTTTGGAGATGAACCTGAGCRGCCCTTGTGAAAGTCTGACATAACAAGGACAGATGCAGGATTCACACAGTATTAAAAAATTGGGGAAAAAAACCCAAACAATGCAAATGGGAGAATCACTTCAGTGATTACAGCAGCATAGCTGAGACTATGGGCACCTGGAAATATAGAAGAACAGTACATTTCAACTTTTACAGCAAATTACAAAAAAGGTAAAYTGCTACTTAAAGCATGAGTGCTTTAAAGCCTAGAGTAACAGAAGTGAAAACTCCTAAATATAAATATGAAATTYATTGCATGCCCCACCTAATGACTCCAGCCAGGAACATGACTTGAAATGTTTAAATCATCTCAGTAATGTCAAGAAGTAAAWCTGAAGCATAGTTACTGCTGTGTTTAAGGTCAAGGTACAAAGAGATGGTGACTTAGGACAGAAGAAGTGTGGGGTGCCAMTGAAGTGACAAGACTGGTGCTGAATTTGAGAACATCAGGACTTTCCCTTGAGAATATAAAGACACCACAGACTTGTGGGGCTCCCCTCTGTTTTGAACATGCCCTAAACTATGATTTTAATCACCACAATATTTTTCCACTACCAGAGTCTGGGAAGCACATGATTCTCACACCATGCTAGTGCAGGCCAGCCTGTGCTGTACAAAACAACATCACTCACTCTACACTCTCCCAGTCCTTCTTTTAAGCTAAAACTCAAAAATACATGCCAAAAATACTTGAAAAATACCAGAAACTTGGCTGGATAAAGACCCATTCACAGTATTTTTCATCCCAACTTTGACCTTTCACAACAAATTCCTGTTCAGAAATTCTATGACTGTATTGACCTAAAACACTGGATACTGTAATCTTGAAGTTTCCTTCTACATAAGGAAAAAAATTCCTTAAAAATCCTTCAGAAGTCCTGGAAAATGACAACTTTTACTCATTTTTTTTYCCAGAAGATATTTGTTTCTTTCCTCTTCACATGCTGCAAGGCATGTACCTTTGCCAGACTCAGACGGTTGTTTCRACTCATTCAGTCACAAAAGTTAGTTCCTCATGTTCCATCACAGCAATTTTTGCTTGTGACAAAAGAAATAGATCTGCAGAGGACAGGATTCGCTGTGATTTGTGTATATCATTTTCCTCTATTCTTGCACTGCTTTCAACTCGGCTCATTTAAATATAGCTCCTGTCATATCCATCATTTTCAGTTCACCTGTTATGCAAAACCTCACACTCCAACAGAGCAGCCTTCACCGCGTAGTTTGTACAGATTCTCCTCTCCAGGACTGAAATCCTTATTCATTTACAAACTAGATGTTCCTTGAACAGTATTTCCAGTTCCTTAACTGGCATATTAATTCACAGAATAGAAACCAGATTTTGTTATTTCTGATTTTCATCAAAAATAAATTATCTCACTTAACCCCTGGTATCCTTGATAGTTACTCAGGTTTGTAAACAATTCACTCAATCAAGGAAACCCTTGTTACATTTCCASAGCACTGTTGGAAAGCTTGCTCTGTTCCAGGTGAAGGAATCACAGATTTTGTGGTTTTCCCCACTTTTCCATTATCAGCAAAAAGTAACAGGTTTTCATGCCAGAAGAAACAGTTGGATAACACATACTGACATGACAAGCATGAGTCACTACACTTCATAAAGTCACCTCTCAGAGCCTTAAAAACAGTTTTCACCTTGCTCAGAAAGGTGAGCGCTGAAGAAATCAAATCTTGAGTAGTCATTGTGTGGCTTGTTGGYTTTGTTTTGTTTTTTAAAGGTTGTGCCCATGTTTAATTGCTCCCCAAACCTCAAATTACAGCTTCTTACACCAGCTCACAAGGTGTCCAGCCCAGACCTTATTTGCCTTCTGGGGGCAGATTGCAAGTGATCYTCAGGACACAGCATTTTCCCTTGATGGAGATGCAGATTTCTGAATCCAGACATTTGCAGGAAGGGCAAGGATCAGAGATGAGTAAAGGAATCCTGTCTCTCCAAAATCACAGATATCCTCCAAAAGCCTAGATTTCTTCTTTCAGCTCTGATGGAACTTGTCAATGGACTTGCAGCAATGGCATGGGGGCAAACAGATTAACAGATCCAGCCTAARTACCACATACAAATATTCAAAAAAGTTCTTTTTTTCCTTCAGGTCAACCCTTAATAGTTTCATCTACAAAAATCCAGATGTCGAGTGGCTCCCTGTGGGGACAAGATCAATTCCTACTGTGCTGAGCAATGTCATCCCACTGCACTGCTGCACTTGTCTGCATTCCTGTGGTATCTGTGACCTTACACTGAAACCARGAGGAGCCTTTGGAGGAGCAGATTGACTTTCTGGTTTTATTTTGCTCAAAGTAAAATGCAAAACAGATTTCAATCCGTGACTGGAATTCCTTTCCAGTACAAAAGTATATATAAGTTAAGAGTATTSTGAGTATTTTAAGGCAATTGCAGARGAGTATTTGGGAACAAGGATCAAAATATATAATTAAACACAACCTTCCTGATTATAGAGCATTTCTYAAGTAATTTAATGACTTTATTAAAGCTGTTCTTGGTGGACTCAAGAGACTAAAGTGTTGGTCTCATGAGAATGAATTATGACCAGCATTTTAAACTAGAAAGTTCCCAGGGTCCGTGGTTTCACAGGAAAATTTGGAAACACAAACATACCAAAAAAAAAAAATAAAAAAAAAATCCTGGAGCCAGAAGGTAAATGAGAACCTTAAAATTATTATCTCTTTTCAATCTCCCCTGATTTGTTTTGGCTGGTCTCATTACCTTTGAGCAACTGATCCTGGCAGAACTCCAGAGTACCTGACTTTATTGACAAATACAAAGCAGAATCTCACGCCAGGGGAAATAACAAAAGAAACCAAACCCATCAACACCAGAGCTGGRCTAATACACCCTGGACCCACTTGGGTGTCCAGGAGACAAACACCCTTCAGTGCTCGGCTCAGAGCCACTTCCATTGTCTTTATGAGCAGCACAATGAGAATCCATGGATTGCTGTTTATCTCAGAATGGGAGTGACTCCTGCACTCTAGATGACACCTATATTCTTCCTACTGTCTAGCAATAAAAAAGGTGGCGGGTTATTCCCTGGTAAAAWAGAATTTATTTGGATCTTTTCCAGGCCTTTTTTTAATGCCTGCTTTAGAAGCACATGCAGCACTCCTGGTTCTTCCCCAGTTGTGATGTGTCCTGCACAAGCCCTTGCTCTCAGAAGCACAAACTGGTGCACACCTTTGGGGGGAGATGATTTTCTATGGGACAGAAGCTYATGCAAATAGTAAAACTTTGTGAGAGTCGTTGCATCTTTTTAACTATCAGTGGCTGATACCAGCTGACTTTTGGTCCTGCTGGTCTTGTCAGGTTTTCATCACAGCAAAAAAGCAAGCAGGGCTTATTCTAAAGTAAATTCTGGATATAACCACTTATAACTCCACTAACACAGAGAAGCTAGTAAATCAGCAGCAGAAGTTTATTAATTTAAGAGTTACTGAGACACATCTTATTGATCTTTACTCACACTCAGCCTCCAGAGTTTACCTCACAGCTCCAGTTTATGCCTCGATTAAGAGGTTCAGAGAAGCCTTGCATTTTATAGCATGCATATCATGTAGCATAATGCTCCTGCTATGATGACTTGCAAACTAAGCAGTGGATTTATTGCCCTAGAATAGACTTCAGTTTTACTCACCCCAGGCAGCAGCATAAACGCTCCTGAGCAAAGCTCAGAGCCTGGAGCTCGGATGTGAGATGCACCGAGCTAACCCAGCTTTAGCTCACTTGTGCAGCCACACAATATCAGTTAACTAGAGATTMGTTTCCATTTTCAGCATTCACATGTTTTTGTGAACATTTCTTTTTATAGGCTCTGATTCAGCAAAGTACTTTAAGCACATGCTTTACTTTAAATAGCTGAATAATCCAATGTCTTTTCAGCAAATGTTTAACTTTAATTGTGTGAATAGTTCCAGTTCAAGGGCTCCTCATATCTTGGACACTGAGCACTCGTTTGTGTGCTCTATTCATTGCACAGATACAATATCATTCACAGGCTTCACATGATGTATTTACTTAAGTGCTTTGCTAAACAAGGTCCTAAAGCAAACATGCCACAGCCAGAGTTTATTTAATAATGCTTCTACAAATACAGTTCTAAACTGTTAAGAATTTTTAAAAGGAAGACTAACTAACCATAGGATTTACTTCAATTTCTTTCATACCTATACATTGTTTTAGCCCTGACTACAGTTGTGGCAACATGGTTCAACAAAGCATTAGGATTAATTTTTCTCAACCCATATGAAAAGATGTGTTTGCTTCTAAAATCAAAACAAACAAATAAACAAACCAAAACCTGAAAAAAGATTGTGGTGTGTTAAAAGCACCCCTGCAGTGGCTTTTTTCCTCAGCCCATATGTKACCCAGAGCCATGGTCCTGCAGCCRCTGCTACACTGGGAAGACAAAAGGTTCACCTTGGATGGAGAACTTGCCTCTCTGTTTACAGCATTCCCAATCCCCCTATGCCTTTCATCGCCAAAGGATGATATTTAATTACAAAAATATGACCAAAGTGTTTTGGGAGGTCATTTTATGTGACCTTCCCCCCAAGTCAGCAATAGTTGGGACAGACTTTCAAGTTCCTCTCCCRTAACAACTGCTGCCTTTTCACATGRAAGCTGATGAATTTTYMTCTCARTAGAAGACTCCAGCAGCTGTGRCTTAAAAACAYTAAACACAATAAAACTCCCARACCTGGCAGTGCTGCCTCACCCTTTTGGGCCATTTCTATTCCAAGCTGATCCCCACTGAACCACACAATGCAAGGCTCCTTCCTAGTTTGGTAGCTACTG
>NW_026623256.1:4271057-4303944 GCF_030028575.1 Malurus melanocephalus | reverse complement strand
AAAAAAAAAACCTAACCTCCCAAAAGCCAGTTCTCCGAATTTGTTAGACTAAAACACAAAGAATGAAATTCACATTTTACAAGCATCTGCCCTCAGAGCAGGACATCTCCCTTGCCTGGCATTRAGTCATTATTTCAGATGAAAGTCCCTGCCCTGCCAGTAAAGAAAGTTTATGTTCTGTGGTGGCCAGAGAGGACAAATTAAARAGGGTAAAACATGTAAACAGAACCAGATGCACCTGAGAACAGAAAGAAACTAAAATTGCTTTAAAAGATAAAAGGATTAAGCTCTTCTGACCAGTAGCTGTAAAATGTGTAATGAATTTAGACACTTCTTTTCTAAAAGGAAGAAAGCCATTTGATGAGATAAGTGTTATTAAGATAGAGCATAATAACTATAGTGTAGAAAACTGCTCATTAGTTGGGGCTTAATTGCTCTTACAGTTGGTAAAGAAGCAGTAATTACTATACCAAAAAGGATCTATATTTAGAGATTATTTGCTTTTATGCATGGAACAAGAATACTACCTTGATATTAAACCAAAATTTAGTCAGARCATATCCAGCATCATCCCACTGGAACTGAACACTGACAACTGTATAACTCTCTGTGAAAGTAAAAAAGAAGTATTGATTATAGCAAGGAATGCAGTTGTATGTTATCCTGAAACAGGACTTCGATATTACAGTTATTTATTCACTGTGGTCTCACTGTTTGCCTGTTGTGTTTATAAATATTTGCCAAGTCCTATCTTCATAAAATAATTACTATTCAACTTGCACAGTGAAGAGAAGACATTAGAGATCTGGCTGYGTGTTTTTCCAGTCTAATCTGTGTGACAATACATTAATTCAGTTTTTCACACACGAGTCCTTACAGCTGAAGGTCCCRAGCTCTTTTTTGCCAGGTTACAGAGGCAAACATTGACAGAGGAGCRGCGTGGCTGCTCCTGTGCCTGCCCATCCAACACAGATCCCACTGGGATCCCAATGCCTGCAGGACTGCTAGGACATTTTGGTGACTTTGGAGAGGATTACCAGAGACTGCAACATTTCAGCCCTCATGAGCAGTCAGTACTTCTTCACAGGGATACTTAAAGGGTTGCTTGCTTAAAAAGAAGCTTCTTAACTGATACAACAATTAAATCTGAATGAAAGCGCTGAGTTAGGAAAGGCTTCACCCCAAAATGCTCCCATGAGCAGTTTCACCAGAACTCAGGATGAAGGGGGCCATATTCCCAGACTAACAGGGTTTTTTTGCCAGATTCACATGGCACAATACATCTTCAAGCGATGCACAGCCTCATGGTTTGGAGTCTGCAAGGCACAAGGCAGGCCCAGCTCAGTCCTCCTTCTCAGATTTCCAAAGCTATGGTCAATCTCTGCAGCCTCATCTCAGAGCCAAGAGCTCCTTCACCGATGTCACAAGGACATCAAACTTTCACASAATACCCCAACCACTCCTGTCCCAAACAGCATCCAGGCTCACTAATGCTWAAAAAGATAAAAGGAACATTTCTTTGGATTTATCACCAGCATCTGGCTGGGACCTGCAGCGCCCACATGAAGTACGACCAATTTGGTGATACGTGTATCGCCTCATTCTCTCATAAATCATGGCTATAAAACAAATAATAGCAGGACAGCCAAGGTTAGGAACAATAAAAGACTTTTAGGCCAGTTGTTATTTAATTTGATTGTATTTCAACGTAATGATACCCCTTTAACTAYGGGAAACATGCTCCATCTGTTCTCCAGAGCCTCTATGGGCTTGCAATTTCCTTCCATGTGCAATTCCAGATGTTAACCAGGACCCTGGAAGGCCCTTACGACCCAGGTTCCTTGTTCTCACTCCCTCAACAGCACAGGGGAAGCCTGCAACAGCAGTGAAGGCTGCAGCCAGCCCTGAGCACCACACAAAAAGATTTAAGTGAGATTTTAGCAGCACAGAGGGTCTTTTGCAAATCCTGGCTTTGTGTGAGCAGGTGAGATTCGCAGCACTCCGGCATCCCCAGCCCAGGGGATCAGRGAGGGTCTTCAAAGTGCAGGAGCACCAAGCCCAGATCTGCAGCACTCTTGTTTTTCTGAAACATCTGTAACCAGAATAACCTCACAGACATGGCCCAAGGCTCTGCTCTACGTGCAAGTACATAAATATGTTCTTTGGAACTCTGAAACTCATGTGAACAAGAACTCTCTGAGAAGTTTTTGGTAACTGACACCACACAAGTAGTTGACTTTTCAGTTTTATGAACGTTGCATGTATTTTTAACAATTAAAATCAATTTTTGAAGAAAAATGAAATGTTGGTATTTTTCTCTGTGATGACATATGAAAAGGCATAAATATATACACCATAAATATCATTAACTTCATTTTAATGTAGATTTTTAAATCCCTTCAGTGAAAAAAACCCAAACCTCTGATGTACAGAACTATGAATTTTAAATCCTGRAAGATCATTCCATGATAATCACTAATCCCTTTGTATCACCCAGATAAACTTAAGGGAAGAATATTCCAAAGGAAGAGATAAATGTCGGGTAATGTGCTATTCTGCTTTTATAAACTAGGAAGCTTTTCTAGCTAGATTCAGCATCTAAGCTTGCACAGAAGTAAATTCCAGYCCAAACAGATTATACCACTTTCAACTTCATATTGCTTGCATTAGTCACACTTACTCCTTTGTATTTATACAGGGTTGGTTTTTTTTTTTCCAACAGGATCACAGTTAATAGYATAGCAGATCAAATATTATTCCAAATTTAAATAAAATCTGTTCATCATTATGGTCATTAGCTAATGGTTTTATATACCTTTGGGACCATAGTAAGCATTAAAATTCAATTTATTTAACATTTACTGCTCATAAAAAAAAAAAAAAAAAAAAAAAAAAAAGAATATTTAAGTTATCATCAACTTTACACCACAGTTTTTGGATGCCCCCATACAGCATCATTTCCTTGCTACAATAACAAACTCTTGGGGTCACAAAACTCTTGAGAACCAGGTTTCAAAAAAAACCCAAAACAAACAAAACCCACCTCAGTTTGAAGACTAATGAGGAACTGAAGAAAGGATGTAAACACACACACACAGGATCTCCTATAGGGGCTGTGTGCCTAATCCTGCAGTTTCTAATTTTCTAATTTTCTAATTTTCTAATTTTTCAGTTTCTAATTTTCCTGCTGCTGCAGAGACCGTGAGGGTTCAGCCTTTTGGAGCCCGAAAAACCTCCCGAGGGGGTGCAGAGCTTAGTAACTGTGGATTTAAACCGATTGATAATTGGTTTTCTTTCCTCAGATACCATTTGTGGACTCGTTACCAAACTCCCTGGAYSCCCAAGGGTGGCCAGCCCCAAACCWGGTCAGGTAGCCCAGGGTGTGCTCCGTGTGTGCCCCACACCACAGGACAGACCCCGCATTCAGCAACAGCCGGGTGAAAAGCTTTGTTTTCCCAGCGATAGATTTGCATCATTAATCAAGCTCTGATAAATGCCTTCTTTTCACCTAAATTGATTTTCTTTTCAAAGCCCCCTTTGTCAGCTGATTTGCTAAGTGCTAGAGGACTGCACATCTCGCTGACTGGCGCTCCCCTGTGCATTCATTCTCCTCACAGGTTCCCCTGCAGAACTACCACGATTTCACGGATTATTTTTCAGTAGACACTTTGTTAGACTACTTATAAACATACTGACCTAATTGCTTTTAATTATTCCAGTGGAGTCCGCTTTTACTGTGGCTATTTCCTCCCACACAAAAGGAGAAATACTGCTGTGAGAAGCATTGAAAAATCCATTGCCTGGGTTTCTCTCTGAAGCCAAAATCAATCAGAAATTTAATGCACACTGTAAAAGTTTATGTGCACGTGTAGCTATTGTGCATGTATGCATGCATTATATAGGCCTCTTTTACATCTGTATACATCCATATATCACATCAGCCAAATGGGGCTAAGAAGACTAAAAAATCCATTYAATTCTCAGTTTTGGAGACAAAGTGTTTTCTTAACAGCTCTGGGAAGGATCTAGGCAAATTTGGTGTTTTCACATTAATTTCTTGCACATGTTTAGAAAATTGTTTGAAGTTTAGATAACCACCAAGCCACATATACAGTCACATATATTTCTGCAGGCTACCTGTATCAGCAAAGCTGCTGGAAAGAAATATAAGGTTAAAATACACAGAAAGCCATTTACTYTGCATCTACCCTTTAGCAGACAAACCATCTTCAAGCATCATAAAAAACTGCAGAATATCTCCTGTGAACATCAGGATGGGTTGCACTGTTAATCTAAGTGAATGTCTTTACGAGGAACAGTTCACCAGCAAAGTGAAAAAGATGTGCAGTTCAACAGGGAAATCCACGAGGGACAAAACTGGGAAAAGATGATACATGGTAATCTGTCCCACACACACTCCAGAGTTAACAACAAGGAGAACTCTCAGAACATTTGGAACCACCCATTAAAAATTTCTTTTTCTCCCAGTTGACATTTTTAAACCCAAATATTAAAAAGAAAAAACCCAACAACAAAAAAAAACCAACAAAAAAAAAAACAAAAACAAAAGAAGCAGAAAAGTAAAAATGAGAGCAGATGGCAGAGGCACCACATAACTTTCTGCTAACTCCTCATTTTGCTCTCCAAGGACTGCACAGAAYACGCAAGACCACAGGATCTAAGGAGGAAATACCTATGCTGATAACAGCTTGCTGCCCAGAAGACAGCAATATGCTGAAAGCAAGCYTTAAGCTTCCTTCAGATTTGATATTCAAATACCAAAGGAAAATTGGTACTTTCCACAAATAGAAATAAGCTCACTTTTGAGAATCTTTTTCAGCCACAGAGTTTTGGGAAATGAGCAGCTTGTGTGTTATTCTTAACATTGAGTTTAATATTTTTCAGCAAGGAAAACAACAAAAAAGAGGCAGTATGTAGCACTGCAATTAAAACAAACAAAATGAAACACAGAAACACCCACAAGATGTCTGTGAAACTGTCCCTCCTGGTACAGAGTAAGATAAAGTTGAAACAACCTGCTAGTTAAGGTGTTCAAAATACTTTTCAAAAATGTTTCACRAAATCATTTGCTTGCAACAAAGCAAATTCTTATCTTGACAAGACCRAAACATATTCATAGCATTTCATTTTTTAAATAACTTTCTTCTGCTAAGAATTTTCTATTAAAATTGCAAGTAAATATTTCAGCACAAGACAGCATCAAAACCTGACTGTTCCATCAGTTACTGGGGTTGGATTATCCCTGGCACACAATTTGGCATCTTGGAAGGAATTTCCCAAAATTCAGCCASTGCCATTCCCCATACCTGCTGGTGTTCAGAAGAGAGGCAAATCCTGTCAAAAAGGTTTTGTCTGTTGGTTCACATGGAGAGTTTGGGTCTAGCCCCAGCTAGAGAACACTGCTCAAAGATCACAGATGAAGGTTYCGACCTGAAGTACCCATAGTGAAGGGAGTTTTTGGACAGTCAGCTTCCAAAACTTTTGCAATGTACTCAGACTGGGGACTGAACATGGCCTGATCCAAATCCACCCACTCACAGTGCAATCCCACACTGAAAACACCCTCAAAAGCAGTTTTTCATCAGTTTTTCAGTGAAGGTCTTACCACAGCCCTCAGTTCTCATGTTTAACATGATGCAAGAACAACTGAATAGAAACTTCTCCTTCTCCAGCACTCAAGCTACACRAGAATAATTCATATTCAAGATGCAAAATGTGCTCTCTCATTAGTGCATCTTTTGGGTCTTAAGCCTTTTGTGAGTGCTGTTACTGTGCTATTGATCTCTGCCCAGCACTGTAATATACAGTGATCCTTCAGCTTGGAGGAAAGGTATGTGCCAGTCGGGTTTATGAAGCCCATAAAAYTTYTACTGTGCTTGTAGCATAACCAAAKAGAAAGGGGRAAAAAAGTTAACTATAAATTTAATTATTCCTGGCTTCTGCTCTTGGAGACATCTCTCAGGAGCACAGTGTAAGATTACTGAATACCACCCAGCTTCCTGGACCAAGGTGGTACAAGTTTTTTAAAACCTCAGTGGCAWTTAATAGAACAATTTCCTCCTGTACACGAGCCTTTCCTAAACACGGTGCTGTTACCCCCTGACCTGGGTGTGAAGAGGCAGGYTCAGAGGTGGAAAAAATGCCAACAAATTCTGCAGGGCTGGTTCTCATCACCAACCACAGCCTCCATCACTCGCTGGCAGACAGTGACTGATGCCTTATTTCAGGCATTTCTTGCAACCCCCCTTCTATAAGGGGAACAGATGGCTCCCTTTGACTGCAATATTTCCACCCTGCTACCAAAACCACCTCCTCCTGATCTGCAATTAGAAACATGGGATTGCTGAATCCCTCTATCCCACACTGTTCCCTAGGAACTTCTTTCTTCCCTTTAAAATGTTACRTTATTTTCACCAGAAGACAAAGGTAGCAGGATTTGCCATGGATACACACAAATTAGTTTGTGGGGTTTGTTTGAAAAGGCCAGTCTGAATCTGACTCAGTCTAGTCTAATATGTGAAGCATTTTCAGCTAAAAAATAATTTGAAAAGTTAACATGCTCACTTTGATCAGCCTTGAAATAAATATTTTATTTTCCYGTTCTGAAGAAACACTTAATTTTGCAGTGGAGCTATATTTTGAAAAAGAATTAAGAACATGCTTCAAAGAAATGCTTTGTTTAGCTGAAATTTTTTTGGATTGTTTACATTTCAGCATGAATAAATGCTATTCTTTTTTCAGRGCTGATCCAATGCTTTTCCCCTCTCCAACCTCCTCTCCCCTCATTCTGCTGTTTGGCCACTGTCTCAAAAATGAACTATGACACAACTACCCAGGGAGGAGAYAATCCCAGCTATAAAAATTTGTTCTAAAGACAGAGACAGATAACAGATTAGGGATCTTCATTCAAAAAACAACCCAACAGGCATTATGAGGAACTCACACAGCTTTGCTACACGGATTACAAAGGATTCATTTTAAACAGCCTTAGTGTTTAAACAGAAAAAGGAAAAAAAAATCACAGGGAGAACATCCATTAAAGTCAGGGATTATGGAAGGAAAGCAGAATAGACCACACGTGCTGCACTCTCAGGATGCTGCAGCTCCTCATTCCCATTGACCTCATCACAGCCTTCTCCAGTGAGCTACAAAGGACCAGAGCCTCTCCCCTCAACACAAAACATGAGTCCCAGCACCAAAAACGCACAGGTTTTTATAATGACATCTCAATATCAATGAGGGCATCAAGCAACACACAAATGACAAGATCTACAGTAATTAACAAGTGCAAAATTATCACTAGATGCCAAGTTCCCTRCATGCTTTACAGTGAAACATAAACCATGGTTTCCAATAAAAAACAATCAGAAAGAAATTACGCTGGTGCATTGTCCTTCTGTTCCTCACCAACATCACCAACAGTTTGATTCCATTTCCTTAGAAATAGTCACCAGGTTACTTAAATATTAAGTAGGAAATATAGAGTATAGAGGAAAATATTAACACATTGTTGGGGGTACAAAATTAAACTGATCCCACACCCAATAAAGCTTCCTGTCCTTAAACAATCCTGAACTCCATTACACCCAGATCAGGATTCTGAATTCTCAGAAATATACTCAGAGAGCAGTGAAACAACCCAGAGGAGCTCATCTGCCATCTGGGTTCTGTCAGAGAAGGTGGCCCTATTTCTCCCAGCCCTGGACATCAATGACAGAACCACTGTCCCCATCTCCTGCCCTTCCAGTTTCACACAGGCATCTGCATTCCTTAGWAACAGGGAGGATTTCTGACATTTCATTGCATCAAGAGTCTCATCATGCGAAATCCTTTTACAACATCAGATTCTGATTCTCACATAAGCTGCTAAGGTATTTTCGCAGATTAATTGAAACTGAATAAATTTCCTTGACATTTTGAGCCCAGGTAATTCACRTGGCAGTTTGCCATCACAGCCGAGCCAGCAGAGCACCACTAAAGCTCCCTGCCAGCGGTCAGCCAAGGTCTCCAGCCTCACTGAAGGCTCCTATTTTAATTCCCCATACAGGGAAAGGCTGCAGGAGCAGTATTGTTTGTAGGGCAGCAATGATGTCCTTCTCTTCAAAGGAAAAAGAAAGAAAATATCTGGGGTGCACGAACAGTAAGGGCAGAGTGCAGAGCTGGTAAACAGCCAGGAACAGAGACTGAGGCACAAAGGGAACCGTGCAAAACTGGGAAGGAWCACCTGGAAATGAGACACAGGAATGCAGAAGATGATGGGTAATTCCAGAACAGAGTCTGATGGAGTCTGTTTTGGTGGGGAAGGAGGCACCATCAAGGATGGGGAACATGCTGAAGTTCAGGAGGAAGGAATCTGTGACCCTGTGGGGATCCTTCTCTGCTCTTTGAGCTATGCAGAGTAAAGCACCACACCCCCAAGTCCTGCTTTTACCTCCCTGCTTTACCCCCAAACACATCGGCCCCAGACAAGGAGCCAAGGAGGTTTTGTCATTCCTTTCAGAGTTGCATTTTTACCTCAGCTTTCCAACCTTTCTGCTTATTCCTCTCACTCATATTAGTGCTTATATTTTTCAGTCTCACYGAGACAGCACAATACAGTCAAGTGACTTTGAAGATGGGCAATAAGGCCCTTTTTCACAACATAAATGTCACAAGGAATTCTCCTTGAGAAGCTTCTGAGATGAATTTCCTTTTTCCAAAAGAAAAAGGGTTACCTGAAAACAATACAGCTTGTGCTTGCACATTTTGGTAGGAAAAGGGAAAGAAACCCAATCCAGAAATGCATGACTTCTATTTTTAGACCACATTTTTTTCCAAACAGTAGCTGCTCATGCCCACAATCCCAGCGCATACTGGTATGAAAAACTGCTGCCACCACCACAGGCAGGTTCACAGTGGAAGGAAAGCACAGTCCAATGTGTCAGGATGGCATTTCACAGGTTCAAAAACTCACGTGAAGCATTCCCACAAATTAACACCAGCAGTCCCTTTTGATAGCTAAAGTTTTTTTCTCATTGAAGATAATTTCTGATTTACTTTCAATGTCCTATCAGACCCAAGGGTGCACTGTCACGTGGTGTTAAACCTCAGATCTTCAGAAATCGCACAGCCTTAGTGCTGGAAAGCAAATACACCCCAAGCTTGTACATGTACACACTTGCATGCTTGGAGGAGTCACTACAACAACTACAGCACCTCCCAAAAAGGCTCCAGATGCAGGAAGGAGGGAGAGATGRGGAAGGAGCGCTGGGGTTTGTGGCGGTGACTCCACCTTGCTCATCAGACGTATTCAAGCCAGCGCATCTTTCTCTCCCAAGTGAAATCTGTTTCTACAATTTTGCCAAAACTTTTATATAWGGCAGTGGCCAGCTGGCTGCTTGGAGAGCCATGTGTCAGCGGTCCTGGCGAATGCTTAATGTGTGAGATGGATCTGCGCAAACTGCAAGCGCTGGGTTTGCAAACATTCCTGTTTTATGCATTTAGAAAGCAGCTAGAAAAAGGAGAGGCTTCTGAAACAAAGTCACACAACATGGCAGACAGATTATATATTGAGACAGCTCCTCAGTGTACGAATATATCGTGGTAGCTCATCCCTTCTCCCTGGCATGCTGTCCCCATGGGCTGCAGTGAATCTGTTCTGTCTCTTTCTAAAATGCATCGTCACCTCCACCTTTGCTTCTGCAGAGGCAGGAATTCAACACTACCAGGGTTTMTCCAACAAGACACAATGTGAGAAAGCTCTGTACCCTCCCTGGGTGCCAGGAGGGGCAATGCCAGCAGATGTGATCTCAGGGCAGGATACTCCCATACCTCAGCTGATGACATGGTGGCTCCTGGGCTGCTGGCAGGGATCTCTCTGAYAGAGCCAACATCCACCCATCCAGATCAGGGCAGCCCACACAACTGTGGGAATCCGAGGGGGAGGCAGTAAAGCAGGACCCAGGCACAATTTGAGTCAAAGAATATTTGACTACTTCTGACTTCCCCATCCCAAAGCAGATTGAGAAGTGAATCATGTGAGTTTTACAGAAAGAGCAGCACAAACTGACTGCATTGACAGAGGTCTGTGGCTACACTCCCCACATATATAAAAAAGTGCCCACGAAGTTTAAGGCAAGCCCTCTATTTAGGGATTTATGAATGCATTATCCCATGGGGGCTGTGTACAAGAAGATACATGGCTTATTGAGCAGCGTCAGGGAAAACAGACTTCCCACCCTAGATTAAGTTTATCACAATCTCTGCAATCAGCCCAGTGAGCAGCAGCACAGGTGATAGATGAGCCTGCCACGGTCTCCCAAATGCCAGCAGACACAGCAGAAAGGCACCAGGGGAAGGTGATTCCAAGCTCAGGTCTCTGAGTGAAAAGAGTCCCCTCCTAAGGTACAGCACAGAAGCCTCATGTCCATCCCCTCCTCTCACTCATATTAGTGCAGCTCCAAATCAAAGATTCCACAATCTGTGCACTCCAGTGATGCTCATTTGTCTTTCTCAATATTTGCAAAATAAGAATTATAATGATGCTTCCAGTGAAATTCATAGTTTTCTCCAAATCCACCATCAAATTGAAGTCAAATCTAAAATGTTAAGAACCTAACAGCAACTGTAAGAACATGGATAAGGAGTTCAAATAAACTCAACTGTCCAGAGAAGGAGACAGAACACTGTAATAGACATTGCATCAAAATTAATCTTGATTTAAACAGGAAACCAACAGGGGATAGTGAGTAGGACAAAATGCCCRTGTCCTGCGGGTTATCATTAAGTACTTGCTGCAAAGAATCTGCTCTTCCTCAAACTGCAATAAAGGATTCCTTTTTCTTTCATTACACTGCCTGAAAGCTTCTTAGGAGCACCAGCAGTTTGTAAAGATGAAAAACGTGTTTAATCAGTAATTGCAATGGGTTTAGGARCTGCTAATAAATACACAAGGAGGCTCAGAGGGGGAACACTCACTCATTCAAAGCCACTAGTGCCACAGAAGTCAATTCCACACACAGTTGTCAGCCACATGACCAAATTTGAATTATTAAACAGAAAATGCTATCAGTTMAWTTTWTTTTTTTTTAAATCAAGCYACCAATCAGACTTTCAAGRMAAGAGTGTCTAGTGCCATWGTGGGATTRAAGTCTCMAAACTAAATATTTCATTGTTCCTACACAAAATTTTGGCCAATATTGCTACAAAAGCCAATYTGATAAACACATTCAGCACTAAATTCAGCTGTTGTCTTGTGGGGAGCTGTAATTCACCAYGGTTATGAGTTGTATCTATTATGTGACGTTCTCAAAGCTGAAAAGTGGAAATGCACAGAGAAAACCCAAAAGGCGGCTCTTGCAGATTAAAAATCACATTCAGCAACACAGAAGATGGGTCGTCAGAACTGTGAAAAGTACAAGAATGAGCTCCATAATAAAAGGGATCAGCAGTGGTGACAGGGGCAGTGGGGATTGCAGCTCTCTGTTCCTACATCTGGTTCCTGTTACGTGCCCCATGGAAGGAGAAGGAAAGAAAAAAGGCTGCATCTGATATGACTGCTTCGCCTGTTTARGATTCAGAAGCTCTGCTGAAAGCTTTCACGGAGCTGAAGGGAGCATGATTTATACAAAGAGCTACAAGCCTTTTACAGTCCATTTCGAGCAGAATGGACATCACTGCTACCTGCCCTTGGAGAATAGTGTTTCCTATTTTATTTACATTTGCTCTTCATTATGCTTTTAGAGTAACTTACCAATCCAGCCAATCAATTCAAACTATTTTGCAAGCATTTCAAGTCATTTCTTAGCATCACCCCGTAGGCACTTGCTTCTATGTAATTACAATCATTTTTCTGCAGAGATTTGCCTCATTCAAGTGGCTTTGCCAAGCAACAAGAAACAAAAGAATAACCACGTCTAAAAATAAGTAGGAAAAAAATGTAGGAATCCCACAACTGTATTGAATAGGGTCATCAGGAAGAGAGGAGAGGATAAATGTGTGCCCCCACATCCTTCATGCCTTTGCYGACAGCCCAAAAATGGTGCTGTTTAATGTTTGATAGTTATGTGCCCATATTAAAGCTTAAACTTACTAAAAAAAATCTGTCTTAAAATACAACATTTTCAATTCTTCTTGGGAGACCAGAAATAATCTAGCTAGTTGGTGCTTTTTATCATCTTTCTGTTGCAGGAGCAAATTTAACTATTTAAGAAAAGAAGAACATGTCATTGCAAAAAATGCCTCACCCAGAAAAGTATTATAATTGTCCTGATCAAGTATCAGGAAAGTGTTAGCTCTTTTTTTAATTTTAGCAGATAAGGTGGCGTTTGACTTGAATTAACCTGTTGTGAGGTTGAGAGGGACACTGCTCCAGAYCTGCTGCTCTCACTCCTGACCAAGACTGAAGTACAAATCCAGAGATTTAAAAAATGTAAGCCCAGAAAAAGCGTTCTTAGAAGAAAGGTGCAAGCCTTGAATGCCAGCCATCCACCAAAGGGAACAAAAGATGCAAATAAAAGTTCCCAAGTTCCCTGAGACAATTTCAATCCAGTGTTTTCCTTAGAAGTAACAGGCACCATTTCCTCACTGGAAGCTCCCTTCTTTTTACTACTTCCCTATTTTTTTTGGGGACCAAGTCAAAATCTTGYCAGTGATTGGCAGCACCAAGTATCACATAGCATCAACCTTGTCACTAGTTTTAGGGCKGCCTTAAAATAAAGCAATCAGGAAACTTCTTAAAACTAAATATCCTCCCTGTACCCTACATGTTGACATGGCCACTAAATCCTGCCGGGTAATCTCCAGAATCCATCTGTTCCTTTTCATTCTCATCCCGAGAAGCCTCCCATAGCCCCTGATTATTTCTCAACTTGTCTGAAGAAATATCCTGTCTTCTGGCTTCCCAGACATTTGCTTCACCCCCTTCTCCCCAGAGGTTTGCTGGAAAAGGCAGCTGCAAGGATTATCCACTCCAATGTCATGGCCAGGCTCTTTTTAAATCCCTTGGAGGAGGAGATATTTGCTGTAACGGGGAAAATGTTTAACACAGGAGAACAAGCATCTTTCAGAGCTGAGTTTCTTCTGTTACACCCTGGAAACAAGATCCACTTTTGGATTCCTTTAAAGCAAGCATCCCTTAAAGCGTGGCTGGTGAAGAGAGGGGGGAATTGCAGTGACCACATGCACACCCTCCACCAACACCAAGATGCACCRAGCCTGGGCCAGGTTGCAGTAAAGCCCTGCCTTACCCAGCAGCACAAATTAATGGGCTGAGGGGGACTGGGAGCACTCACCAAAGGTCATCTCCAAATAGCAGCTGCGAGCGTAAAAACTGCGACATTTTCCTAATGACCACAAAGCGGCTAAAATTACAGAAATGCCTATCTTCTCCTTTTTCAGGTCAATACAGCCAGCATGTCAGTGCATTTAATGTACCAAACACAGCTGCACAAAACACTCTAAACGCTTTTCATTTAACTCGAGGGCTGTTACAAGTGGTGGTGGAAAAGCACACCTCTCTATTACTTGTGCTGTTGCATAAAATCAAAACGCAGGAACTGAAGCCACAGAGGCCCCGAGGTTTAATTGTTCAGTTGTATTTTGTTATTGCTTTATTTGTAACTTGGAGCCCCCCCAGGATTACAGCTCTTGTATTCTTTATAGGTTCCCACCAGCCCTCTAAAGGTACCAAAAATCCAAACAGCAAACAGTACTTCACTGCAGGGCTTTTGTTTCCCTACAATTTCAACATTACTGCTGCTGAAGTTTAATTCCAAGATTTATGGGGATGCCAAAGGGTTAAGTTTGCTTCAAATTTTCCTRTTTATCGTCATTCACTTCAAAAAAAGCAAGTACTGCAGGAATTTATGATGCCCAAACCTGACAGTCACTGTCTGGCTAACAAATCTTTCCTTCTGTTTTCAAAACAGTTTTGTGTTAATCTCTCAGGTCACTATCAAAGACAGTTTAGCATCTAATTTATCACCTTTTGGGCAGAGATCCATGCTGAAAAATTCACATCCAAACTGTAATTTAGTTCAGTTAATGGTCTTTTCTCAGAGGAACTGGACAATTAAAAACATATGGAAATGGAATAAGCTACTCACTTTTCAACTAAATGTTTGCTCTATGTCTTGGGAAACAAATTTAGGATGAACAAGCTGAATTCAATGAATGGATTAAAAAAGAGGAATGGACTGTTGTTGTAAATCAGCTGTCCTCCTTTCACAAGCTCCATAGCAGTGTTTCATATTCTTTTTTTCCCCCCTTTTTTTTGCAGAGCATTATGTCTCACAATGGAGCAAAACCTTCAAGAAATTGCAGGTTCACACAGAATTATTGCTATTAAAAAAAAGGGGGCGGGGAAATCTCTTTATGCACTATAAACATCTGACATATTTAGGCACCTAGATAAAGTAATCGGAAATGTCAGGTTAAACAAGAAAAGCATAAAGGCAAAAATAGTTTAAAATGCGTACATGGATGTACACTGGCTTTCATTATAGTGGCAATCAATCACAGATTTTTGGTATAACTATGACATTCTATTATGTCTGGAAAATACCATGGTACAGTTGACACCTTTACAGAAACACAAAGCCTGGAAACATATATGGCATTTTAGCAGTGTTTCTTTCTCTTTATTTTTTTTTCTCCCTGAGAAGTGCCAGTGCCTGTAACAATTTATAAGTGACACAACCCCTGCTGAATGTCTCCCATGGGATTTAGTGGGTGCTGGATGAGACAGAAGGAGAATATCAACATCACTGACATTCCTTCACCGGTCAGTTCCTCTGCTGTGTCCCATGTCCCGTCTCCAGCCATTAGGAAAAATCATCTGTGGAATTTAGCATGGATTTGTTTGTACAGTGTGTACCTCAGAGTGAGGTACCAGATTTAATCCTAGCCTCCTTCCCAAGCTCAGAAGCRTTCCAAAGTGGGAACATCATCTGCTATATCCCAAAGGCATCACACACCTGCTCTGAATCCCCACAATGTGCCTCGCCAGCCTCACTGGCAATGAAACCTCCTGGGCACAGCTCTCCCCAGGAGCTGCAGGAGACAGAGCCAAGAACCTCCCAGTGAGGAGGACACACTGACAGCCTGGAGATCACACCGTGTTACAACTGATCACACTCACCACAACAAAAACAAAAACAACAAAAAAAAGGGATAAAAAATAGAATGTCATACTGCTCTGCTTGTGACACTGCTTGGGACAAAACCAGGGACCAAACTGGAGACTTGCAGGACTAAAACCATGACACCTCTGTATTCTGACCCAAAGCCACAGCACTTGTGGAGCACAGTTATGCCAGGCCAATGTTCTCCAGGGCCATGGCAATGGGAACATCAGTGCATGGGCTGCACTGAATTTTTCAATTAAAAAAGGAAAATGTAGTCCTTAGCAACCACAGGATAAAAATAAATAATAAAAGAAAGCCCACACAGGAAGGCAGAGGAAGCTACACCCTTGAAATGCCTTTTGATGTTAATGCACTGCAATGAGCCTTAGTGTAATCTGCTTCATGAAATACCGAAAGTAAATAAAAAAAAGGAACACAAGCTTATCAACCTCTCCACCTTTCCAAACTACCTAATGCCTTTAGTCTTCCTTACCATGACATGTTGGGTTTTTTTTTAAATTTTAGCCAGTGCAAAAAGCCCCTCAAAATATCCCTTTCAATTCTCCTGTTTAATGAAGAGTTGCTCTAAGATCAATTAACTGAGATGAGAAACAAAACCCAGGCTGTTGGTTCAGGACGTCCTCTGCTCACTGCGTGTTTCATAAAAGACCAAACGTTTGATGTTAATTTTCTGTGATGCGTTTTCCAATAATCCGTGAGCATGAGCTTGAGCACTGACAGAAAGAAGCGTTGTATTTCGCAGCCACACAGGGACAGGCAGTTTTAGGATCATTTATTTAATTATGCAAATGCTACTCTTGTGACAACAAGAGACAGACTCAAGCTGAAGCCATACATTGGATAATAAAGTTCATATCCAATTGAAGATTCATTACCTGCTGCGTCAACTTCAACTACCACCACGTTATTGTGCCTTACACTACTGCTTAGTTAAAGTTGAGATAACATTTCCAATCTAAACCTCTATTTTTAGGGCAGTTAAAAATAAGTGTTCCTTTTGCATGTTTTCTTTAATTGGCTATTCTACAAGAAACTTTGCGTGTAYAAATTAAAAACAAAACCCAACCGCTGCTCTGAAGCTAATCACTGTTGAATAAACAAAGAGGCTTTTTAATCAGCCTAAACTTCACTTCTTTCCTGCATTTTACAGCAATGTATACCCAGAAGACACGTAGTGTTTTCTCTCCTCAACAATAGGTGTATTAAAAGCAGCCACAAAGCACACCCAGTACAGAAAGGATGGAACCAGTGGCCACCAACCACAGCCTGCTGGCCAACACTGGTGAGCAGCAAAGAGAGCAGCAGGTGCTAAATTTATTTTGGAACTCCTATTCATCCAATCCACCAAAGCTTTCATCACCTCCCCTGGAGCTGTGCTGCAGTCAGGGGAGCAGCAAAGGCCGTGCCACAGAAATGCTGCTCCTTGGTCCTCTGCCTGCTCCTCTCACGGCATCATTCTGCCTCAAACACAAAGCAAATATTCACACTGTGAACGCTTACTTTCAACTCCACAGGGCTCCCAGCACATGGAGAAACATCAGGCACGACTGAATACCCAGATTTGGGGCAGTAATGCCTGAGGGTGGACACAACCCTGTGGTGGAGCCATCCCAAGCAGGGACTGCTCCTCAAAGGATGGACCTTCCCCCGTTATGCACCCACCCCCTCTCAATGGCTCTGGTTCTGGGCTGATCCTTTTCCTGGGATGAATTCCTCCTAAAGAGACTGCAAWGGGGTCAGATGAGCAGAGCCAGCAGAGCCCCAGGAGAGGCTCAGCACGTGGCTGGGACCAAGGACACAATGGAGATTTCCACGGGTAACACAATCTTGAGCTGGCTCAGGTGCGCCACAAAACTGTGACTCTTAGGTAATTATATTTTAAAATCTTTCCACTGAACAAAAATAAGCTTTTGCATGTAATGGAACACTGCTTTGCAACTGATGGACCAGCAGAGGATAGGAGGGATGTTTCAGCCACGCTGAGGTATTTAAGGTTCAAAAGCTAACACACTTCATCTCAGGTAACATATGTACCCTGAGTGTGCACAAGAGAACAAGTCCAACTTCTGCAGCAAAATTAGTTTGTCCATATTAACCAGCTATCTCTGGCCACAAATCTTGRGCTGCCTAAATTACAAGATTCAGAGGTATTCTAACACATTGGGTTGGCGTCTTTTTAATTAGTATATTAAAACACTCCTTTTCAATGTGTCACAGTATATAAAAGTACCCTGCATAAATACATACACTTGGCTTTTCTTTTTTTTTTTTTTTTTTTTTTTTCTTTTTTTAATAGAAGCATTTTATTATCAAAGTGGTTTTGGTAATATGCAGCTATTGCATGCCAAACACTGTGTGCACGAAATACCTTCTCRGGCAGAAGATTAATGTGCTTACTGTTATTCTGTGGACAAATTAATGTCACCGAGGAATAAGGCAAAGACTTAAATACAAAGCACCACAAAAATCTATCCCAGTCGACATTTTTCAGGGCTGAGAAAGTGTTATATGCACGCATGTTTACATACACAGTCAGATCCGAGGCACGTAAATAAAAACCTTTCAACAAGACGAACGATACAGGGAGCACACATCTGATCTCCCAGCTTGAAAAATGCTCTCAGTGCCCATCTCCCTTCCCTGCTCCTCTGCTCATGGCCCTGCAGAGCTGTACTCAACCCAGCACAACGGCTGCTCGGGATGTAAGCACCCGATTTCACGAAATCCAAAGGTAAGCAGATCCAAATCTCACCAGAGCTAATGGATTTGGCCCTTATCTCCCCTTGCTAAAGCATCCTGAGTGCTGAGAGWCTTATCTAAGCATTAGGAACCAATATTAGTATTAAAATGTAATATTMATGTATTATTCTCTTGTCAGTCTTTTAGCTTATATACAACACTTGAGCATAGGCTCTTGCTCATATTCGGTTTTCCATCTACCTTATTACAGTTTTTATACTGAATACAAGCAAAAATATCTGAATGCCTTAGCTACATCAGCTTCTGCTGAAGTTYGATGAAGAAAAGAGTTATTTTTAACTGGGGACAGCTCCCAAATCAGCTCRTTGCATAGCTCAAAAAACTGGCACAAAAGGAATGCATGTGGCTGGGTAATAGCTGGGGGAGGGGGGTAAAAACCATTTATACCAGATTTGTTACCAATAAATACAACCAAAACTCCACGTCCTAAAGCAGAGAGACACTAAAGGCCCAGCACAGAAACCAAGGTACAAACATATCWAGCTGGGACATCAAGTTCAACCTCTGTGGCTCAGATGCTGTTTCCAAGTAGTCGATGGGATTTAAAGGCCTAAATAATTTTGGGTGCTTTTGTGAATTCCCATACACACTTTACTGCATCTCTTTCAAACTTGGTCTCTGCTGACTTCCAGAGCMTGAGCAAAAGGGCAACAGCAAAATTCACAGCAGAACAAGTGGCTTCCTGAGGCTGGGATGGGAAACTTAGCCCAGACCAGCAGCCACACCAATTTCACCCCCCGTACAGGCTCCTATCCCAATGTCAGCATTTTAATCCGTCCACCTTGACAAAAAGAAAAACACTTAGAAACTTTTACGTATGAACAGACAAAAAGATGAAGCACCTCGGGTCCTTTTTGAGCCTGCAGGTTTCCAATCCATCTTCAGATGAAAGCACAGCTTGCAAGCAAGGGCTGAGCAGGAGCATCCCTCCGTCAGTGCCAGGCACCACCTCRGCTCAGCACACAGGCCTGCGAGGCTGGGGAGCCACGGGAAGCGCAGGCGGCTCAGCGCTTAAACACTATTTCATCCCAAGGTTCCAAAATGATAATAGACTTTATTCTAATTGGATTGTCTGCAATGAGCCAATTTAAGTGCTAAATGCTGCGAATTATTCAGCATGACATAGCAATGCAATGATCTGAGCCACTGCAGGGCAGGAGGCTTCTTGAAAGCTACAGTTCCCGGAGCATAATAAGGAGACGCAAGTCTTGCTTGGCACGTCTCCACCAACCAAACTCACATTGTTTCAACAGCTGCAGCTCGCCCACTGAGCATTAACTAATGCTCTGACCCAGAAGCAACCACTGCCAGCCAGCACACCTGATTAGRAGATGATTTTCCTGAGCACACCTTTAAAGTCCACATCACTCTAATTGCTGCCTTTCAAAGAGACTAAGCACCGGCGACATCCTACGTACACCGCGCAGCGCTGTGAAATATTGATCTAACCATGAGCTTTAAAATATTTAACCAACTTGAGTCTGTGCTTTTGTCATCGGGGTAAGAATGTCACATCTATTCACAAAGATTTAAGGGATAGGAAGAGACAGACATTTAAAGCTTTAGGTTTTATTCTGTGCAATTACAGCAGCGTGAATTACGAATGCAAATGAAGGACTCCTGTGCTTAGCCCCACACGCAGTGCACAGTTCAAAAGACAATTATTTTTAGTAATTATGTATAAAGTGGTTTKCTATATACATTTGCCTGTAAAATGTATTAAAATTATATCACTGTATTAGCAAGGCACAGGGTTCTCTTCTGAATTTCAGCCTCAGATTACACCAACAATTCGCAAAGTGGAAAAAAAATTTAAAGAAATCTGTGAATCAAATTCCCAACTTTTAATATAATATTATTATTCTACTGCACAATCACCATARGAGGCTAGTAAGAATTCCCCTGAAAGCAGAGAGTTTTACAGGACTTGAGGTGAGTTGCAATTTAAGTTGACTCAAGCAGCCATGCCTACATTGGGGCACTTACAGGGTAAGGAGTTCTGCACCTTAGTTCTGGTCACCAAACTCTGACCCTGAAAAACTGCACCTCCAACCCCCACCGAGCTGGAGAGAGAAAAGCCTTGGAAAGAGCCTCACATCTTGTGTCTCAGCTGGGTCTGCATCTCCTTCCAAACAGTTTAGCAGCATTCATCCTTAGAGGAAATCAACTCCTCAGCTCCACAAGAACGCTTGTATCCAAGTTATCTGTCCCCACAGATATAAAAATGATGGATTTTAATACCTTCTGTCCAATATCATGCCTACTTGTCAGCGTGATGGTACGTAGTTAAATCACCAATATCTCATATGAATACATCATCTGATTTACTGAACAGAAATRTTTATTAAAAACTTCTGCCCTAACTTGACTTTGCTTCTTGGCTTCTGGATTTATTAGAATTAACTCCAGTAGATGAGCAGTTTACTGTATTTTATTTTCCCACATATTTTCTAATCCACAGAGGCACAGGGACATTAATTCAGGAATTGGCTGCAATTATTTTTTGCTATTCAGCTAGGGGCAGTAAATGCAAACAGAATTGGCTGCAGTTCAATGTCATTGCATAAGATTTCCTCTATTGTTCCCTTAGATGCAGATGTTAGGGTATAGAATGCTAAATTAAAATAGTGACAGTGTCTTCCCATGCACTTTCTAATGGATTCCTGGTAGGTTCAGCTTTCTTGCTGAAAATTAATTTCCCTTTTGACTAAAAACAATCACAGAATTACAAAATTAAGACCACTTCTTCCTTCACCAAAATAAAAAAAAAAGGAAAGAATGCCTCAGCTGCTCATTTTTCAYATGAAGCTCAGAGCACACTGCAAATTGAGGACTGCAAGCTTCAAGCATTCACCTTAATCATGAAGGCAGTGAAAATAAGATAAATAACAATTTTGACATTGCTATTTAAACAATGATTCTTTCTTTTGCAAATGCCATTTCCTTTCACACTGAAAGCACTAGAGAGGCTTGAAAAACTTGTGCATTAATCAGGATTTCAGCACAATTCTCCAGGTTCTCAAACCAATCATCAAGAAATTCTCTTGCTATTTGAAAACGCTGAGGGCAACGAAAAAACAAGGGGAGGCAGCCTCTCCTTKTCAGCTGTGTTTGTTCAAGATCATTGTTTTGTCTTTTAAAAGAAATGCAGATGACATGCAGCCACTGCTGCTTTTTTTTTTTCCTCAGGGGGGAACAGAGCAAAGGGGGCTAGATTATCTACAGATTGATATTATTGCTATTTATCACAAAAAAAGCCTCTTCTCCAAGGAGCAAGCTGCATGGGACAGCACAGGGATTGAACAGATATTATAGGTCCTCACGGCTGTAGATGTAACCACAACTGAAAATACTCATTATCTTCCCAAACAGTTCCTCTGTAGCTGCAGTAGCCCAGTGAGGGGCATTAACACAACACCCCTGAGGGCAGCCAGCCATCTTTTACTTATTTCTGTTTGCTCGTTYTAAAAGCTGGGGGAAAATTAAAGGAGGAAATGATGATATTAAAGAAAACATTCACTGCTTGCCCCTCCCCACAGAAATAAAGAAACAAACAAACAGAATCCATCTCTCTTCCCTCTGCTGGGATGCTCCTGACAACAGTTATTACAGCTCCCAGCTGGCAGCTCGCTCTTCACTGCCATCTGAACACTGTCACAGCCACAGGTTCCCGTAAGATTCGCAGGAGTAGGAGAAGATGCTGCCAAAATTGTGCACAGCACACCGCCCGTGCAGCCCTTCACACGCTGGCTGAGCACCGCCAGGCAGCAGCCCCACATCCATCCCCCGTGTCAAAAAGCTGCCCGTCTAAAGATGAGCACACTCCAGAGATAATGAGGTCCCCAGGGAGGAATCGAACATCCCAGCTTGAAAGAGGTCCGCCAAGAATACGTTTTTATTTACTCTCCTTTTAAATGTCCACAGCRCTCCTGCAGGAAGCTGCAATCTCAACCTTCTCAGGCGCCGCTCCCACCCTCCCAAGCCTTTTACCACTGACCTTCAGTGGCTCTCTAATTGCAACCAGCACTCTTGATGAAATTAAAATGTACATTTTAATGGATCAATCTACCTTTTTAAAATTAAGATGAAAAGCCAAGCGTTGCAATTAAGAATCATGGCCTGGCTGCCTGGTCTGATCTTCTTGGTAGCTCTTTTCCACGGCAGTAATGCAAAAAAGCAAACACTTCCAATAACACTTCATTGCTGCTCTTTATTTAAACTGCAAAAAACAAACAAAAAAAAAACCAACAAAAAACAAACAAACAAACAAAAAAAAACCAAAAAAAAACCAAAAAAAACCAAACAAAAGGGAGTCCAAGAATGGGGTTTGAAGGTGCTTACAGCCTGAGCAGAGAGGAAGGCACCAAGTTGCTCAGATGCAACTGGATCTGCTCTGGAGATGCTCTCTGCACACAGGATCCTAGGACAGGCACAAGGCACTATCTTGAATTTGACCACAAGGACTAGACACCTCTATATTGCAAAATAATATAATTTCTTATCTTGCCTGTCATTAGAAGGTGATGGCACACCTCATTTCAGGAATTCTGAAATCTTCCTGCAGAATTCTGCAGCCCTGAATTGTGCAGAAAAGGGCTCCAACTGTTCAGAATCTTCAGCCTTAAGGGAGGTTATTGCAGACCATGCACAGAACAGGAGGAAGAAGAGCACCCAAGAGGAAATGATCAAATTCAGTGATTATGAAGCTAGATAAAACCCACACTAACAAGATTAACTTGTTACACTATATGAATAAGCTACCTCTAGGACTCTGCTTATTATCAGACCATTAGAGGACTGTCAGTTCTTTGCATGCAACATATTCCACTGCAAAAGTTCATTCAGGAGGTAATAACACAGAGCTGGTGGGCAGAAGCTGCCCTGTGCCCTTCCACACACAGCCTCTTCTCTGTATGCTACAGGGGGAGTTATTTGTTTACTCAATTATTGAGTCTCCAAAAGAAAGTGTGTTCCCCAGGAAACAGCAAAGCATCCAGCAAAGCAGGAGCAGTGTTTCAAGTGGGAATTACTCTGCAAAGTGTGCCCCAATTAGCTATGGCAGAGCCCAGGGCTTGCAGCAGCTCAGGAAGCAGCTCACCCAAGCACATCTCAGGCAGGGATATACTTTGGGGTACTTAGGACACATAAAATGAAGAAGCTGTGGWTGCCCCGTCCCTGGACRCATCTAAGGCCACGCTGGACAGGGTTTGGGGCACCCTGGTCTAAGCAGAAGCTGTCCCTGCCCGTGGCAGGGGGCTGGAATGAGATGAGCTTTAAGGTCCCCYCCAATCCAGGCCAATCRATGAYTTGATTCTMTGAGAACRCTCAAACTAAAAGTGAGTYGGAGATGRAAACATCAGCTGCTAGACTTACAATCTTTTCAGAGATTTTGAGAATCAAACAAGACTCTCCTTCTCTGCTTCCCAAACACACCCCATGGTTACTCAGAGGGTAAATAAAGTCACAGAGGAGATGACTTGACCTGGGCATTTCCTCATCCACCCATGGCCTGAGACCCCAGGAACCCTTTCTGTTATAAATTGGTGGGGATCCAATGTGCCAAGGGTGTGTTTTATGAAGATGACTATGCAGATACTAAAGAAAATTTAACACCAAGARAAACTGTAACAGCATACAGAGATAGAGTTACTGAAAAACCAATGCTAATAAACAATGTTTATTGAATAAATGATAAAGTGACTGAGAGCTTGGCTAAACATAACTCTCAGAAAAATCAGATCAGCGTGTGACTCCCATATCTTTATGCATTTTGTTTAAGAACCTCCGTTATGTTCTGCATTGCAGAATCATTCTGACTGTATGCTCTGCCAGCTTCTGTAATGATTCAGAACTTCACAGAGCTTGGATGATTTGTTAAGTAGAAAAAAAAAAAGAATGTTTATTTGTCTTGAAAGCTTCTAGTCTTGATTTAATGTTAGGGTACGAACAAAAGAATGAGGATTGTCTTTACTGTTTTATGCACTGTTTTAAAAGAAAATACAAACATCCAAGTGTCTTCATATCTCATATATATTCAAATATTGTATATTCAAGTCAATCATAATGACAAAAATCCATAATCTAAAATTAAAGGGCAATTGTTTTGTTCTTGTGTGACATTTGTGGTTACGGTTTAATAAAGAAAAAAAAAGTGCTAAAAGATGACAGACTCCTAAATGTGAATTGGTAATTACATTTTAATTAAAAAATGGAAGCAAGAAAAAAAATCTATAAAGTATTAATTTGTTTTACAGACAAATAATTTAAAAAAAAAACCCCAAACAAACAAAAAAATCAAAATTAAACATCCTTTCAGTTAATAGTGCAAGAGCACCAATAAATATCATCACTAGCTGGTAGGTAGTCAGAAGCAGCATGAAATTCTGCAGTAAATGTTTATTCTCACTAAARATGAGCACATCCACAGATTCATCCCCTGAACACATCGCTTTCCAGTACTGAAGGAAAGCTCTCGAAGAACATTAATACATAAATATTGCAGAGTTAAATGCCCCTGGGTCAAAGGGTTAGTGTAATACAATATTTCTGTTACACTTTGCATTATTATCGTTATGCTTGGTTTGCATTTTTACAGCACACAAAATCAAATTAGTTTGCTCTTCTGCTAAGTGCACGGTTCCTGKTGGCCATTAGTGTGACTCACAGGTCAGGAGGAACCTGGAATTTGGCAAACATGTGTCTTCCTTCCAGAGGCTCCTATCACCTATAAATCTGATTKAAAAGAGTGAAAAGGAGCATAGCAGAGCATATTTTACATTTAAGCTACTGCTACCTAAGAAACTTGGAACCATAAAGTTACTTGAAGATGTTGGATGAAAAATAAAATGTATTCAAAGCATCTGATTCCTTACAGAATGAGTGACTCTTACCAGAGCAGTGAAATTAGCTGGCCCATTTCCTTGTGAGCTTTCTTTCCACATCATCTTCAGGATAGAAATGTTGCAGAAATCACAGAAACCACACTACAAAAATTTTGTACACTTCTTGCTGAGTTCCCTAATGAATAACCCCGTAAATACAAAAATTCTTATCAGACCCTTTGAATACACCACACAACTATTCTACCCCTGCCCGAGCTGAGCAGATACAATGGGATGACCTCAAAAKGAGTTCAGTATTCCAGTCACACTGACATTGCTATCATTATTTTTATATCAGTATCATTCATTTTTAGGTAGATTAATTATAATAAATATATGCTATATCAACAGACTTTTCATTATGGTCCATTTAACCTCATAAAACATAATTGATTYCTATTTGCTCTCTGTGATCGATGCTTAGCACTCATTGCTGAGCTGTGTTAGTAGAGGAGCAGTCAGAGARGGGCCATCTCTCTGTAGGATAAATAGCAAGGTTGATATCCCATGTAGATCTGATTCTCTGCATAAATATATGTCTGTGCACTTATGGAGAGCACAAAAATTAATACTGATGCTTTATTAACTCAGAAATCACATCCAAGAAACCTATAATTTATAAATCCGTACTATTTACTAGCTGGTGTTTCCAGGTACATGCACTAGAAGAACCAGACCTCCTAAGCTACAAAAATAAAAGGAACATTGGTACAATATTCAGCTGAAAAAGCTGCCATTTTTAGCTCACATTTTCCCTGGTGCTTTGGAAGATTGGTCTAAAAGCAGTTTTGACCTTCTGGACTTCAGAATATGCCACAAAATGCAAGGGGGGGAAGGGAGAGGAAAGGAGCTGTGTCTGTGGCCTGCCCCTTGCTACAGCCTGCTGCACTTTCAGGAACTGGAAAGCTCCAAATTTAATTTATGAATAAAAGAACGAGCACCACTGCTTTACACAAACCTTCAATGCACAGACCCACACTGGGAGGATCCCGTGAATGGGCAAATTGGGGGATGAAATCCACACAGGCTGAATTAATGACATCCTGCCTTCCACACTTGGGTTTTTCTGACAGATATGGAGATTCTGGGAAATCAATTCAGTGCCACAAGATGAGCAATGTGGGAGCTGGTAGATCTGAGACTACTCTGATTCAGGCAAGGTTGAAAGACATTGTTTGCATTACTGGGATCACAGTCTGACTTTGATCTGTCATAACAAGATGTATGGAAACATGTACAAAATTTATGTGCTTTTACTGAAGGAAAATAACAATGGCACATGCCTTGATACCTCAATTACTCAAAACCATGCATAGAATTCATCACTTTTGTAACTATTATTAAATATGATAACTGTAATGTATAATAATGCAATCTGTTGAAAACAGAACTTCCCAAAAATTTCACCTCTAAGAAATGAAAAATTAACTTCACATCACTGAAGCTACTGGATATTCAGCTCACCTCTTTAAAAAAAAAAAAAAAGGAACAAGCTTGATGTGAAAACCAACTTTAAAAAAAACCCCAAAACCCAAAGATCTTACTATGGTGCTGGTAATAAGGGTCAAATAGTTCAAAGCCAAGTTTTTAACATTCTAATTTAACTATGGAAGAAACTTATCAAGTATTATGAGAAAGAAATAACCTTTAGCAGAACCAGCTAATTTACTACTTCTTGTATTGAGTTTTATTGTGATGGACAGGAACACAGTAACAGATACATAAAAGGAAATTTTCAGCACTGTATTTCTAACTGTTGCTTTCCAGAATGTCTCWTCTATGAAGACAGGAGGATGTATATTCTTTGAGCAAACATTTGGAGTGTAGCTTTACCCTTTGGGCCACTTAAAACCCACTTAATTCAAATCTGAAATAACTTTCAACTTCAACTTACATGAAGATATATTATTAACAGAAACTTCCAGTTAAACAGGTATGTCAACCAAATCATTCAGTGAGTTTTACCATGTGAAAAAGTCTCCAAAACCTATATATAAAAATACATTTAATGTTTCTGAGAAACAATTATTTAGAAGCTCACCTGCCCTGAATTTCTCTTAACGAGTTTATCAATTTTTAGAACACCTAGGGTATAGCAATATTTAATACTACACCCTAAATATGAACCAAGATTTGGMAGCATTAAAAAAATGCCAAGAGACAGTTTCAGATTTCAAGATGCCAAGCTCGTCCAGGCAACCAATCATCTCCCAACACAAGAAAAACACCAGSAGAGCAGCTACAGCACCAGGACTTGGTGATCAATTTAACTCTCGCAGGTAAGTTCTTCAGGAGTAAATTCTAAAGGCTCAGTTAAGGGATGCTGAAGCAGGATTTCTGAATCCTTGCTGTGAGATGATGCTAGACCCAAAAGCTTTTACTTTCCTCTCCACTAAGGCAGAAGCAATTTCCTTTCRTTACAGACTCCAACAGCCCCTTAGGTCAAGATGAAAGATCTGGTTTGTTTTTTTCCTGTGTGAATCTGGAATGCCAATCACCCAGCCAACCTCAGTGGAATAAGATTTGGCAATGAAGGCACAAATAAGCAGGCACAGCTGGCCAGCAGCTCTTCCAGGGGCAGCCTGRGCAGAGCCTCCAGCCAATTCACTCCAACCACAACAATGCCTGTACACCTCCCCAGCAAACCCTCACTATATTTCACAAGGGTTATGGGCAGGGAATTAGCCCAAACTTTGCTATTTGGAAAGCCTGGGCAGGATTCACTCTCCTAAATTGGGAACTTACTATTACTTGTGGCAGGATGTGAAGATTAGGGTAATGTCTAGACATCAGAAGAAGAAAAATATTAATTCAATATTGCTTTAACAGCACACTGGCTCTTTAYGAATGAGAACCAGCCAGCCACAGTRCMCCTCTGTTGAGGTGTCACAGCTCCARTGGGGCATTGGGGCTGCAGGGATGAGGGCTCACTCCAGTTTGGACACTGAATTAATTCCTCTCACATCAGGGAGAAGCCAGGAACTGCAGCCTCAGACAGCTGCAGGAACTCTGCAGGAATGTGCTACACATCTGCACGTATATTTTGCCCTTAACAATGGAAACATGGATTTTACTGTTTCACTGGAAAATCTGCAGCCTGAAAAGGGTGGTGTTTCATCAGCATAATGTCTCTATGGACTTTGAAAGACAACCTCAAAGGTTATCAAGGGTTTGAGATTGTAGGTGTTAGACAAGTGAAAAAAAAAAGAAATGGCTCCTCCTGTCCTCACTGCTCATCTGCTCTTGTCCTTCAAGAAAGCATTTCCTGCCACGTTCTCAAATCAAACCCACAAAAAATTCAACGCTGTCATTACTGAGATTTCCACCCCACTCTGATTTCTTAGGCACAAAAGGCACCCGGACTTCAGCATCAAAAGGACACCAAAGCCATTGGTAATTTGGAAATTCCTTTTATTTCCAAGGGTTCGCTGCTCTGCCCAGCCCAGGAACAGCTCAGAGCTCCCCTGGATTTGTGCTTGGAGCTTCCCACAAACCAAATCCAGTGGGTGTGGGAACCAGAGCCAGAGCAGCAGAACTCATCTTCCTCTGTCATTTCCCATCTGCACGAGGTCAGAAAGCTGTGCATCACTATATGGGGTCATAAAATTGGATTTTATCTGAATCTGCAGGGACTCACATCTCTTTCTGCACAGTCTATTTGCCCTAATTGCTGCTTCGACTCGGAGATATTCAAACATCCATCAGTTTAAACAAAACTTTAAACATTGTTTCAATGTACCAAAATGCATTCAGAAATGTAATGAAGCCCCACTTCCCCCAAAAGACTGTGTCTATTGCCCCTAAATAGTTCAGTTGAGGATTTATGTGAATTTATAGGCATCAACCCAGTCTTATATTGCTTTCTCAAATGCCTTATACAAGCAAAAACACATAACCAAGACATGAGGAGTTCAGCATAATAGCAAACCAAAGCTTCATAAACAGCAGTAATTTTATAAAGCTCCTTTTCAGAAAGAAGTTTTTCAAATAAAATACACTTTTTCTTCAATAAGCGAAGATGATCAAAACCAGCCTAATGAATTCCCTGAGCTACAGCATTTCTCATGGAGCATGGCTTGGTTACTCCCTTTACTCTGTGTCATATTCCAACATCAAGAACTGTGAATGTCACAGAGTCCAAAACTTAAATTGTAGCAAAGTGCTGAGTGCGATTTTCTATCAACAAAGCAACATTTTAACACTCTACCAAAGCCAAGTCAGCCCCTGAAATACAGTCTAGGTTTTCTGGGCCAAAGGCATTCATTGAGAAAATGCAAGGTCCATGCACTGTGGTTCAATTTACAAAATTAATCACTGATCATTATTTATTTGCAGTGCATCAAAATTAAGAAAATACATGATGAGTCATATCCCTGCATTGGAAATCAAGAAAAAGCCACTGAAAATACTTTAAAGTTAGCATCTACAAAATATACAACAAAATTTTGAATATTTTCCAAGTCCATGGTAATTTGGAAATATAAAAGACTTGGGGATGGTGTGGGAAGTTAAATGGAACATTTCATTTCGCCAAACTTGCCAAGAWCAGCTGAATATGTAACATTTTCCAATGCTGGTAATTCATCTAAATGAACACACATGCTTTTTCTGGGAAGAAAAATAAAGAAGGCAGGAGAGGGGCGAGAGAAAACAAGAAAAATAAAGGGGAAAAAAAAAGAAAAAATAGTAAGAAAACAGCACTAATAATTCAGATAACAGCTTTTAAATTTTAAATACACAAAAAATGTGTTCCAGTGAAGACTTCTTCACCTCTACATCATCATGTCCCTATGGTATTAAATGCTCTTAATCAACAGTTGTTGGTAATGATTTGTCACCTATCAAGATTAAAGTCTGAATGTGAAAACATCTGTTACACTCCTTTGTTAGGAAACTGGCAACATACTTTTTGAACACATAGAATTTGACTTTTAATTACCCTGCTGCACCTTCTGTTCAGTTATTAGTTAGCATTAACCCATAAGTCCTTCTAACACATTATGAACTATAAAACTAAATCCTATAATGTTTCTGTGAATGAACAAAACAGGGAAACTTTAATATACAATGAAAGTTACCTATTTTTGTAGTTTTGAATTAAGTTATGGCATCTGCCTTTAGGTTGGAGAAAAGTCAATTGTGCTACCTTAGACAATACAGCTGAGAAGACTGGACACAGACATTGTAATAAACTTTAATTGGCATAGGATAAGCAGCAGCACATCCCAGCAACTTAAACAGCACAGGATAATTTGTCATAGTTTTCTTTAACAATAATGAAACCATTTAGAATCACATTCAGCAAGCAGGAAACTAAACCACTACGTACACAAATTAAGAAGTGTTGTATGCTATAATCATGGCCATGTTATTCCCTTTCTCCTTAATTGGGTTGAGTTCTCTGATCATAATTACAGTGATAACAGACAGATAACCACACAAAACACTTCTCTTTCCAGCACCTGCTCACACAGAGTAGTGCTTGATAGAGAGGTCAGGAAAGTGCAATGCCTTAAAAAGTAAATTTAAAACCATTAATGTATATTAGAGCAACATGAGGACTAATAGCAGTATGAGAAAAATTATTTGTTTTGCCATTTGCTTCACATGCTTGCCAGGACAGAACTACTCATGCCCCAAACAATATGATTTTTCCAAAGACTTGGGTTTGCTGCACCAAGGACACATGAGCTGCTCTCAGAACATGGCACAGTACAACATTTTTCCATCACATCACCATATGCAACAGTCTTCTTGAAACAAACACATATATGGACACAAAACAACCCGTTTGGACCACAGAGGCACAATAATGTTTAGAACTAAGGGATAAAAATGTTCAAGAAAAAAAAAAAATTGCAGCAACAAATACTTCACACMAACATAGTGTTTTCCACATGGAAGTGCCAGCTATTCCCAGTCTTGTTAGTGCTGTATTAATTAGGCAGCAGTTACTCCATGCTGTCAAGTGGAAAACTGCTCGCTGGGACCCAATCTCTGCCTGTCTAGCCCAGGCAGGGAGGGTGCAGGGAGGATGCTCAAAGACGAATTTCATCAAACTGACTCAGCCTCATTTCCTGGAGAGAAAATTGGGTCCAGCCTCACCTGAGATATCCAGGAGACATTTATGTCAGTGTTCAAGGCTTCTTTCAAAACCAAGGGAAGGAAAAAAAAAAACTACAAAAAGCATCTAAATCTATACCTCAGAAAAAAAGTTGTCTGCAAAGTTTTCTTCTTTTCCGGGAATACTAACTAAAATACAGTCAGCTGCAGTTACAGTAGCTGGCTATTTCAAACTCTGATATGTCCAAGATATTGCATGGAAGAGATTTAACCTTGATCTGTCCTAAGCTCATAGACAAGTATGAAGAACAGAAATAAAAATTCCTGTCATTGATAACAGCATTAATCAGTTCAGTTCCATCTGCTGACTGCTCCTTGCTCCTTTTCACACARCACAGTACCCTGCAATTTCCAAACTTACTCCAAGCACCCAATTCCCCAGTGATTTCTGAAGAGACAAACCACCACATTCCACCATTACTTTGTGCCATCCTGGGAATGCACAAAAGAATTGTTTTGTGCAAAAGCTGCTCTGAAAGGATTGTGACACTTYAGGGAACACAGAGCCCAGAACAGCCCAAAGGATCTGCCATGAGCTGTGCAGTGAGAAAACCTGCAGCATGACAAATAGGAAATATCTTGAATAAATATATATAAACCAGCGTTTGTTAGTAACACAAAAAAAAAAACCCAAAAAAAAACATTAAAGCCATTTTTGTTAGCCTTCACTTCCAAAAACTCTCAGCAAATAAAACGAACATTTTTTAAATGGTGGAGCATTACTGTTAAAATGCTCCCACTAACTACAGCAACAGTCTAATGCTGTAGGACTATACAGACTTTTCATCAAAGATAAAACAGGAAAGAATGTTATTGTGAGACTACCAAAAGACATAATTTAAAATTACCCTGCATTTATATTTCCAAGCCAAAGGCCAGGAAACTACTTTTGTATGAAAAAGGAAATCTCCATTCCTGTGCAGTCATTTGGCTATTCAGAAGTGAGAGGTTGCAAAACACAGGGATGAAGATTTTTATGTAAAGGCACTGCTTCTAGTGAGAGATGAAAATACTCATCCAGTAAATCTAGACAAGGGGCAGGAGCCAGGTGCTGGACTTCCAGATACAGAACAAAACAAATTAAAACAAAACAAAACAAAACAAACAAAAAAAACCCAAAACCACCAAAACCTAAACCCAAAACCCCACAAAAAAATTACTGTGAAGAACTTGGACATAACTAGGCAGAGAATAAAAAGTGAAAGGAATTTTTAAATGGTATTTTTCCCTAATTTTAATACTACCTGGGATAATCAGTAAGAAGATAAAAAGGCTTTGATTTTAATATCACATTTTTTCTTACAGGATGCATCTATAGCCAAGCAACCTGTGGCTGTTTCCCATGTTTCTCCAAGACTGCAACCATAAGGAWTCACAATTTCTTTGCCCGAAACAAAATGATTAAAAAGTGTCAGAAAAGAGCAGCGAAGAGGTCTCCAATTTCTGCTGTACCTTCTCTGTCAASCTCTTTGCAGACTCCAATTCCTCTATAAATCTCTGCAGTCCCCTGTGGAGCTTGGTGGCTCGTGGCCAGCACAGCCCACATCACCCTGGGAGCACAACAGMTCCATTCTTCACCCTCACAATGCACTCAAACTTGGGTGCCCAGTCACTTGGCCAAAGGCAGYCTTGCATTCATCCAACTTCTCAAGCAACTCCTTGTCACTTTGGCACGAGCACTTTACAACTCAATTTACAASAAAAGTGGCAGTTTAGCTCCAGCTGCAAAACTACAAGAGTAATATTAGRAAAATACGAACCATATTTCACCTTTTATTGGCAGGGCACGCACTGAGATTTATTAGCTTACTTAGCACCCAGGAACTGCGTGTGGGGATGGATCTGTGCTTTGATCAAACTTTCACTTATTTAAAAGAGGCCAGACCCTCCATAGATCACTCTTCCAGAACAGACCAAAGGCAGACATGTAAATAAAGAAATAAAAGCCCAGAAAACTCAGGGGAAAAAAAAAAAAAA
>NW_026623256.1:4123453-4271001 GCF_030028575.1 Malurus melanocephalus | reverse complement strand
AGGCAATCACTTATTTACACTTAATTAAGCATAAACTAACTCCCCTCCTCCTTTGGGAAGGATATAGATAAAATATGAATGGAAATAAAAGAGTGGATGAGTAATCACTGCAGTTCAAACAATATTTCACAAGCAAAACAAGTGTGATAAGATTCAGTAGCCTGTGGCAGACGTTTGTTTGAGTGAACAACAAGATCGTATTTTCATACTTTTGGCCATCTCTGTAGTCTGAGGCAAACTGCCAATTCCTACTCTACTGTCAACCCCCAGACCTAATGGAGATGAAAGGCAAAATATAGCTCCATTCCAACTGCATTATTAATTCCAGCAGGGCCACATTGGGGCTGACAGGGCTGAGGTCATAATTTAGCCATTAGCACCAGGAACAGCAGGATTTGTCTGCCCAGAACTGCAGGACTATGGGCCATGCTTTCCCTTTTATGTCCAATCAATATTATATTTCGTGTTGTCTCGCTGGGCTAATGGAGGAGCACTGGTTTGAAGAACACTTCCAGCAAAAGACACAATTCTCCTCACAGACTATCAGGAGTCCCACTTCTGTTTTTCTGTTAGAATCCCCTGGTCACACTAAGCTTTGTTTTCTTTCTGCCAAGATGCAAAAGGAACATACAGTATGATAAAAAACCAAAACTGTGCTGGCAAGAGCAGCTCAGCCCACACCTTGGGGTTTTTATGCTCTGCAGTGCTGCAGGCAGCTTCTCCTGACTAAACATGAAAAACCTCAGACATAAAATACTTATGACCCCAAATAAGCCCCACTGCAATATAATACACCAACATTTATGGCACGAGTTCAATTTATTGCATGATCCTGCCGTTTTTTACTTGCCTGTGGGCAGCCAGACCTGCRTGTTTCCCACAAGGAACTGTGGACAAAAAGGCCTGCAAACCCAACCTCATTGATTTCCTCCTGGAGAGATATTTGCCATCTCATGTWTTCCATCACCTTTAAGGTGGCCATTAAAAATATGTCTAAATCCAAGCTACTACCAAAGAAYTTCCTCCCCTGCTTGATTGAGTCCTCCTTGCCAGGTTGTCCCCTGAGGTGGGGACATGGGACAATCACTCCTCGCATCCTTACGCTCTTTCCCCCCCACCCTTGAGCATAATTTCTTCTAAGGATTGCTAAATGTATTGATCAGGACTAAAGAAACTCAGTTTTGCACTGCTACAGACAGCAGGGGGATAGTTGGAGGGATGAAAGCTCTRTCTTCTTCACACTCACCTCACAAAGATTTCCCACTTTGCAATTTTCCTCTGGCATTTCTCTSAAGACCTTTTGTTTCCCTCCCCAACCTCTTTAGATGCAGTCAGCTTTCACCAAAGCCTGCAAGCAGGAAGAGCTGAAGGTTTTAAGCATCTCTCTATCATTGGTTATTTCAATTTGGCTTTGTTTTCAAAATAACAATATAGAATGACCATCATTCTCCTGACTGTAATATTGGCTGCTGTAGTTCAATGCTTTTAATTATTTGATGAAGAGAAAGAGATCCCTAAATGACAGCTTCTGATATATGGTAGGGCTTTATTAAATGTTGAAATATTAGCTGAATTCAGTGACTCAGAAAAATTTAGAGAATACAAATTCAGAGCAGTAATTTCATAGATTAAACAGAGCAGCCTTAAGGCCCCAAATTATTTTAAAAGAAATATTATTGACTTTTTTGGAACATTTTGAATTGAAATGTTACTGTCAGCTCCACATAAACTCATTTCTGCAAAGTTTTCTCACGTACTACAGTAYCAACTTATATTAAATTCTAATCCATTTGCATTAAACTGGTACATACCCTGGTAGGTTATAAATGAGGGTGAATGAACTTAAATGTGTCCCCATTTTGCTTAATTTGCAACAATACAACCTACTTTTACCTAAAATAGGTGGGGCAGCACTAGCATATCTAAATAAACACATCTTCCCATAGCATATTAAGTTGATTCAATCCTGTTCTAAAACAGGAAAAAAACAGTGGTAATAATTGGACAGGTTTTTCCATAGAAGGAGGTTGACACTGAAGGGATTCCCACTCAAGACAGACACTCAAATCTTAATTTATCTGGGAAAAGGAGTTTAAAATTTATCTGTGGTTAAGTTAAAAATAAAACAGCTTGGTAACCATCAGCTCTTGACTCCTGTGCTGCACCAAGAATGACTTCAAAGAGGTGTATAAGGATCTCACAGCAGTGCTCAATAAACAGCAGATGAAATTCAATGACAATCAATGCAGAATCAAAGCTAATTATATATACAATGATGGACTTGAAATTAGCTGTTAATATTCAGGGAAGACTTCAGGGTAATCATTTAGGCTGGCAGTTCTTTTTGTGTCACCTCCATGCTCCACAGCAGTCTGAAGGCAAACAGAACCCAAGGAATTACTATTAAAGAATTAGAGAAGRGTGAAACACCATCACAGCCATCTTATGAACTCACCTTCCTAAYRCTGAGAGCATTTCTGCTCTCTCCTCACCAAAGGGATGGGAAAGCGTGATCAGGAAAGGCACCAAGGACGAGCATGGGCATGCATTGGCTTCTGTTTCACAAAGGGAAACAAAAATCCCGAGCCTGGACAGAGATGATTCGGGGTTGACAGAAAGGAATAAACCAGCAGTCTTTAAAAAYCAGAAATGGCACCGAGGAGGTGAGMACYGAGCCAGYCTTCACACTTTGTGCCAACACAGGAGCCCCAGGGCATCAGGTGGATGCTCCTTCCTTTKGCTAATGCACATGTTGCCACAGAGGCCAAAAATATTTAAATGGCACRAGAAATCAATTAGATAAAGGCTTGGGAGAAAATCCAATCAAGGGCTATTAAAAACAATTATGCAGATACAAGCCCAGGCTGAAGAGGCCCCTCAGCCCCAGAGCATCAGTGCCTGGCAGGGCTGGCCCCAGACTCTCTGCCTTCCCCTCCTGCCCTCAYCAGCAGCTCAGCTTTCTGAGCCACCAAAACCCACAAAATATTGGGCTAAGCAGACCTCTAGTCTGACCTCCACAGCCCTTTCAGTATTTTCCTAAGAAAAGCTATTTAATTGTGGTGCAATGGGATCACACACTAAAACCAGCGATATCCACAGCTCTATCACCTGCACAGGAATAAGCAGAAAATGTAAAGAGCCACTCTGAGGCAATGTATAATTCATGCAAATTTTGCCATCTAAGCTCTTTAGGGTTTTCTTAWATAAACAAATTCATCCTCCACATCCTCTGCAGTCTGAAGCTCGTACTGATTATGTTGATACACCAGTAGAATTTAGAGCCCAGCTGAGCCCAGGGTCCCATCATGTCCTCTGCAAACAGAGGAAGTGAGAGTTCTTGCTTCACAGAGCCAGCAATATTAAAAAAACATAACACAAGGATCATAGGAGACTAAAAACAGAGATGACGCTGCTCCTTCTCCTCCAAACYAGAGCCTCAGGAACAGAATTCAATTTTTTAAGTTAATGTCTGTGCACTTCTCCCAGACTGTCTCAAAAAGAGACAAGAGTGGAACTTTCCAGATGGGCAAACTAAGTACTGTGAAAAAGCATTTGAGAATCTCAYGCAGATAATGTGCCACAATTGAAGAAACACGATCCACAGGAACATTTTYATTTATTTCACATATGCATAAACCATGATGGACCCCAAGAGTAACCTTTCTGTCTCTGTCAGGTAATTTAAATGGAAAGCATGCCCAGTAGTCCTGGGCAAGTGTTGTGAAACCTCAATRAGCAGGAAGCACAAGTCACTACAAGAAGTATAACATAGGAACATAAAGACATCTGGCACAGCTTTCTCAAATTTCAGACTTCAGCACTGTCAGTAATGAACACAGTAAAAGAAACCTTCTCTTGAGAGGTCTGATTCTTCACTGTTTTTTTGCTTTTTTATAATAGAATTTCTACTGTCACAAGTCTATCACAAGGCACACGATAAAGAAACACTCTGCCTGCTCTGTAACTCAAAAAAAGATCAGACTTCTGAAAGAACAAAATATCCAAACTCAGAGAAAAATAACAGAGCTCCCAGACACGTCAGCTGGTTTTTGAGAGGCCTTTTTTCTTCACATCAGCTTGTATTTACACAGCTATCCTGCTCCTTAAGCAACAGGMAACACAGACAAGGTCCCAGAGGTGTAAACCAGCGTGAGTGTGCTCAGGATCGCCTCCAACTCCGCAAACACACCAGCTGGCTTTTGATATTTTTCAGAAAAGTTTTGGTACAGCCTTTGACATGCAGTTTCAAACAGTCAAAAGGTGACACGGAGTAGCACTGTCAGTACTGTAAATGTGAAAAACCCCAGAAATGTGAGCTCCATCACGATGATGCAGTGGAGCAGCGCTGTAATTTGGGTGACAGCATGAATGAGTCACAGGTAATTGTCAGGTTACAGSAGGATTGCCTTCAGTCAGCACCAGGGCCTCGCTGCAGGCATTGGAAATGGGCTTTTTGCAGTAGGGAAACAACTCAGGGAAGCAGAAGAGAGATAATCAGAGAAAAGGAAAATATGATTGAAACATTTGATGGAAGGATTTCATTATTACTAATAAATCACAGTAATATTCACTGTAAGGGCTCCTATTATCCAAATTAGGARGAATCTTTATTTTGCAATTAACACAAGCAAAATGGATAGACAGTCCTCTTYAGAAAAATATTCTCCTTCCCTGCTCAAGGCAGTGCTGATTGCACACTGGTTTTACCCCAGTTTGCTCTGAAAAATCTGCTAAAATACAGATCCATTTCTGTGCAAGGTGTGAAGTCCAACTTCTGGCACCTGGTGGAAAGATACAGCAGTATCTCTTTAAATATTTAGTTTCCTGCCTAAAATTAATACTGGAATATCAAAAAGAACCCTGCGACACCTCCAGTGAAAATTCTCTCATATGAGAATCCCAATTTTAACAACAGAGATCTCAGGAACTACTTCTCTCACTTAATGAGCCTTGGCAGCCATTCAAATTAAACACTCTATTGTGCAAGGAGCTAATTATGCTGAGATTAAACCCAGGGAATGATAGGGACATTTACTGTACTTCTGGCAATTATAAGAGCCCTCAGTATTGGAGAATGCAGCTTGTATTTCATAATTCTGAAAGATGTCCCTGCTAATCCAATAAAAAAATGCACATGCATGCTCACACATACAAGATTAATTAAATTTTAAAAACATTTTTCAACTATTTCCGACACAGCCACATCCACAAGTTATTATTATTATTATTTGTTTTGCCCTATTTCTCCCGTATCTGAATTTTCATCCCGTATCCCATATATCCATTTGTCATAATCCTCCACCATTTCTCTGATAGGCAATTAATGTTAAGCTATCTCTTTCCCTAGGAACGCTGAAGTAATGACAGTAAAATATTTGCTCATTTAGCATTCTAATTAATTTTTCCAGTATCTTCCCTGATAGTGTCCTTTTCCTTCCCAGAAAACCAAGTGGTCAGTTATCTCTGTCACTGCTACTCAAACACAATGCATGTAAACATGTAAATAAATACATCAATACAGGGAGTTTTCCTTGCTTGGAACACACAGGCCAGAGCACTTCTAAAATTTCAGGAGTAAAACTTGTCACAGGATAATTTCCCACTCCCTCTCCACTAATGTTGATTTGGAAGAGGTTTGATTATGAGACATAAACTCCCCTAAATCCCCACAATGGCCTGGCGATCCCAAAGGCAATTTTCCTGCAGCAAAATGTGCCCAACACCTCGCATGAACAGACCCTTGCACACACGATGGAARCTGGGCAGCAAAGCAATGGAAGTTGGATTTGTGATGGATTTTGCATCCTGGTTTGCTCCACCAGTGTCTAACAGGGTGTGTAACGTGATTGAAGGTTCCCCACCCCACAGCCCAGGCACTCACAGCAGCTGCTTCCCCAGGGGATTTGCGGTGTCTGATGAAAGCACAGTCCCTGCAGCACCATTCCTTTGAGGGAGAGGCATCAGCAGAGCTCTGCTTCTCTACTCTGCCTTTGGTTTTCGTGGAATTTGTCAAACTGCAATGAATTGAACACTCCTAACCCTGCTTTTTCCGCCCCATGATGTTCAGGAGCCGTGCCAGCAGATGCAAAGATTTTTGTGAGGAMAGACAGGTGGACAGAATCATCAGCTGGAGAAATTAAGCAACCTGATCTRTGCTTCAGGTTGTAAAATTGGCCAAAAGCAGCTGCTCAAGTTTTCAGCCAAACTTGATCACCTCGCAGAAGACAGGCAGTCCCTGATACCTGSAGGCAGCTGCGTTCCCTTGAGGAAAACCCTCCAGAAGCTGTGAGRCAAAGCCCTTGTTCCCATGGGCAGCCTTCACACACAAATTCTGCAGTATTTCATTTTTATATTCTCTATCAACATCTTGTTTTGTTGAAAACAGAAAAAAACAAATGTGAAAGGTCTGACCTCTCTGGGGCTGATGGGTCTGAATCAGGGCACAAATGAGCTGTATCTGCAAATAATGAATACTGAAACAAATCTCTAGAGGRCTGGAGGCAAAGCAGGGTTGGTATTATTAAATGTAGCTTACCGTAAAACAAGATAAATCAGAAAGAGTTACAGGTAATTATCTGTGYGTTGGCACTGGTCAATCAACAAACTGCATTTAAGGATCTGTGATAAAAGTGATTTCACAATTAATGCTCACCACCAGCACTTTTGGAGAGAACWCTGGGGCTGAGCTAATTGTTTCAGCAAAACCAGAAGATAAACAAATTATTAGTGCCAAGAAAGAGGCAGCAGAGCAATGCACTGAAGGAAGGCACTTTGTACTTTGCTCTGTTCTTCCTGTATTTTTGTTGTGCTGCAGAGCAGGCACACACAGCACAMCCCCTGAATGCCATCCTGATCTTATCAATATCACAAATCTGGCCACAAGTCTCTCTCAGCTGAATGCACAGCTTTTGCTGGTTYCTCCCCACTAAGGTTTTAAATGATTGCTTTTAAAATAAACCAAAAATGCATAACTTGATGAAGACAAGTATCTTAACAGCTTGGCTTCCTAAAATCTTCCTTACATTTTAAAAAAGGCAAAGATTGCATAACACCACTGCTCTGGAAAACTTTCCTCTCAATTATGTAGTCAAAAGCCTTCAAAAAAGTAATGAATTTAGTTAATTAAAAATTAATCTAACTCTTTACATGTCACCATTCCCAACAGTTGTTTTCCTGCCAGGATGCAATATCTGTGTTTGAAAACCTTTATGTAACTTCTGAATTTTTCCATCTAGCTCCAGGAAGCTGATATAATCTAGCAACACAATCTTCTGTGTCCCTGTGCACATACTGGCAGTGAAGTGTGAATGCTGCATGGGAATAGCTTAAAATATTTCTTTAATATTTTATCATAACTTTAGTTGATGTTCATTTGTGTTGCCTCCAATCTCAGGTGTTGGCAGATGGAGTTTTTTTCCTTTTYAACTATCAGGAGATGGAATTTTCTGGTTTGTTTTCCCCTACAGCAGATGTATTCATATCTCAATACATTTCAGTAATTTTTCTATTCCTCACCTCTTCCTTGGAGATTGACTGCTTACTTGCATAGTMTTTTTTAAATAATGATGTTTTATTTTTTTTTYYYCMMKGRWWRRMMRRMMRGKTYYWAMMKTTTTTTATTYAACTTTCACAGGCAAATTGCTAATTCCTATCAAAAGATGGACAATTCTCCTTTTAAGTGTATAGATTGTCAAATTTTATTTTCTAAAAAGTCAAATACATTAGGAAAAAAACACCCCAAATTTAGGTAAAGAATCAATATTCTATCAAGGCCATATGCCAATAAAACTCATCTCCATTTATTCTCCAGTCTGCTGCAGTTGAAGCACAGTTTCCCAGATTAATAGATCCAGTATCACTATTTAATCCTCTCCTCAGTGACAGGGTATAATGATCTGATGAACATGCTACTTAATGGACTACCAGACAGTGTTCAAAAACCATGRTGATGAGCACAGGCTAAAAAACTACAGAAAATACCCTAGAGTAGAATGAGAACTGAGAAATAAATCAGCCTGTAAGGAACAAGATTTATTCAGGGATGTATGGGGCCTTTCCTTTCCCATAAGCATTTCCATTTTTAATTCCTTTATTAATATTTTTATTGTTTCCRCAGCTCCATGTGAATCATACAAGGTCTAATCTAAATTATCTTGCAGAGCAAGGTTGATAACCTCCCACAAATTACCATTAGCTCAGTAACTTGGCAGTTTGTGTATATAAATTACCAAAGATACACGGCGCCTCCCTGCTTCCATATAAATATAATTTACCGTGGATTTATTACGAATATCACAATGCACAGCCACCCTGTGGCAATTATTTATTTGTTTTTAATTTTGAGAGGGCAGGAGTCAATTTGTCAGCCATGCAGGCTCCTTGCTCAACAGCTGACCAGGGGACACAGAGCTCTTGCAGCTCATCCAGCCCACGGCAGCCAGGGCAGAGCTCAGCTCCACCTGACTGCTACTTCCATAGTATATTTTAAATAATRATGTTTTATTTTCTCTCTGGATAGACAGACAGGTTCTAACATTTTTTATTTAACTGTTACAGGTAAATTGCCAAGCTACTGTCAGGTCAGCCTGTGCTGATGCCGAGGATGAACATCAGCAAGGACTTTTTGGCATGGCAAATACTGGAGAGATTTCTGTGCCTGTCCTACTCAGGGACTCAGAATATGCAACATTTCAGTACTCCTGGAGTTTCTGTGAATAGGAAGACATTGGCACCCAATCCTTTGTGCAGCAGCGCAGCTCTGCAGAATCCACTGCACAACCAAGCAGAASAATTTACTCCAGAATGCCAAGCCCCCCCTCAAAAAGATAAAAAATTTACAGTTTCCTGCATATCTCACAGTAAACACATCAGAGTTATGTGGATCTTGTCATCTGTCTGCACAAATCAACACCAGTTTATCCAAAGAAAAGAAAAAACAAATTTAAAAAAAAAAAAAAAAAAATCTTGTCATCTGTCTGCACAAATCAACACCAGTTTATCCAAAGAAAAGAAAAAAACAAATTAAAAAAAAACAAAACCCACAGACAAAAGACAGCTTCTTGGAATGACTGCGAAATGCCAACATAAACCAAACCTCCAAAACTTTACTGTTCTAGAGGGAAACACTGAATTACCAACATCTTTACATCGCAATCAAGTACCAAGCTAAACTTTGTTTTTAATTACTGATCAGATTAAGACCATCAGGACTGATTTATTACACAAACAGTGCAGAATTCTTTTGGGTTTTTTTTCTATATAAAATTATAAAAGGACATATAAAATAAAGTCTTTACATCCACAAACTAATCACAAGCAGAAGAGAATTTATATAATAAACATTTTGTAAACAGCAGGTCACATAAGAAGCCATTTTTAACACATTCCCAATTAGATTGTCAGTATACACACTCTGTACCATGCAGAACTCCTACCCAAGGACTGTTTATGTCTTAGCTCCCAATTCAACCTCTGTTTAACCACATCCCATGTGTCTTGCCCACTCTCTTAATTTGAACYTCATCCTTTCCTGCTTAATAGAATGCATTTTAAAAAATCAGCATTTTAGCAGAGTTGGTTAATAGAATAAAAACATGTTTTGCAATTTGTCTTTTGTTAATTTTAGCAACGATACACATAATTATACTAATTCACTTGAAAAAAAAAGGAAATCATACTGGTTTTCAAATACTTTGCTTATTAAAAGTACCATAATAACTTCACYGCTTTACTTAAAAAGTCATTTTGTTATAAATAACTGAGCTTGATTTATTTTGTCTATTTATAGCCAATGATAAGCCACTCAAACACAGCCCTGGGCGTAAGGTTATAAGAAAGCTACTGTCAATAAAATATCCATAATATGACTCAATATGCACAGTCATGCTATTTGCAAACAGACAGAGGGCACAAATTAAACTGTTTAGCTGGCCTGGCTTACAATTCCCCAGTGATTAACAGCAAATTCAGAGATGCTGAACAGGGGTGTGGCCACACACAATTCCTCAGTGCTCAGAGTCTGCATTACAGGTGAAGCTGCAGCAAAGGGGATGTGCCCTAATGCAGAAAGGGAAGATGCATTATCATGAAAATGTTCAGAGACACGAGGGTTGCTTTTTGTCAGCTCATACATTTTGACAAGTGACAATAAYGATAACCCTGAGTTTCATTTCCAATAACAGATGCAGCCTGAGGGCAGCAGTACAAGTTGTGTCTTGTCTTTCTATACCCTTCACCAGTCTCCACACTGATCTCCATCTGCTTGGCCCTTCCTTGAAGGCTCTCTTTGGATTTTAATTTGTGCCTYTCAGTCAAGCTCCTGACCAGCTGGCAAACAGAGAATGAAAATCCCAGCAAGTACCACTGGCTCAGGACCTGAGCATTCAGGCCCCAGGCAGACAGCTCCTGTGTCCAGGCTGGGTAATGCTGGTTCCTGAGGAGGCTCATTAGCACAAATGCCCTAAACAGCAACTGAGCCTGGAAGGTGCTGGAAAGGCACACTGCTGTACTCTGAATTAGCTGAGGTGACTTCATAAACTGCTCCCCAGTTCCTCTGTGCCAGGTGCTCCTGGCACTCAGCCATCCCTCGGCRCATCCATCAGCACAAAGAGCATCCGCAACCTCGACATCCGAACTTGGGAACATGACAAGTGTTCAGGCCAACAACAGCCCATGACTTGGCATATTTTATATTTGTGAGACTTTAGCATGTTAGTTTTCATTCCTTTTCTCATGGATCAAAAAGCCTGAGGTGTTTCCTCCCTGAAGAGCTGTGTTCATGAGAAGTTATTGCCTGCTGCTTCAAAAAGGGGCTAAAACATCGCCCTGTTTCACACAAGTCACTGAAAAYATCAGACTGACATAGCTATTGCCAAGGCTAAAATTAAACCAGCAAGAAAAAGACAAGAAATAAGTGACTCCTATACAAAGGGGGAAAAAAAACCCCAAACAACCCTATCATTATAGCCTACTGCAGGATCACATTCCATTCTGAAAAGTTTGAAAACATCAATACAAAACAAAATGACATTAAGGTAACACATGTCATACAACTCACATTTCCCATCTCATAAAGAACAACAATCTCTATCACAAACTTCTTTTGATCAAAGAACAATGGCTTGAACAGAAACAGCTACCAGGGATGTTTGTCCATGCAATTAGAAGACCTATCTCAATTTTCAGTCTGCTGCATTTAATGACAAAAGTCGTGTCCCTGCTCAGCCATTTAATAACTCATATTATCTGCACAAAAATATTCTGAACAAAGGTTGCTAATACATTAACCCACTCTGCAATATTTTATTTAATTGGTAACCCTGGTGGCTTTAGGTATGGCATGAGATCATCCTTTGAAATCAGTTGCAGAGACATGGAGATAATTGGGATTGATTACAGGACTCAAAGCAGGAGGAACAAAGACTGACACATTATAGTCTAAGAAAAATAAATGGGAGTGTTTTCAGATTAAACCATGAAGGCACACAGAAATGGGTAAAACATTTTCTGAATTGTCCAAGATCAGGGTTTTGTTCAAGAAGCATTTTCTGTTGCACAGCTGCGTGACTGAGGTACAGCAGCATCATTTTGTACCTGTATCAGGGAGGCTATTTATTATATTTTATTGACTGGAATTTTATTTCTCTTTACTCACACTGACTTTAGGCACAGCRAATTCATTGCAATGAGAAAATAAAAGTATATGCTGCTCTAGGTGATTYTGCAGGGTATGGAGCTGCTAACTCTGCGGCAGACAAGCCATAGGTCATGAAATTCTGAACATTTTAAAATTTAATCAATTTTGAAGAAAGAGTGGGCCAAGACAGACTCCTATTTCTACTCCCTAATTTCAGTAGCATTTTTAGAATAACAATCTACTCTGGAACATCAACCAGAGGATTTGTTCCACTGCATTAGAATTTAACTACATGCACAGGCTTTTCTCATCTCTCAAGAGTGGGCTAAGCTCAGTTTGACCTGTGTTTGGTTAGGTGACGAGCGTACCTTGTCTGCCTCGAGTGTAAGGCAAGGATAATTATTTCTTACGAACGCTGCTCTATCCAWATTCCCAAGTACCTGCTCTTTTGTTAAGCATTCCTGATCCCTTCTCAGCTTCCTACAGGAGCAGGTTTGACTGCAGAGCAAGCATACAAAACCAAGCTCAGAAATAAGCAGAAGGAAGAATAAATCCATCTCTAGCCAGCATCAACAGTCATCCTGCAGAGCAACTCGGCAAGAGTGCCTGTCAGTGGGAGGCCAATGCTCCTTCCACACAGGTACAATCTTCCTCCTGCCAAATTAAACTCTCSAGTAGCAACACTTCAGCCAAGCTGCAAAAAAAGAGGATATTCTGAATTATAAGGGGTTTGCAGCAGTTTAACCACAGCAGGGTGATTAAGACCAATAAACCCGCTGGCATTTTTCTTAAATTCGCTCCGCAGCTCTCGTTGTGTCAGCCACGCTATGGGAGTGACACACGATCAGAAAGCTGCCACAACAACCCAAAGACTAAGAGAGAGACAAATTCCCTGGTTCCTCCAGCAAAGCTGGGAGAAATTCCTGTTTCCAAGGACGGTTTCAGCAGAAACAAGGCAGAAATTTCAAGAAGGCACACAATCAGCTTAAGCATTTCTGAAGTTGAACAAGTCTATCAGCAGATATCACCCCTCCTCTCTGCCTCTCGGGCTGCTGAACTGAGTACTTTCCCTTCAAGAATCAAACATCAGTGACCTACTTCTGACTTTGGAGATCAAAGATATCAGGCACAGTTCATCCCCACTGCATTGCACTGAGCGTGGCCTGAAATGAGAGAGTCTGGGACAGCCAAAGGAACTTGGGTTTCTAATGCTGGATCAAACCAATCAACTCGCTCCAGATTTACAGCAGCACAACTACAAATGGAATTGGGCTGTTTCCTCTGGTTTTACAGCCCCTGGAGTGGCCCAGCAGATACCAGGCCAGCTGCCACTGACCAMWCTTAYAAGGGAGGGCTCCTTTTCTTCATAWCCCCTAKGAACCAATTCCACCAGTCAGAAAATAATTATATGGTTTAGCACACTTCAAAAGCCTGTGGAAAAATTACACGCTGGCTGTCAATTTGGAATTTGGGTCTATTGTTTTACTTAATTTTGCTCAGAGTATAAAGCCATTACATGACTAAAATTAAATAAAACTGTTTCCTTGAGAGCTGTTTAAAATATTCTGATGTATTTGTCTTAGGGCTTCATTAATCCATTTCTAATTCATTCTGCAGGTTTATTCAACAGCTGTGCCTGATGTAAACTACAAATCTGGATAAAATTAAAGCTGCTATGCCACTAAATCACTTTATTTTGAGAGACTTAAACAAAAATCTTCTGCTACTTCAGGTCACACTGCCTYACAGGTTTTTCTACCTATAGGCAAAAAAAAGTACCTTTGCTGTAACATAAGAACAAATACAAGTACTAAAGTTTAAGAGTGAAATTCATTTAGATATCAAGCACAAAAATATTCTATCCTACAATCTACACTTTTTTTTTTTACATTAGAGATCAGTTTTCATCTTTAAGCTTCCATGTGCAGTATTGAAACAAATCTGGAACTACCACTTTATTGTTATTTATAGCATTGTAGCAGCTCTCACAACCTGCAGTTTTTCTTAAAAGAGACYGGATTTCAAAGAGAAGCAAAAAGCAGCTGTAACTAAGTATTGTTTATGTCAAAGATGATTTACTGTAACAAACATCCAGTCCTCTTTCTGCTTACGCAGAAATATAATTAAGGAGCCCAGTTATATAACACCATCTGAATAAAAGGAAATGCTGCCTTTCCAGCATTTTTGGAGGCTCCCAGCACTGCGGCACCTGCCGTAGAGAATCACCATGGGCTCAGCTCTCGSTGGTGTCTCGGGGTAATGACTTGAGGTGGTTCATTATGAATTGTGTCCCCAMACCCTTCAGGCTTTGCCATGGTATTACTGTACGGCAGAGCTYGGCTCCAATTTAGGAAATGTTACACTAATTGAGTATGCAGGCGCACGCTCTCCCCATCTCTGATTAATTAGCACCACTCTAGCTCTTCACATCAATCTTGTGAAAACCACTGTGACTGATCTTGTCTCACTTGGAGCTGAAAATTACTTTGCCAATAGCATAACATAATACTTTGGTATAAACAACAACAAAAACTGGGACTCTTTGGTGGCCTCAGGATCATTCCTTTCATACTGCACATCTCTYCGGTGCTTCTGAAGACAAAGGATGGGACTTTATTACCAGCAGACAAATGCAAGCCAGAAAAATCAAGACAGCACACGGGAAGCTGTGTATTTTTACAGTGGTGTCTCTGATCAGCAGTGTATTTTTTTTGCAGCCCCAACACCACTTCAAAGGTCACTCTTGTCTCCACACCCTTCCTTGTGATGAGGAAAAGGCCCATTTAGGAAAACATTCAGGAGCTCCAGGCATTCCAGAGCAACTCCTGGAGGATCACTGCTAAGGCTGAGCACAGTCAGACTACACAGCATGACCCAGGGCCACTCTGCTGCTTCCCTTTCTGAAACTTTGGAAAAAGACTTTCTCTCCCTTGCCCAGCAGCCATTTTGAACGAACGCAAAGGAACAACATGAATTGCAAAATGTTTTTTCTCACATTGTCTTTTGCTACTGACAAGTCAAACCGCTGAGCCAAGAAATGTCAGCAATACAGAGATGAAGGCTGATGATTTCAGGGCAGAAGTGAAGTTTTCAGGCAGAATTTCCCTACTGGACCAGGCTGCTTTCATCACGTGCATCTCGACTCCCAGGCTCGCCCAAGGCTGCGCAGCTGGCTCTGTGCTCCCAGCCTGCTCCCAGCCCATTGTTTTACACATTCTGCTTCCTCACCGYCATCAGCCCAGATTTCACAGGCCATATTGTCTGCCTCCAAATTCACTCACCAGTTTTAACCCAGAACTTACTCAAGCTTTACACTCCTGACCAAACCGTAGGGAAGGTTTTGTAGCAAATCCCAGACTTTTCTCCCGAGAGCCGCAGCCTTTCCAACACACAAAACACAACACGTCAAGGGAACTGGGATCTACCCCTGCTCTCCACCACCACATTTTGGCAAGACCACCACGAATTTCTGCATGCCTCCCTGCACAGGGAGATGAGGATGTGCAGCACAGCAGTGGGAGCCACAGCAGCCCAAACCCTCTCCCTCCCCAGTCCCRGTGGGAAGCAGCTCCTGTGGAGGAGAGGATGTGCATTCTGCAAAAGCAAACACAGCTCCCCCCCAAAGAGGCGTCAGGATCTCAGTGAGGTTGTCACTGTGATCCTATTTCTGCTTGTTTTGGCCCATTCCCTTGCCCAGTGCTCTGAGGAAAAGCCCAGTGTTCYATTTATAAACTGGGTGAGAAGCAGATTTCCCACTAAGCTGAAACTGAGAAGATTTTAAAAGCAGCCATTTCCAGAAGGTTTACAAAGGCTGAGATTTTTGAAAGTGTCCCGAGGGAAGGAAAGAACCTCTCAGAAATTAATGGGAATTAAATGTCCAAAACCCATAGGCRATTCTGAAAATCCTATCAAAGTATCTAATACTTCTATCTGTCAAAGGCACTAACATTTAAAACAGAAGTGATTTTATCACCAGCTAAGAATCAGTTTTCAAGTGAAAGAATCGCAAAATATTAAACCAATTAGTCTGTTTGACAACTTGACATGATTCTTCCCAGATGATGAGAAAGCTGCAGCATGGCAGGCAATGGYAAGATCATGACATAAAATGAGAAGTAACTTCCAAGAACTCTCACAAATCTGTAGGTCAGAGCTCAGAGCTATGCATGAAGAAATAAGCATTTCTTTGCATTTGGTGAGTATAATGTGGATATTTGCTACCTAGGCCTAAGATTTATGATCCCCTTAGCTATCTGTTCACCTGCTTTGAAGAGTGAGGGTTTATAAATTCCTGATAGCTAATCATTTTTTTTTGTGCTTCTGTCTTCATGCTTTGTCACCTAAACCGAAGATCTTGTATATGCAATACGAATATTTGAATGCAGCATGTACTAACCTTTCTCAGAGCCTTTTCTCACACAACCAGCTTTAGCAGATTACTCATTCRAGGCTGGGATACTTGTTCAGCTTGTGTAAGACAAAAACCATGCCAATGTGAGTGGTAAAGGAAATTTAAATTTAAGCTTCATTTTATGTAGGGGGAAAAAAAACCCACCACATTTGAAAGCTATAAAAGGTCACATCAGTAAACAACAGGGATTCGGAGACACAACTGCTAAATGTTCCCTATGCAGTGTAACAGTTTCTAAAAAAAAGGGAAAATGGTGACATTAAGAAACACATTTCCTGCTACTTCAGACAGYATGGTTAAATTCAACCTCACATCCTTATTTGACCTATGAAATTAAGCTATGTGCCTCCCAACTCACACACATTTTTTCATACAGTGAAGGTTTTTATGAAAATGCCTCATTTGCTGTTAGGAGTGACTTGTCTTCAATTGGTTTCATGGGGACAGGAAACAGGATCCTCATCAGCCCAGCTCACCAATGAGAAAATGCCAAAGCAGCRTTTCACCACAATTCCCCAGACCTCTATTTTCGACTGCTCTGACATTGTAAGAAAGAAGATTCAATTAARCAGATTCTTTAGGCTTACTCATCCAGCATTTTATGAACCATCTCACCTCTTATCAGGCTAAACCAGATATTTATTATAACAATAAGGAGATTTCATACTAATGTTTCACATTCACTGAAGCTGGAGATATTAAACAAGATCATTTACYGCTGTCTGCTGCCATTTAAAAAGCTGCATTCAGAAAACATGAGGTGCCCAAAGGTTAATTTGGATTAATGTCAATCTATTTTGCTAACTTCTCCCAGTCCTTGACTCCTGTGCTTCCTTGAGGACACAGGGGCTCTTCCAGTTGATCTGTGGGATGCTCAGAGATGGGAATRGCCCTGCCCTCATTCCTTGCTAACACTAACACAGGCAGGACTAAGAAACACGTAAAGAARCACAAATTAAACTAAAATCTAAGTCCAAACAGGGAATGAATAACTACACAAAATTTAATAATGAATTTCTTTGTCCCCCTTTCTTCAGAGAAGAGCAGGCTAACAATATACAATGGGCCAGATAATGAGAAAGCCAGATGTCTGAAACTTGTGGAATTTGGGAAACAAGATATGAGGGAAGCACACAGAGAGGGAAGAGCAACAATATTTTAAAACCATTATGCTGCCGAAGGCACATTTTAACATATAAAAACCATATGCCTTTTCTTCCTAAAACAGTATCAGTCACTAAGCTCCTGACTATAAATCATGTTATCYATGCCTTAACTACTAGCTTGGCATCTACTGCTGTAAAATAGCAAGTAGCCACGCAATAAGAAGATATTACTTCCATGTAAACCAAATCTTATATTTACATTTATTTTCCTTCTGCTAATCTTCTACTTTSCTCCTATCAAACAAAACAAATCACTGTGGAAGCATCCACACCCTCATTTGCCCTGATGTATCTTGGTCCCCAGCAGTGCTAATGGGAAACACCATATTCTTTCTTTCCTCCAGCTGATGTGGGAAGGATGCTCTTMACCAAAGTTTCAGGTTAAAAATGAGCTGCACTTCAGTCCCAGAACACGGGACAAGTTTGCAGTGGCATTAGCTATGTATTTAGTGACTAAGAGACGGTGAGCTTCTCAGTTGACACTCAAAATTAAGTACAAGCTTCTTCCATGGGAAACATTCTGGGTCAGGCTGCCTGTGTGGGAGTGCRGGGTCATCACCAGCACCATTTTATAGCTCCCAGTGTGCATTCAACTCATCATGAGAGAGAGGGACTGAATGTTCTCCCCGCTCCCCACGGCCCTGCGCTCCCCAGCTGCTGCCCCACGGACAGGGAGATTCCTCCAGGAGGAACAAAGGGCATTCTGCAGGCAGCCCTGGCTTGAAAGCTGGTTTTATACACAGTGAGTGCAGCTGGGGAGGAGGATGAAGGAGGAAGATGGGGCAGCACACAGGATTCCTGTTTTGTAGGGAGATCTGCACAGCGGGGTACAGGAAGGAGCGCACTTGGCTGCCCAGTGCATAAATTGCTTTGGTGGCTCCTGAAGTGCTTAAAGCATGGAAGAGTCCTCAGACAGCAATGCAAATTAYACTGCTATGCCAGGGCTGTCCCACTGTGGCAATTGCAGGAGAAATTCATGTTCAAAGCCTCTCCCCGAGCTAGTGAGCAGTGAAACGAATCTCACTTTTGCAGGGAACRGAAAGTGGAAAGCAGGCACTTATCTGGCTAAGAGGGTAATTCCASAGCACAGGAAACATAACGCAGATGTGGTAGCTTGGCATTAATATTATTAATGTACTGTGGCCTATATGGCTCCATTAGCACTGGGCTTTTGTGGGCCAGGTGCTCTCCAATCACACCAGAGAAAAGCTCTGGTACAGCACTGAGCCCTGCAGAAGGAAGTGCCGGGCAAGAAAATCTGCAAGGTATCACTCCTTTATTCAGTGCTGATGTTTTTAGAAAGCAAGAAATGAATGATGACTTCAGAAAGCATCTAAAACCCACAGCAAAAACAGCTTCTCTTTTTCAAAGCCTTTCCACTCCCCATTTACAAAGAGTATTTTCTTCCCCTTTGTGCAGAAATGCCACAGTATAAATCYATGGCAGCGAGACACGTCTGGCCATCCGGGAAGGTGCCCAGCCAGCAGAGCAGCTCAACCACCACATATTCCAACCCCATATTTTTCATTCTTAACTTAACCATCAAATAGTTTCCAATGCCAGAGAGCATTTACTGCCAGAAAGCTATTTTCTGCTTTGCACTCATCGTTCAAATAAACAAGAGAGGAAAAGGAAAGGAAAAGGAGGTTAGCATGAGGTTCTGGAAATCCAGAAAACAGGAAAAAAAAATTATATGCTCTTTTTGAAAACATGCATATCTGAGCATCATATAACACATTTTAGTGGTGGTGGTGCTCGGATGTTTTATTTTCTTTTTTAAAACCAACAGAAAGCAGGAATTGCCCTTGATGATTCATCCATTGGATATGATGAACCAAGAACATGCTGGAGGCAAAGCTCACTTCCCACCAGAACAGGTTCTTAATAAGAAGTTTCTGGCTGCCTTAGGCCCATTGAGCTAACAGCCTGTTTTTAATAAAACTAAACAATTTCTTTTAAATCTGAAATCCTGAAAAGTTTCAACAATAGCACTTTTATCTTCAAATCATTCTCTGCATGTCTTGCAATCTTCACCTCATTCTTCATTGCTGTGATTAAAATCGCCAAACTGGCAGATACTGGGAATTTGGTCAAGTGCTGAATCCCGTTATTCTRCTATAGGRCTGTGAAAAAGGWGTCACAAAATAATTCATCATCCTATTGAGCAAAGATGGAAGTTTCAGTCTCTATCACCACCTAGCCATGCACAGCCCTGAACACCCAGAACAGCAAAAGAAATACCAGGTCCTCTGCCCTTGTATTTAGTACTTATTGCTCCTCAAACTAAAGGGTTTGGAAATTAGGGAGGCATTTATATCCTTTCCCAGACCACACTGCATGATTCCATGTGCAAAAGTGCTTTGRTATTTTGTAAAGTTGTCATGTTTAGTTTGTAAAGTTGTGGTTATGTTTTGTTTGCATTCCTGAAATTCGTTTTGTGACCTACACTCAGCAGCAGATACAAAATGAAAAGGCTCAGGAGGAAGTTCAAAACGTTTTTGTGCAGCACAACTAAATATTTGTCCCTTTAATTCCATCACTTCTCTCCTTAAAGGCCCAGATAATCATCCCTAAATGAAGATCTGGCCTCCTTTTAACCTGTGCTTAAATCCATTATTCTCAWCTCCAACTTATTAGCACTGGGTCTACTCCCAGGCCCATTCCTTCAAATGTTTTTACATTTGAGGAGTTGGTGCCTTTGCCCTTCTTCGTTACAAAAAAACCTTCAAGTTCAAATACCATATGTTAATAGTGAACTTCAAGTGGGACAGCGCACTAAACTCATTCACACAAAAAGGGTAGAAGGGTAAAACAACTTATAGATTACTATCATCATCTCAAACCACTAATTGTGGTAAGTAATTTAAAACAGGAAGGTTATCTGTCTTCATCTTGAAGAAATTTAGGAGAATCCACACTTTCCTGTTAAAGGGTGTTGTCCAAAACKGCTCAACAGAAGTCTGCAAAAATAATCTTTTTTGTTCTGTTTGAAAAGCAGAGCTTGGAGTTTTTCCCATTAAAAAAGGAAATGGGCTTGTCTGAAGTGCAAAACCTTCGTATTCTTCAAAGAATACAAACAACCAAACAACCGAAACCTTTTTTGGGGGAGTTGAGGGAAGAGAAGGGAAATGCTTATAATGTGGGATGACTGGATTTTTATCTTGATGYCATAAGGAGACTCAAATATGCAGTCTGACTAATAATTGTTTAACTTAGCCTCACTAAAGTAATTAGTTTAATACATAAAACAGTTAGATGACAAAGAGGCAGGAATGTTCTGGTTTAAATACAACAATGAAATCAAGCTTTCCCAAGTAACTCCTAATCTTTAAAGATAAATCTGCTATCTAGGTTTACACTAGCAGAATACAAAATGGTTTCCTGAGATATTCTGGACAGTAACTGTGTGTTATAAAGGAGCTGCTAGACAAGAGCCATTTTTTTATTTTAAATTACCTCAGCCAGTCACCTCTCTGCATTCTGAGGTTTCTTTTGTTGCTGTTCATTCTCTGGTTTTAGATGCTCTGGGTGGTTTTCATCACCCTGCTCTTCAGAAACACAGGATGCTGCAGGCAGGAAAGGAAGATGAGTCCAAGTGTGGAAAGGGGCCAGCACCCACATGGCCCTCGAGAAATGTGAAACACAAAGGGCTGGGGGTGTGCACATGGGTGTCTGAGGCACAGGGGGGACACAGCCCTGACTGCCACACGTGCTGYAAAGGACACACATCAAAATCCCCCTGAGCTCTTCCCCCAGCTCACACCTCCCTCTTTGCTAAGAATAAATGTACTCGTTTTCTGCCAGCCACCCTTTCAGCCAAAGGGAACCCCAACACATTCACACCACTGCACAGGGGAGATCATGCCTTCTGCAATAAAAAAAATTACCAGGAAAATCTCAGCAGAAGGAGACTACCTCTGTAGGGTGTAAAATGACTAAAAGAAAAGCTAATGAGTGCCCAGGAAGAGGGCCAGCCGTAGCTGAGAAGTATAATCTGGAACTTGGAATCAGGGGTGCTTTTGCTGCCAAACATATGTCAGACTGTCTGTCTGCTCTCCTCCAGGAGCCAGCTCAAGAAGGCACTCAGGTCCCTGCAAACATTCTTCCAGTTTTGACCTGGAGACTGCAAAGCGAAGGGATTATTCCATTTGCATGAAGATTGTGCTTGAGGCAGTGAGGAAAAACTGCAGTAATGAAATTCTAATCTGCCAATGTATTTATAGCTGAAACGGGGCTTGCAAATAAGAACTCCAAAACATTTTAAAAGAGTCTTGCAAACAAGGACAATTTCATACATTTCACATGATTTCATAAAGACACAGCACCATAAAAAATGAATCATAAAACGGGTGACAAAGACAACTGATTAGTTCATCTTCTTCATTTCCTGCCATGGCAAAATTTTTCTCCAGAGTACATTTAAAAGCACATTCTAGATTTTAACAAAATTAGTTAACCCTACAACTATGTGCGGTGTAGCAAGAATAAGTGGTTTCTTGCACTGAAATGGCCTAAAAATTATGAAAGAAAAAAAAAAAGATCCTTCTTGCCATGGATCTCTTTTTGCTACAAAATCCCAAAATGCACAATTCTGGGGTACTGCAGCTGCCAGAAAGTCTGTTCAGGTTGCAGAGCCAGCCCATTTACAAGGTTATGAGAAGCATGACAGAGGACACTGAAACAGCAAAGGACTTTAAAGGACTCCATTGAATGGGAAGTCTAAAATTTTTAGAGAGCAATATATCGGAAATTATTTGGTTTAATCCTCTGGTCTGACTTCTGCGCTTAACYTCAACCCCTTACTCCTACTGCTCACCAAACAACGCTTTAAACAACTTGCAAAAATCCCTGCAATTAGTGGTTGTGTGTGTTTCTTCCCGATCCCCTGGCCCACAGGTATTACAGGTCATGAGTCCACCTCTTCCACCCTTTGTACGTCACTGTCTTCTTTTTGGGAAGGATCTAACACTTGGTGTATTTAATTACTTCACCAGCAAGCRCCTTATTCACATTTTTTTGATGTGTTTAACCTCCTCTGCACTGCTGTGCAAGCCAACATTATCTGACAAATGGGCTGAACAAGGTCTCTGCTCACAAGGGCGATGCACTGCAGGAATCCCCACCTTGCCCTCCAAACACATCCCTGGGGAAACTCTGCCCTTTCAGAAGGACCCATAAAATCAGTGAAACACAATCTGAAACCCATGGCTCCTTCCTTGGGCAAAAACTGTAAAGGAAAGGCCAGGTTCTRTCTGATTTCAAGTCAGCAGCAATGCAGCTCCTTCACAGAGAGAGAAAAACCCACAGTGCCARATCTCTTCTCCTCAGTGCATATTTGACAGAGCTCTCGTACATCTTTATTGAGTTTCCACCAGGCACAGAAATGATTTGGAGCACCCTTGAAATCCTGTAAACAACGTAGCTCTAAGATTTTGGCTTGACAAAGCAAAGCCAGAAGACAGGGAGCTAAAAGAAGTTAGAGGTACTTAAAAAAGAGGTATGTCTAGGATATTTCTGTTGTCAGCTTTCATTTAAATCCCTCGACACTGTTAAATAGCAGGCATTCCARTATGTGAAAAATACATACAGGATATGAATGCTTTTCCTAAGCATGTAAGGGGTTCACACTCCCTTTCTTAAAAAGAACATTCTTGCTGTCTTTGATGTTGTAAATCTTATTATGTAAAACAGACTGTTGTGTAAAATAAATGACGGCACATGATCCTGCAAGAAGCTTAGTACCCATAAGTTGCTTTAAAGCCAACAGGAGGAAAGGGCACTCGGCATCAAGCAAATTTCTGCTGTGAACTTGTGCTAGACAGTTGCTGAATGAAAAAACCTCCAGAGAGAATGAAATTTAATGTAAACACAACTTGCCCAAATCACAAGTTGGCATGCTTGAGAGAAAGCTTGAGTGCAGGAAAAATTGCACAGATCTTTCAGTTGCTCAAGAAAAGGGCTGAGCTACGAGGAAAACTGTTCCTCTTCAAAATCAGTGCAGTAAGAAAGCAGCTCACCATCAGCTTTGTGCTGGAATCCCTAGAGACCCAAGGAGAAGACGGGGTCTCACAAAAACGGGCAATAAATGAAGTCATTGTTCTGAGGGGATCACAAGGTGATTGCATCCAGCAATACCAGCAGTTGTGATGACTCAAATGAAAGCTCTTTAACTCCAGGACCATGGATGYCAACTTCCAGTGGTGTATGAGGAGCAGGTTTGAGGAGAATGCTGTATTCTCTGTGCAAACTAATGGCCTGATTTCACTCTCAGCTAATGCTGAGCTTGGAAGACAAGCTGTTGCATGGCAGTCTTGCCTCCAACGTGCTCATCATGCTGTCCTCAGAGTCAGGGATTTTCAGTGGCATAAYAGTAGCTAATCCTCCATGTTCTGCCAAAGATTTCTCCTCTGTAGAGTCTACAAAGAGGCACAATTAGAACAAGTTGCTCTATTAAGAACTGGAGTGGAGCCATCAATTCATTTTTACTGTCCTCACAGGGCCAGCACTGATAAGGGCTGTCCCCCTTCTGCTGTACTCGGGAAGATGACTCCAGCAACCTACCAAACTGTCCAGCTTTTTCTCTTTCCTCTAACAGGACCCCAGACACTTTCTGAAAGGATAAATATTGTGAATCCTCACCTTTCAATCTGGGCCACAGCAGGAGACCATGACCCCGCCACAAGCAGTGAACTGGTATTTACYCTGCTCCATGGAAACAACTTACGCCAAGCAGGTATTTATTTTTAGCTGGGCCACTTGGCATAAAAATGGTCACATCATGTTTATTTGCATTTTTAGCTTAATTACCTCTAGCCTCCTGTTATACTTGAGGGAGTTRTAATAAGATGTTAAGAGAGGAGCCKTTCCCTGCGTACATTGCCTCAGGTTAGCTCGATGCCCCATTAGCCCATCTGATGGYTTCTCCTCTGAAAGCTGCTGTGGGTGTCCTGAAGTCAATGCAAAGAGCAGCACAGAGGCTGGGGGAGCACAGCTCGTCTTCCTGGACTTTACACATTCAGTCAGGCATTTTTAGCTAGTAACAATATTGCTGATCRGAGTTAAAACCTCACCCCAATTAAAATATTCACAGATACCACCTACTCAGATAAAGACTTTTTTAATCATAGTAGCTTTAGAGAAAAGTAGAAAACCCAAACATATTACATTACTTATGAGGCTACCTTTCTCCATGGTGTTTTTACTAGGTGGTAGAAACTCTCATGTTATGTTATTTGAATTCTTACACAGCAGCTCTCAGATACAACAAAGGTTTCTTTTTTTCTCAGCTTTCAGTWATGGAATCCTTCCTGGTTCTACTGTGGTAACAGATTCCATTCAATGGTGCTTATAACTGATATTTCCCACAGAGAACCACAGCAGGAATCGACTTTGTTCCTCATCTATTCTCCTGGCTCTGTGAAATAACWAACCATCCCCAGCACCTTCTCACCTTTCACTGTGCAGACCAGGCAGGAACAGCAGCAAACACGASGTGTTTAATGTTCACTGTCCTATTGTTCAGCAGTGAAGAGCTGAACTGGTGAGCTGAGCTCAGGAAGGAGCGAGGGGGAGGTTCTTTGATCCAGGACTGGAACATCCTCGCTACCAACCACCAGAGAAGCAAATCCAGAGCTGTGCTCTGGCTGCCGTCCTTSTGCAAGGCTGGGGATGTTTTTGCAGCATCCCTCAGCTGGATGCAGGAGCTAATGGTGAGGTGGGCAGCAGCACAGGGCTCTGGATGGTGACTTGGCTGGTGAACACAAATATTGGCTACTGCTGCCCCAGAGCCAAAGACCAGCCCCGCTCCCTCCTTCAGCCCTGGAGCAGCACTGACCGTCTCCAAGAGAGCAGAAAGGGCCACCGTGCCTTCAGCTGTCATTGCCACATTCGGGGARGGAATCTGGGCACTAGCCCATGAGCCACAGCAGCGAGAGCTGTGCACCCTCAGCAAACACTCCAAAACTTCTCTGTCACCTCTCTGTCACCTGGCTGTGAGGAAGGAGGGAGAGGAATGCAGCGGCGAGCAGGGGACAACTTTCTGAGGACAAGATCCACCAGTATATATATTCTCTGTATGCTGACAAGGGTGATAACACCACCCTGCTCCTAAATTACAACATAAAACAAGTTAATTTCCTTATTTAAAAGCTCCCTTGATTTCAAACTATTTTTAAAATGACTGTGATCAAGAACGTGGAAGTACAGTTCTACACCTACTGAGGTGCTTGCCCATGTGCAATGCACATGTCTTTCCAGAGAATTCAGCTTATTTACTGAGGTATCACAAAGAAAAAAAAAAAAGTCAAGCAGGGACAGCCCCAGATTCTTTAATTCATTTGAAACAAACCCACTTCCAGAGTTACATATTTAAGCATCACTTGTAGGACAACCCAATTCATCCACATAAAACACTTATTAATTGCTGTTAAGTCAACAGATTTATAGATTACCAGTTCATTATTYATGCCAGTAGGAGAAAAATAATAATCAGGATGCATTTAACAATCAAGATACATTATTCAAAGTATAATTGCACACATAGGGTGTGACCTTCACTATAAGAGGCACCTCTAGCACCAAGTGGTTTGGGTGTGAACAAGCAACAGGATCACTAAAACCCAAACATTCCAATAAGCCAAACCACCAGCAGCATGGCTCCCTCCTGGCAAATAAGTATTTTTCCTGTTATAATTATGTATGGGGAAAGAAATAAAGCACTCAGTCCAATCACACTAAGGGTTTGAAAATAAATTTTTCATCTTTATCACTCCAAATTACTTCTCCATCCTCCCACTCMCTCAGATCCATCAATATAATGTTTTATGTTCTTCCACAAATCTTGCACGCTTCTTTCTCTTGAGTAATTTCTGAAGGGACCTAAAACACGTACAGAACATTTTGCTTCATGCAAACCACTTCCCATACCCTGAGTAACGCTTCAATAAACTGCAGATGCACAACATTTCTGCAACAAAACCTAGAAACACAAATATATTCCTGTTTCTTTTTAATTCTCTATTTCTTTTGACTCAGAATTAAATGGAATGGTTTAGTAAGAGGAAACATTTCTTAGACATTAATTTGTAATGTCATTGAACAGTTTTGCAGTGTTTTTGAAAACAAACAGAAACTAGCAACATTATCCGAAGCTTTACTGAAAAATAAGGCAAAAATTAACTTCAAATAAGTTACTGAAAGGAAAATATGAACATTTAAAATACACTCCAAAAAACAAATACTTTCAAGTTTCTTATCTAGCTTTCCTGGATAATTCTGCAATACTAGCAGTAATACAATTTAACTTTAAATATTATAAATGGAATATAATCAGGATTTTTTTTTTTTTACACATGAAGTAAAAAGAGCTCATTGGTAGATGGCATGAAAATTCAGGTGGGGACATTATAACACTATGATGTTCTGCAATATATAACACAGAGTAGCCAAAGGTATAACACAAAAATCCCCAGTTTAAATGGGTTTAAATAAAGCAACTGATGTGTTGGGATTGGCAGAAATACACATAAATGTAATGAGTGCCAAAATCTGTCTGTTTAGTTTCTGGGAGCTGGTCAGATATTTATGCTAATACAGAACAACCTTGGGTATGTGAATGTCACAGAGACACAGGATGTGTGTGGAGAGTTGAGGTTTTGGATAACCGAGGTAATTTTCARAGTAATTAACTAATGTCAGGGGACATGACCGTGTTCCAAATAACAGGGAAGGTTAAATAATCGAATGCTGCTGTCTTACCACTTATCTTGCTGAATACTGTAAAGGTTTTTATTGAAAAGCTTTTACTGAAAAGGAGTTCAAGATCAAATGAGAAGAAAGACCATTAATTTCACATGCGAAAAGCACTGCTACAAGGTATTTTGTGCCAAACCRCACAGTGCTCGTCTGCCAGACAACAGAAAAGTGGTTTGTACCYTGAAAAGTGAATTCCTCCCTCTGAAGAATTTACCATGCACGTCCTCCCTTCAGCAGCAGCAGCTCCCCAGCTCCCCAAACCCCAGAACAAGAGCTGAGGGTAAAAGCCCACCAGCTTTCCTCTGCATCTCCAAAACCAAGGTCATTTCAAGTGCTCAATTTGCTGGTCTCAGCCTCATACTGTCCTTCAGGAACACCCTGCAGAATCTGGAATCTGCTGGACCAAGGCTGTAAATGTTATTTAGAATAACAAAAGCTGATGAGGAGAGAGCTGGGTGATAGAGCTTTGCCAACAGGCAGGAAGTACCAAATTAATATCAGCTCTAACCATGCACAAATTCATCCTGGACTGTGATTCTGCAACTGCAAGCCCAGCCTTGAGGCCAAAAATTCTCTCAGAACCTTTCCAATCCAATGGTCTGTGTTAAAAGCAGTGTGTGTGTCTCCTGGGCCGTGTTCCTACACTGGAGAACACATTCCCACCCGTGGCTTTACACTTGTGAAATGTTTTCTGCAGTTTTCAGCTCACATCACAGGGTGAGCAGTGCTCCATCTCTCTCCACTTTCTTTCAGCCACTTCTCGTGTTCAGCATTCCTGAAACATTTGCAGTAATAGCAGCAGAACAGCACCTACACCATTGTGCCTATTTTATAAGGCAATAATCCACTTCCCTCCTCGAGATAAACTACAAGGGGGAACAAGAGCTGGGTTATTGGCTTGTAAAGCAGTGTGATGATAGTATTATTGTCTAAATTAATGTCATTTAACGCCTTATACCGCAGTTGCAGAGGTCCCACCTCAAGCATTAATAATGCATTTTGCTTTTTAACATGCCACATGGGAAAAGACTGACTTCTGACATCCGAGGATTGCATCAGTAAAACACAACTAATTGGAGCAATCTGCAAGAACAAAATAGGAGACCTGAATTGTTCCTAAGAACATTTCAGTCACTTTACCCTCCCACCCTATCTTAACCTCTCCCCTGCCCTCCAAAACAGAGCTCTTCTTTGTTCTTCACATTATTAATTTCTGAACAGCATAAGAAATTAAAAATATAACTTTCTCACATAACTTTTCTGTGCTAAAATGTCTGTGCATTACCTCTCCTGAGCTATCTTGTTGTCATTCATATATTCTACCCYGTTCATCAATGTAAGAAACAGAAGCTTTACAAAGGGGAAAAAAAAATAAAAAGAAGACATCAAATCAGGCCCTGCATTGCTAAGACATAGTAAACAAGTCCTTGGCTGATAAATTTGCTTATGACAATATTGGCAGCAATTTGATTCAAATTCCAGCAAAGTCAATTCTGAATTATACCATCCAGGGACACAAAGTAGCTGCTTTTCTTAGCTGTTAACCCCATAAAAGCTACTTTTTTGAACCATATCCTAAGTCCAGCACATTTCCCTGGTGGTGCAGCTAAAACCAGTGATCAGTATAAGTGAAGCATGATAAATAGCTACTGCGCTGCACCCCCATCAGCTGAAGTCTGCACAGGTCTAGCTGTGGAAACAGAAAGGTCATTCATTACTCTGTGTGAACAAAYAGACGGCACATTTGTGATAAATAATAGCTATTACAGAGCTACAATGCACACTGAGCCTTTCTGCTCCGTGGCTGTGCATGACTTCCCCTGTGTTACTCTTTAAATATAATTATTTAAAATTGGCTCCTGTGATGAAGACCCCCATACCCCTCTGGATTAAACCTATAAACCCAAGCACAGATATTTATGTGTGTGTGTGTGTGTGTGTGTGTATGTGTCTGCCCACACATGTATTTCTAAAACCATTTGTTTGGTATGGCAAGCAGGGCACGAAGTCATTCGTCTCATCTACCAGAAAACAAACAGGATCCAAGTGGCATATTTGCTTTTATTTTCACTTCTCTCATCACTCACGATGTGGATCTCAGGATTGWGATGGAAACAGTAATTAGTCAGCCAGCCTCTGGTCAGGAAGCTCCTAAGATGTCAGTTCTCACTGCTTTAAAATCCATTTCAAACGAGCAAACAACATCCATACACCGTTTTCTTTCCCTCCCACCTCTTCCAGAAGGGCAGCTTGTGCCAGTACCATTTTCACTGCCTGGCTGATCTTTGAAATAAAATATARTTTCTTTTGAATATGAAAGGCTTTACTGAAAGTTCAAACCTGAGAGTCATTCTGACATGGGGAACGGACAGACTGTCCTAACTCTCACAACACGAGCAACTGCAAAAGCCACATTAGACTGAGACTTCTCATCACACTGAGGAACATTGTAATTCTCAAGTGTTCCCAGCAAAATAGAGGGGTTGTTTGAGACATTGTTTGTGAAGTAAATCACAGCCACAGAAAGTTAATATACTAAAGTAAGTTTTCTACTGATCAACCTCTGTCCAGCATCAAGCATGGGAAGCATCTGCAGTGCTTTCTGCCCGCTCTCTCCTGCAGGGGCACAAAGAGGGAAACTCCCCTRTAATTACACAAATGCAATTTATAAATCCACCAGCTCTACTGAGCTCTGAACACCCCATCTTGCTGGGCTTCTGCTATCTGTGCCACAACCTGAGCCATTTGTGCCAATGCACGAGTACAGGGCTGGCGGGCAACAACTTTTTTCAGAACATACTAAAAACCTGAAGGATTTTTAGAAGTGTTGGGGATAAAACTGCTTTCTCTCACCCACTTATCTAGTTGCATGTGTTCAGTCTCACAATCTGCTGATATYTAGAGTGTGATCCTGCAGCCTGTGCTGCTGTTTGCTCCCAGGGACAGCTCACCCTGCTCCAACCACGCACAACGGGAAATTACCCGGTCACCCCATGAATGCAAGGACATGAACGCTTGAGTGCATGAATTGATCACAGGAAGAGAGTCCAGGCAGTGATGTGCTCCCATATTCGGCAGGAAATTAACTCTCCTGCATTTCCATCCCAGCTCCCTGCTGAATATGCAGCAGCAGCAGCAGCAATTAACTTTTACAGAGGTGGGGAGGGAGGGGGGAAAAGGGTGAAAGTTCTGAACTTTCCCCAAACTTGGACCATTAATCACAATCTGTAAATCCAGRTGAAGAGACCACAGAAGCAAACGATTCCCTGTAAATTCCAATTCTTCATTTACATGGCAAACAGAAAACACGAGTCGTAACTCACGGCAACTGGAGTGCAAACTATCAAATTAGCCCAATAGAGTATGTCATTGTGCAGCTTCAGAAACAAACAACAGSCAGCCACGAAACCTCCTGAAAGTCAGAGATATTCAACTGAGCACACTGCACAGTGTGCTGGGATGAGTGCGGTGATTACGGGGAGTAATGACATGAATAGCAAAATGATACAGAGCATTTATTTCAACCATGGAAATCAAGGAAGCCTGCAGCAATTTGAATTTCAGGCTTCGCAGCTAAAGGCAAAGCGAGCTCTATTAAAAAAAAAAAAAGATTCCTAACACAAAGAAAACCAGAGCTGCTTACTTTCTGATAGGTTTATATTTCTCTGGTTCTATGTGGAAATGATACAGAAATTAGAAAAAAAATGTGCAATTGCAAAATCTTCTGATAGCCACATACATAATTTTCTATTTATATGTAGAACATCCATGTTGGATATAGTGCTACAGCATCTCTGCATGTATGTGTGTATGTAAACAAGTGTACACAACTGGCGTGGTCTCACAACTATGTTTTTTGGGTTTTTTTTTTTAAGCAAAGCACATGTTTTTGATGTGTAATTGATGGAAAGGCTTTCAATTATTTTTCTTCTCCCAGGTTCCCTTCTGCACCTCTCTGCAAATGGTGCTGTAATATGAGGTTCAAAGGAACAGGAATATTTGCCCAAAATATGGAAGCTTCCAGCTTCATTCTCAGCCCTTAAAACTGGATCTTACTGCCAAGAAGGGAGAGATTGCAAGATCCAACTTAAAAATTCTCCAATTGAAACTCAGATTCCTTCAACAAGAACTAAACTTCAGGAATCTTTGTTTTTTTCCCCAGATTTGCCTGTCTGCTCCAGGTATTTGTGGCAGGGTGTTGCTCACTCCAGTTCAGGTCCTCAGCTGAGAAACCTGGTTCTGCATCCACTGGTGAGAAAAGTCAAAACTTGGCATTTTTTAGGACCTACACATTACTGCAGTAAGAGCACAAATTATTTCTTGTTCTAGAAATGCCTCTTCCATCGTGCCTTTCTTAAATCAAGCTGTACAAACATCAGGGGAAAAGCAACAAGCGCAGGGGCTAAATTATTTTTCATGTGACCGGTCAGCCAGAAAAGGTTTTACCTGTCAGGAGATTTGAGGACTAAAAAAAAAAAGGCCATCAAATCTCCTTGACACCTGAAAGCTACAGACAASGTAACAAAACTAAAAAACTTCTAAAGTGTGAAAAACTCCTTCACATTATTTAAGAGTGACAAATCTCTGGGCCCAGCCATAATGGCAGAGCAGCTTTCAGGTCTCTCACCTGAACTATCTCCTTTCTTGTAAATGCCTGATTTATAATTCTTGTCTGACTGGACTCTTGAAAGATTCCTTGGAGACTACAAAGGATCTTCCTTTCACTTGCTTAAAAAAAAAACTTATTTGCAGAAGTAATGAGATGCTGTTCTGAGAGTTTCTTTTTGGAAAGCTCTCAGAGGTGCAGTTTAGGGGTCAGAGCCACAGCCSTAATACCCACTCTGCCATCAGTGATTGCAGTAACCTCAGGCACAGAGATGCAGGGAGCAGCCTGGACCTCAGGGTAAGGCTCTCATTTACATTAAGATCATTTTAAACCACTCCCAAAGGGCAAAGAGCAGCGTAAATGGCTTCTGTGTGGGAGTAAATTACATGTGTACAAAAGAGCAAACAATGCCGACAGCACACATAGAAAGCGACTTATGCAGAATTTGAAATTACTTTAACCTGTATCTTGCTTAAAATTCCTCATAACAGCCCTTTTTCTTTCCCTAAAGRAACTGTAGACATACTCCTGTACAAACCCTTCTTTAATGACTGTATTTACTTGGTTTTCAGATCTTTGCTGAAAGAGGAAAGTTGAAATGTCCATACAAATTTTGATGATTTTTCGGGTTCAAAAGAATATAGTTCTAGAAAACTTCAATCATCTTTCAGGACATTGCTGGGCAGCACAGCCAGAGGATGTTTACAGACTCCAAAATACTAATTTCATACTCAATTTCTACACACTCAGAGTTYTGCAAAGTTTCTGMGCTTTCACACTTCTTTTACAAATCWGTATTTTCAAGAGCTWGAACAWCTTGGTCGTGYTCTGCTTTAAAATAAACTGTTAAACATGAATGCTAATTGAATTACATTTATTCATTTGACTCAGTTTCTAGTTCACAGCAAAGGCAAAGCTGAGAGGACTGATTCCTTCGTGCCCCAATGCAGAGAAATCCTTCCAAAATTTGTGTTTTGACTTCACAGTCCCCTCGGTTCAATGGGATTTAYAACCACCACAAATATTTATTCACACCATGGAGGGTGAGCCAGTTTATCCACTCAACAAGCCATGGCCAGAAAGCCCAGGTGAGGCACAGATAACACACTGGGATTAGATTCTGGGCTATTACTCTGATCTGAATGGCACAGTTACAGCAACACAAGCGTGGAGTGGAAAAGTTAACAGAGAGACACAAAAAAATCCAGGGTGAAGGTGCATGCCGTGAAATTTAAGTGGGTTAGGTTTGTTTATTCCCAAATCCTTTCACTCAACAATCAAAACCTGGAAGAAAGAAGCTTTTTTGTTTGCCATTAGTGGGGCCRGTTTGTTTTAGGAGTAAAATAAATTACACTGAAGAACAGAGCTGGACCACGAGTTGGCATTACACCAGCTTCTAATGGCACTCTGAATGGCTCACACACTTYCCTTTCAGTCCAAGTCTCTTGATACTTCTTTGGAGTTTGTTCACTGATTTCTTTCCTTTTTTTTTTTTTTTAAGAGGCCTGAGGATTTAAAAAGTTTGCTATCTGAGTCATCTCTACGTGATTTGGGTGAGCAAGCCTTTCATTTCCAGTCCTTTTTAGAAATAAAAACTACCTAACAGAACCTGGTTGAATCTGGAGCAGAATTTGCTGTTTGATGAACTAGAGATGTAGAATAGGGAGGTCTGGCAATGGCAAATTGACTTTCTGCTTGGGGTAACTCCAAGTTCAGATTAGCACTGAAAGAAGCTGAAGTAAGGTGCAGAAGTACAGTCTGCTGGTTAAAGCACGGGCTGGGGAGAGAGGGACTGCAACCCTCAATTCCCAAACCTGATCCTACAAAGCACTTGCAAACGCTCAGGCTGTGGATAAAAATTATTGTACTCCCTGAAGAACCTCACTTACTCCAAGCCTGGATGAYTTATACTTGATTTAACTCCTCTGTACCTCAGCCTGTGGTGTATGCAGTAATTCATTTAATCTGTAATACGATTTGAGATCCCTGAATAAATATGCAATCCCCATAAATATTAATACTTTATTATTAAGTAAGTGCTTCTTGCTTGTAACTGACCTAGTAAGTTCTGAAATATCTGTTGCTGACATCAGTGAGGAAATTTTTAAATTTATATGGAAACCTGTTAGCAAGTTCAAAAGGTATGAGAAATCCGCCGCTCTGCTCCTTTTACAGCAAATTTTCCTATACCAGTTCAAACCCTTGAAACATCCATTTTCCATGCTGCACTTTTTCTCAAACGCTTTCAAACCTAATTCTAAAAACCCAAGACACAGGAACAGTTCTGGCCCTCCAGACCGCCAACAAATGTGATGAACAGCCAAATCTGTCACTGCTCTCGCTCTGTCCAGCGCCCCRTGATGTCCCAGGAATGAAAGGGCAGATGAAACACACTGACAGTGTCTTTYATTCCCCTGGCTTCACGCAGATTTCCAGAGCCTCACAACACATTGGAGCAGCAGCTGGAGGGACGCTGGACACATAACTGCACTTCATAAAATAGCATCTGACCTCCTGCACTCCCAGCACTGGAATACTCTTAATGAGCTGCAGCCTGGGAATGGCTGGAGATTCCTAAAATAGTCCCTTAATGAAGAGTGACATGCACCAAACCGTGACAGAGAGGGGAGCGGTGGATGTGGCAGCCAGCTCGGGATTAATGCGRCACACATGGCCAGCGCTGCTGCCAGAACTCTTCCTGAGCTCTAAGGACTCCATAAAACTAAAACAAACAAACAAGAATCCCCCCCTTCYACAGTAAAGTTTATTTCCTGAGATACTTTTGTGACATTAACATTCCGCGTCTAATGACTCAGTGGGTACAAAGAAATCACTTACAGCATCCATGTGTTTATGTAACAGCCACTCTCCAAGCGTGTTTATTGCCAGAGGTAACTAAGAACCTTTATCTCAGTATCTCTTACAAGAGGCAGCGGATTTAAACAGTATCAGTGTGATCCTCAATCGCACAGGCTAAAGTAAATAAATAAATGAAAATAATTGCAAAAAAAATAAAAATAAAAATAAAATCAAAGGTCAGACAGACATATGCTGCTCAAAACTTCCCACTGAGATTATGACATCATTATGATATCAAGACATGATAACGCATAAAAAGAAACACAAAATTTCAAAGTATTGCAGCTGCAAAGTGTGTTTGTTACAGGCACAGATGAGAGAAAAAGATCTGTGTTATTAATCAGAATTCATATGTAAGAAACAGTTGTAGTTGTTGAGTTACTCCCCTGAATTCTAATCACCACCAGGAGGGTRCCAATTATTCTGACTCTGTTACTATTCATTAATATCATGCTGAAATCTTATTTGTTTTTACAAGCTGGGGTGGGAGATGAAGGAAATCAACTTTGAGGTGGTTGCTCTCCTTTTTTTTTTTTGAAGTGTATCTGTACCTGAACCAGCTGAACCCACRGAGATCAGGCAGTCAGGATACAAACAAGAATCCACATTTGACTAATTGGAAGGTCAGGTAAACAAAGCTCCATTACCATAACAAGAAGATTTGTTCTTCCTTGCAGTCTTGCCATTAGTTTTATGCCCTGACAACAAATGAAACCTCTGCTGAAATGAAAGAAATATTATTATACCATTCCCTACATATTACTTTCTGAAAAGGCTTTGCCCCCTTCAAGATTGACCTAAGGCTTAATTAAAGCTGCACAGAGAAGCAGAGAAAGATCTAAAGCTCCAAGCCTGCAATGACTAGGAAGTGCTAGATCTGATTTCCAGTATAATGATATTCTCTTATCAGCAAAACAACAACAAACATGAGCTGTAATAATGGTCAAAATGTGTTAACACATTGTGGGGAAAGCTTTTTAGTTTTGCTTTYAAGGCTCTGCCATTTTGGAAGGTAACCAAATTATAATTCTGCTTCCCTTGATTGACAAAGCCTGCTATACCTTTAATTAAATCTGTGACAGTACGCCACCTTTTCAGTAAGAATAAGGAATTAAAAATTTATTTTCTCGAGGAAGAACCCCTTCTCCCTACTGACAAACAGTATAATTTTTTTTTATAAATATATATAGCATGATTAGCTGAGATCATGTGTATGGCATTTCCAGAATAAAACTAATCAGTGTTACATGCACTCCATCACTGCTCTATTTGCATTTTCTCCTGGAAGGCTTCCAAAGAAAGACAAAAATCTGCTCAGAAAGAGGAAAAATGCCCTGAATGCCTACCCCTGAGTGGGGCATGTAGCAGAAACCACACAGCCAGAGCCTGTGAGACTGAAATTCCCTGACTGTTTTCACTGGAGCATCACTGGACATCATCACCTGCAGAGCACACGCAGCGAGAGCAGGTCCAGCCAGGCTCCTGCAGCCATGGAGGCACAAAAAGAGAAGATAAACRGCTCACCCCAGCTCTGAGCTCACCCAGCCTGACCCTCTCCCTCCCTCCTGGGGCTGCTGGAGGAGCTCACCCATGCAGTGCTGCACAGTGGAGCTTCCCCATGAGATGCAATTTGAGGGCACCGTGTGCCCAAATGCACGAGAGCAGCCCTGACCCCACGTTAAAAGTGGCCTTTTGGTAACTCCTCTTCAGGCTTGTGACACTCAAATGAAACTTCGGTGGGTAATTAATTCAGAAAGTAATTTTGGAAATGCAATTGCCATATTAGTGCCAACATCTGGGATCTTATGGTTACAGGAGGATCTTTTCAACTTCCAGTCAGAAAATGGAGCAAAGGAAATAAAAGTCAATCCTTCCAGGTTCCGCAGAAAAGCTACATAAATGCCACCCAAAAAGAATTAGAGAACAACTCAAAAGAAAAAAGTAGAGGATTATTTTCCTTCCTTCCTCTCAATAGTGTGGGTTTTAATACCATCCTCCTGACAGACTGGGTTTTTCAAGGATTAGGGCTGAGAGAACTGCCTGAAACTGAACACCTCCAGCCTCACTGGAGAGACGAGCAAGATACCAGGAGGAGGAGGGAAAGTTTTCAGGCATCTTTCACCTTCATTACGGGATTGTCAGGTCTGCAAAGGTCCCTCTATTTCCATGAGTACCTGAGGGAATAGACAAGCTAAGGACAGGGCAGGAGACTCCAAATTATCCCAGAAGAGGAGAACACAACAGACTCTGTCCCAGCAGCAGTGAAGGTCACTTGGGAAACAGYGAGGGCTCATTGTGCTTCTGCTTCCACTGGTCCTCCAGAAAACCACAAAGTGAACATCTCTGAGGGCACAATTCCAGGGTTTAGGGGAAAACACTCCTCTGCAGGCCCATCACAGAGGGAAATGGGGGAAAGTTTGGCGCTTCAGCCATGTCCTGACAGAAAACATTTCCTCCTACAAGCAATGACAAGCAGTTGTCAAGTGACAAATATGTCATGAGTATCAAATGTCAGATTCAAAGGGTGTGAAACAACCCTGACATCAGCTTTAAGTATGAAGCTCCCTAAGGCATGTTCCGGGGGATCTTGTAAGCATTATTTGCTGAATTTTGAACAAACAAAATGCTCCAGAAAGCTTTAGAGGGTGCATAGAAGGCAACTTGTAYATGCAAAACTGTTCTCACTCAACAGCAACTCCAGTTCTGCATAACACAGAAGGCAGGATTCAAAATCAAGCTCATACAAAGTGAACCTTTGTGATTTAAACATTAAGTGCCATTCCTCTCTGTAAAAAGAGGCAGAATAAAGTAACATTTATTAACCTACCCCTGTCATGAGCTTTGCTAATGCAGCTCATCACTGTAGGATCTGGGAGCTTTTTCCACAGAACCAAATTGCTGCAGAGAAGTGGCCAGGAGACTTCAAAAGCTTTTTCCCTGTTCAAGTTCCAACTCTGTCTGAAGTAGAATCATCTTGACAAGGGAAGAAGCAAAGGTCTGATGCAACTGTTTCCTTGCTAATGGCAGAAATATTTGAAAGAAAGAGCTTTAYAGGAGATGCTGAGCATGGCTGGACTTCAGGTTTTCCAGCCTCCTCAAGTTTATAAATAACAAGGTACATACTGAGCTGCTGCAAGCAAGAGRCTCTCCTGGATAACTGCAGGGAGCTAAACACATCAAGCTCTAGACTAGTTAAATAAAAATACAGTCTATCTGAGAAACTTAGTACTTGGCAGCTGAACAGAAAAAAGCATCCTCACACCATTTTTGAGGTAGACAGGAAAGAGSATAGATCAGAGGGAAGAGGACCACACACTGTATATATTATAATACATGAATCATGATCCAAAAATATGAAAAGTAAGACAGTTGAAGTCTTCCTGATTTTAAGATCTTGATGATCTTGAAAAAACTTCTCTCGTGAACTACAATGACCCTTAAAACACACCATGATATAATCCTTTATGTGTTCTCAGGTATTACTTCCCCCCCCGCCCCTTAACAGATTGTCAAATTCTTTATTTCCAGACATGCTAAATTATTCTTTTAATTCCTTGCGACACTTATATTTTGATCTTCAGTGCAAAGCAAAGCCAATATCTGTACTACATTTGAAGTGATACAAACACACATGAATGAAGAAGTTAGAAAGAGGTAACCAAAATTAAAACTTAATGTGCACAAAGGATGTTCTCTAATACATTCTTACTGATCCCACTGAGTTCCACACCATCCCTTTGCCACAGTTTGCCAGTGAACTCTAAACAGGGTTGATCTGCATCCCAGCAAGGCTCAATACCTGACTCCTATGAGCCCCTCTCATGGGCAGGGCTCTGCCATGGCCCCCCAGATCTGTCACCTACGGGAGGCACACAGAGCTGAGAAATGCCCCCAGATCACACAGATCCCTGCCTGGGACAGCACAGCCCTTTGGCATTCACAGCCTCAAAGCAGCAGGAAACTTTATTCACATAATTCCCAAGTTAACTGTTTTATTGCCTAAAAACTAATAATGTGGATGGGCACCTGTCCCTTCCTTCCTCGAGAACCAGCCACCGCATTTTCCAAACGATCCGACAGTCCACTTTAATATTCAATCCAATATGCATAACATAATTAAATTCCCAATCTACTCTCTGGGGTGTCTAAGCTCATCTACTGAAGCCTGCAATGATTTACAAACAGGACGTACTGAATGCAGAAAGGCTACTAGCAGAGCAGTTCTGGCAAGTGTTTTTTCCTGAAGATAAGGAGGTTGAGACCCCAGTTTCCAGCCCTTCTCTGTGCTGGCAGCTGTCATCCTCGAGCACTGCCTCCAGAAGATGCAGGGTACTGTCTAGATGGATAATACATCAATCTAATAAGCAGCAATGACAAATACTAACTTGTTTCATTACCAAATTAATATGCACATTTGTGCAGCTTAGCACACGTCCTGTCACCATGTCAAAGCTATTTCTGTCAAGCTCAAAATAGTCAGAGCAGAGGCTCCTCTGGTCAGAAGGACACGCAGGAGAGAGACAACCAGCCCCAACAGTCCCCTATTACCACTGAACTTAAAGAAGTTAATGTCAGGGCAATAAAGGAAACTGATTCAGATTTCCTGAGTCTCGTTTTTCAAACACGTGTGCACGTGCACAATGCCCTCAACACAACCGACACCAGCAAGTTGTACAGACACTCGAGCTACTCCAGGATCAAGCTCTTAGTTAGCAACCTGACAAGATGAGATTTTATGCACCAGTTTTCAACATTTCCCCCTCCACTTCTCTTCAAGCTACAATATTTAATGAACGAAAATATCTCTTCTTTCAGTCTGCAGCTCATCACTGCAATGACCCGTTATAAGCAGTGAGATTCTTCAAACGGCTAAAACTGCCTTTTTTCACAGGGTTGGCAGGTTTTGATTTTTGAAATCAAACAATTAGGTTTCTACCAGAAGTTCTCTGCATGCAGGAAGACAGCCAGCAGGTCATTTAATTATTTATCTGCCAGAGGTCTTTTAAGGTGACTCTTGAAATATCTGAGCATCTCCATTTGAGAAAGTATTGATTAAGACCAAGTCATTAACAAGTGAATGTGTAATTGCAGGAAGAACCTTGGCAGGTTTGTAACGCACACTCAGGCACTGAAAAGAGCTCTAAAGAGTATTTAAAAATAAGTAAACAAATCTATTTTTTTAAGCAATGGACATCTAAAATACAATGAATGGTGGTTGGGGTTTTTTTTTGTGCCTAATACTTGTGGCATATAGCTCTTTAAAGTCAATGTAGACTAATTGCCAAGTATTACACATTATGTGATTAATCACACTGAATGTTCTGAAATTTTCCTATGTGTATATGATTAGGTAATGATATTTTTTTCTGTAATTAACTGAGAGCAGTCTCCTTTCTATTTCCTTAAAGGTATTGATGAATTACATCAAGGGTTTCTTCAAAGATAGATCTGAAATACAAGCTAGGATACTGCTTTTCAGACTGAAAGGCATGGTTTCTCTAAAGCTGAAAAATTTCTTTAATGTGGCACCACTTAAAACCAAAGCTCAGAGTTGAGCCAAGGAAAAGGAAAACATTCCAAAACAGGAAAAACACCAGTTACATTCAGGGAGGTATTTAAACACCTAATTCTTATTTACCCATTAGCTGTTCAAATACAAAATGGAGTTAGATTTCAGAGACTGGGAAGGGGCTACCAGCTGCCTCCAACAAATACATTTTTTTTTAACATACAAAAAAATGTTGCATTGAGTTCTGTACAACTATTGGGCTGCTTTCTATAAATCATGAGCCTATTCTCATTTCTCAGGCTATCAAGTAAATGGTGTAATGGTGCTCTTTCACTGGTGACAGCATAGCCTTGACCATGAAAAACCAAGAGAAAATGCAGGATTTCTACAAAACGTTGTGGAAACTTGACAACAGGCCAGGTTGAGGCAGAAGGGGAGGTCACGTAAAGGAGAAGCAACTTTTCTGCCCAGATTCCCATCTGCATGTGAGAAGCGTTTGAAGACGTGCTCAAAAGCACAAGTGCTTTGRGAAAATAACGGCCCTGCTTCTCGCAAAGGGCTTTGGAGGATATTGCAAAGGTGGAAACTCAGAGTCTGCTGAGGCAAAACAAATATTTAATATGATGTTGTCTCTATCTTTCACATCTCAGACTTGGTTTTTTCGCTTCTTTCGTGCCAAGTTCACCTCATCTGGCATAYGACCTCCACCATGTGAAACCTGCTCGAGTCGCCTGCAGCCTCCCCCAGCAGCATCCACAGACCAAGGATTGGGCTCTGTGCTGTGACCTGTAACTGCAGCTCAGGTCAGGAAGGGAGGCCAGTTTGTAACAGAACTTTCTTCTTTCCTTCATTTTGTGCTGCAATTTCCTGGCAATCAGTGCTCTTCCCTTCTTTGTTTTAAGCCTTTCCTATTTTGGAACAGGGACAGGTAATGGGTGTGCTGTGCAGAGGAACCATGCAGGGTACCCACCCAGCAGTGGAGAGGCTTTTCATCAAGAACAAATCATAATTACTGTCATATTTTGAAAGATCCTCCCTTTCCACCCTAACAGCTTCCTCTGCAGACAATGGACATTTTTTAAAAAAGAAGCTACATCTCTGAAATCCACAGAAAATTGCCAGAGTCTTGACTGCCCACGCAAATGCTCCAGGACAGGGTGCAGGACACTGCTTGCAGCCATGTGCCTCTTGGTGATTCTGCTCGTGTTGTCAGCCAACCAATTTCCCAGCACATCCTKCAGCCATCTATTTTAGGAAGATGTATTACTGTCTCCTGACACACAGAGGCAGCACATATAAAGGTTAGAGAAGGAGACAGAAAGTCACCACTGCTGGGCTCCACTGGCAGCTTCCTGCTGCCTCCTCAGTGGTGGCTGGGTCAGGTATTTAAACCTGTGGTTTTAAATTCTGGGCGGTGGAACACCAATTGCAGAAGGAACATTTGCTGGTTGATGTCCTGAGAAATTGGCTGGCCAAGTACTGCTGGCTCTCCTCGTTCCCACACATGTACGTGGGATTTACTGCCAAGGCAAAGGCAAAAAGGCATCAGATATTTTCCTGATTATCCTCTGCATAAAGAGATGCTGCTGCCGTTTGGAAGTGTCATGATATGGCAAATGGTGAATGCCTGGAATCTGGGAATTGTGAACTAATACATTCAGTCATTGGGGAAAATATTACAATTCTTCCTCTTAARTATTCCAAGCTTCAATTTATTTGTACAGGAAAAAGAAAAGGGTATATTTCTGACATGCCTAATGGAAAGCCATCATTCTTAATTGAGTTCTGTTTGCTCCTGCTTTGAAAACCACAGGATTTGCAGAAAGAAAACAAGTGTTTTGTGACCATAAATGCCTTCCAAAAGCTGAACTGGGAAATAAAGCGAAGGTTGGAGTAGGATTCTGCTGAGCTGATGTTACACAAGGGCTCATCTGTGCTGATGTGCATCAGCAGTGCTCTATTGATYACATTGATTTTACCCAGCTCAGGGTTTGACCCACAGTCTCTGAGGAAGACCTAAAGCTAAACAACCTCCAACTAACTAACACCAAACAATCACTATCAAAGCAATAACTATCTTTAAGAAAATAAGAGGGATCAAAACCAATGACCATTCAATAACAGCAGCACAGGAATAAACAATGTACATGCTAAGGCAGACAGGGACAAACCAGAATMGCTGCAAGAGGGAAGAAAATACAATATACTGAGAAAACATCGGAACTCTGAGGGACTGGGGAGGCAAGAAAAAACAGTAAAGAGAAGGAAATGRCCAACCCTGATCCTGAACCAACACAATTCCATCAAATACTGAAGTACAACATACATCTTCATTACGGGTCTCATTCAAAGCAGGAAATCAAGACTGAGGACCACAGTCTTCAAAATCCCTTTTGATACATATTTTAAATCCCCAAATTACYTTCCATCTATCAAACCAGTAAGAGCATCAGCCCTCACAGTTTACAGATGTGAACATACCCTCATTTTAGGGCTTTAGGCTGAGCAGCCCCACACAGCCCTTTCCTCCAGGGGCTGCCAATGCTCAAAGCGCAGCCAAGGCAGGTTCAACACTCCCAGCGCTCCTCTTGCAATAACAGCTTTGAGATTTGCTCTTACKTCACCACCAGTGACTAACTGTGGCCTGAGGAGCTGTTGAATATGCAGGAATTTTTGAGAGTTTTTCCGTTTACATACACAGGCCAGTTTACATACACCTACAGCATGGATATAATGCAATCGCAGCTTTGCGATTTGCATGTAASTGATTCTCCTTGCTCCTGCTAACACATAAATGCTACTATCCAGGAAAAGAACTACACACACCAAAAAGACCCCAAAATAACCCCAAATAACCCCCTGAAAACATATCTACATTCACATTTAATCTCACTGTAATACAATAGAATTCCTTACACATCTCTCCACAGAATCACTTTCTATTAAGAGACAGTGCCCTATATCTTTGTTCTGAGMTGAATAACTGATTGTACCCATGTTCTGTCACACCTCTTCACCAAAAAAAGGCCTCTCAGTGGAATCAGCCTGTATTCTATGCTCTGTCAGCATGAAATGACACTGCCAGACACATTTGCTGACCATACAACTGTATCTTCAAAAACACTGAGATGAAACAGATGATCAAAGCAGCCTAATGTTCAAATATAAGYTACTCCCTGCTGTTTGGTCTCATTTGGCTTTGGTCACATTTTGCTGTGACCAGGTTCCAGCACAGCACTGTTTAATGGGCTGTGGGGACAGAGGGGTGTCCTGGCAGGTCAGAGAGATGCCCAGCCAGCCCAATCTTCCCTCCTGCAGCAGCAGMAGCYTCAGGAGCTGCTCAGGAAGTGCACAAGGGTGTTGTGAGCAATGCTAAAAGGTGCATTYCCTTTAGCTCTTGTTCACAGGTGGGCTCTTTTAGTCAGCACCATGCCTTTCTCAAGGTGCAAATACCAGAACTGCACAGAGCACCCAAGGTGCAGGAAAACCAAGGCGCTCTGTAGCTGAAATACAAAGTAAACAGACAGATAAGCCCTTCAGAGAACTCCTAGYTCAGCCATTATTCACTGCCAGGAGATTATAATTATGTATCCAGCATTACTATGCTACAATAACATCTATCAGCTCATGGCTCTATTGCCATCTGATGATTATTTCTGGTAAAAAGAACATTAACCAATGTAAGCCCACTGTATCAATCATCCCCATCTCAAAGGGGAGCAGTGTTTGACAATCCCACAGGACAGCAGCACTGAAATCTGCCCGTGAGCCAGATCTGGAGGCATTACACTGAGGATGGCAGGATCCAAGGGGCTGTTCCGGGCCATGGGCTCAGCGATCTGGCTTTGGAGAGTTCCCAGACAGTCCTCAATATGAGCCTTTAATGAGCAAGTCACAGGTTGTTGTGTCATATCCRACTCGGGGACACTTTAGTGCACGGATCACTGACGTGAAAGGCAGTAAAGGCAAACTCTCCAGAACTTCCATTAGCCAGCCATCCGTGCCCAAATGTCAGCTCCTTTAACCCTTGCACAAAAKTTAAACCCCTCCCTGTTCTCACTACCCTTTTCCTGCAGGTAGAAAGGAACCTSTGTAACAATTATAGTACCCCTTCCCCTCATCCTCCTTTAGCCACCAATAGATGACAAGAATGTAAAAATACCATTAATAACYGGTTTGCTCACTGTAATTAACACCTTTGCAGTCTCCTTTCCAGAGAGAAATTGGCATACTTAAAGAYGGCTCAGCAAGGTGTTATTTACTTTAAGAAAAAGAAAACATTAAAGCTTTATGTGAAAGAAAATTATCTGTTCTCGCTCATGGYTCTCAAATACATTTTGCAGCAGCAACTTTCCAGCCTGCATTTAAAAAAAACAGAAATAAGTTTAAAAAAAATCCATTAAGAACTTAAAAGTATTATCTACCACTTTGCTACACTCTCCCTAATGCAACTGCCAGCTATAAATTCACAAGATTGTTTTTGAGTTGCTTATTTATTTATTTATTTATTCACTCCTGTGCTGGGGACAGCGAGAAGCATCAGCCACGTGGGATGTTTTTAAGGGGTCCCACAGAGTCAGCCTGGGGGAGATCACAGCTCCACTGCAGCAAGGGGATGGATTTTGGGGTGTGAGGAGTGCTGTGGTGTCCTCTGGCAGTGGGACAATGAGTATCCAGCCACCAAACCACTCGAGAAGCCCACCAAACCACCCAGGCTGCTCTCCCAGTGAAGGCATCACTCARCTCCACCCAACACAGCCACACCACACAGATCCCACTGGAGGATGGACCTTGAACTCTCATTCCTCACAGCGAGCAGGAAAATCAATGTCCTTCCCCTAAGGGTTTCCTTCTTCCCGTGAACATTTCCCTGTTGGGCTGGAATTGGCATCTCCTGTTGTCACAGGGCTGACAGCTGCCACCTATGGGACCCGTCTTTCATTTTAGTTATTTGTAAACTTGCCCAAGCCCTGGATGGACATCTGTGAACCATTTAACACCAAACAAGGAGATGACAACGGCTTCACTCTGAGCTTCCAAYCAAGGCAACCAGGACATCAAAATCACACACAGAGTTCCCATGGCTTGGAGTTAAAGCAGGACAGGCTCCACTGGCAAACCAGAGAGCCTGGGGGAAGAGTCTGGATTATTCCTTCCCTGTTGGCCACCCGGATTTGAAAAGGACATTTTAATAAATCTGTTGTTCTTGAGTTTATCTGAATTCTGTCTTTGCTGTGCAGGAAACAAGATTTTAAAACAGAGAGGTTTGTTTCTRTAAATCCAAAAGATAACCCCCCAGAGATTATTATAATTTCAAATGTTGTTTTTTAAGTAGCTGGCTATAACCTTTGTGAAAAGAAAGCGCCATCTTACTCTAGTTGTACCTAAAATACAGAACATTAAAATAATTTTTTCCAAAATATTCATACAAATAATCCATAGTAGTCTCAGTAATGGCATGAAAGCATAGCCCCCCCTTTGCTGCTGCACTATCACAAGTGACAGGCATTTGATCATTATTGCAACCACCTGTCAAGGATCACAATGAGTTTTCTCCCATTTCATGAGTTAAAAGGGCTTATAAACTGCAAAACKGTGCAAAATACAAAGTGCATTAAAAAAAAATCAATATCTATTTAGATATCCTCTTAAGGAAGCTTACTTTTGATTAATTTTCTWGACTCTTGAGAAATCTGGTAACAGGAACAGAGGAAGAACACTTGTATTTATAAATTGGTTTGTCTAACAAGTTTGAAGATTTTTTTTTTTCAGCTCTCATTTTGCATATAACGGCYTCTCCTCCTTTGCAGAAAATCCTCTGTCATATGCTCATGTAAAAAGTGTTCTTTTGAAAGCCAGGAAAAATAAATCAYCTCCTATTCAGGCAGTGGATGAACTCGTACAGACCATTCTTTTCTGTCAAGATAGCACAGAAGTCTCATGGTTTCAGCCTGGCAATGACCACATTAATGTGGCTGGCAAAGACACCTGTAAAATGTACAGAGATCTGGGATTTTAAAGGAACCCCAAGTCATGTCCAGTTCACTAAAAACAAACAACCAAACATCCAACACCCAAAAAGGAAAACTTTTAGCACAAGTTCCACTTTAGCCCTGAATATTTAGAAGCACACCAAGAGAGGGAATCAAATCCTGATGCCACCATACCTAACTCAGCAAACACTACATTTATTTCCCAAGAGATTCCAATTCTGCATTTCAGACCTTTGTGATTGAGAAAAGGGCCATGTGCTCTTTGTGGAGCAGGACAAGAAGGTTCATCTGACCACTGCAGGCTGAGTGTTTATCATTAAATCAGGGGATAAGTCTACTCAGGCAGCAATTCACTGGAGTTTGTAGATAAATGCTGATTTTTTTTATATTCTTCTCAAAGTAAATGCAGTCCCTCCTCATTCTTTATCTGGAAATCAGGGGATCCAAACTGACCCTGTCTTGTAGCCTCATCTTATGCCTCTTTAGGGCAAGGCACTTTCCTTTCTTAAAATCAAGGAGGCAGATCATCTTCATTTAAATAAGGGTAACAACAGATGAAATGTATCATGTCTTTTACTTTAGGATGACAAAGGATAATCAAGATTTTGAACACATTGAAAAATTCAACAACACAGYTCTGAGATGACAGCAAGAGGTAGCAGCCAATGAAGAAGTGTCCAAGAAATCCTTGCCAGCACAAACCTTGTAAAACTTGAAAATGTCAAAAATTTAAAAAGACATCCYTGCATGAATTTTTGCTTCTCAAACATGGGACAGATTGAATGCTGACCTGTATTAGGCTGGTGTTTAATGCTAGTGTATCCATATCTCATGCATCCTGTTTGATTTTTGTCCATCCATATTGGAGAGGCAAGGAATAATTTTCAGMTCTTAGGCCACATTTTTGATTTGAGAACTAAGCCTCAGAACAAATCAGGTATTTTCCCCCTTCCCAGTTTAGTGCTTTTTCCAAAAAACAAGTCATTCATCCAGAGCACAGAATCAGCTGAAGGATGGTCCAGGTAATTCTACTGTGGCAAGCGTTGACAGTGGTTAATGCTTAAACAATACAGTTTGTTTGAGTCAGAAGAGACAGATGGTTTGTGGCCTATGAATTCACTCCTGAATTTTCCTGTACACTGTCGGGATAATGCCCTGTCTCTTTCTCCCTTAGACATTTGTCAGTGCACAAATATATTTCTACCCTAGAYAATCATGGCAGACAGGGACAACATATTGATATACAGCACTATTTTAGACCAAGGTATGAATATTACATTAGCTGAGTTATCACTATAAGGTCTGACCTTCAACTATCCAATTTTAAATTCATTCATTTTCAAACTATTAAACTCTTCTCTGTCACATCACAGAAATAGACACCATGATGGTAAGTTTTCCTGACAATGTTTTAGTCAAAACAAACTATGATGTATTAGCAGAATTTGTAAAAACGTGTTTGTGCTGTTAAAAATCTGGAAGGACTCTGTAGCCTGTGGTCACAGCTTGACCCTGAGCAGTCAAGCAGAGAGAAGTGTCAGGTGAGTGATCGGTTCCTGTGCTTCCCACCTTCTTCTGATCCCTGGCTGRGGGTCAGAAAGCTCAGCTGTGCTGCCAAACACAGAAATATGGGCTCCATTTCCATTGCCTGCTTCTCACTGGAAAACCTCTACTGTGGATACTCCTCAGGAGTGAGCCCCAAACAAAAGAACAAACTCAATTTAGAAGAGCGCTAATGGGGAAAGGTTAAATGAAACTTTTTCCTGACACGTTCCAGGCAATCTGAGGAAGGAACAGGGAGCTGAACAAAGCCTTCTCCTTCAGTTTGGTGCCCTCAAATCTCAACATCCTCACTTCTGGTAACGTATCTCAACATCCTCACTTCTCACCTAGGGCAAATTAACAGGCAGAGAAGTTATTCCTTACAGGAAGGGATACACTTTTTTGGCAGCTAGCTAGAACTGGGTATTTTATCTTTCTAAACTGCAACACATGAATTTAAAATGAAAAAGCCAAACCAACAACGGAACTTCCCCGGAGCAATAGCAACTGCTTGCAAAGAGCAGCAGGGAAGTGTTCATCTSCACTGCCTGGAATGTGAGGGTTAAAGGGGAAAGGAGCAGCATCATCACCACTTAATATAGGGGTTCTGACAATAGAGCACTTAAATAAACACAGCCACACACCCCCTTGGCTTCCCARGCCCTCCTACCCGTGCAGGCCATGGCAGATAATTGTATAATAACAGCAGGCTGTCACAGCAGTGAGGAGACATCCCTAACGGGCTGTGCAGGAGGTGTGCACAACATTTAGATGTCAATTAGAGACACTTTTTGCCAGGTTTTAAAACATGCTGAATCCAGCCAGCACCTACATTTGTCAGGAGTTTAAACAGCGAAACCTTAGCAAAAAACGAAAATAAAATTGTGTGCTCTTGAATTGAATTGAAACACGTGGCATAAAATGTTCTGGTCGGAACAGTAGTGAGAGATTTACGCAAAATTTTTGCTTCTGTTTCACTTCCAGAATGAAAAGGATTCAAAGACACAAACCACAGGGAACAAGCCACAACTGCTCCAACAGCTTCTACTGACCCCGTTTCTGATGACCATTTCMCTTCATTCAACAAACAGTGCCTGAAAAGACAGAAATATCTCCACATKGGAACAGAAGCCATTATTTTATCAAATCGATTACTGCTGAAACCTYTGAGCTCTAAACAAGCCTTTGCTAAAGTCCTATTGGCATTTAGGTTAACAATTATCTTTTTACAAGTTCTGAAGACGTGCTGAAAGTAACAGCACCCCCTGGTTAACAGAGAGCTGATTGATGCCAGAAGGAGAGGGGATGGGATTCGGGGATGTTACTATTAAAAACAAATCAGTCAATCAGTTCTAACTTTACTCTGAATGACAGCCTAAGAAAAGAGATTTTGAGGATTGTCTTGTAAAGAAGGTGCTGCATATGACAGCAGTGAAATCCTAGACAGCCCAGTGAAGAGGGGAACCAAAACCAATGGAAACATCAGGCAATTATAACTATAAAAATAGAGAACATGAACTCAAGAAAGGGATTTTCCTTTAAGAATTCAGGCTCTAGGCACAACAGAGCTCTAGTTGTCACGTTTATGTGGGTAGCCACTTTAATCAACCTTTTTAGCATACATTTTACGTGTCTGTATTGGGAATATGAATTCTTCCTACCTTCTTTCTGAAAAGCTCTTTTMACTGAGACACTGCCTCCTCTGCAATGTCTTCTCTCAAGAGTCAAAAGTCAATGCCCTAGAATTACAGGAAGCTAGACTAAAAACCCTCTTCTACTTAATGCCTCTCCATAAACAAAGGAGCTTCATCTCAACTGAGAAAACAGCAATTCTTGAACTTCAGTGCACAGCAACATAAATTTCTTACTGAGCTGAGGATTTATCAGCTCTTAAAATCAAAAAGCTGTCTTCTTCAATCCACTCCTTTTTCTTTATCATCCTCAGACAACACAGCTTCTTCCAATTTTTGCAACTTTTTTTCTGAGAGGTCTTAATTTATGCCAAGAAAAACACGATCTGTTAAATGGCATCATTAGACTCACATGATTTCTTGCGGTGCGTGTGAAGTTTTTGGTTTCCTGCATACTAAATGATCCTTACAGTGTGGAAGAAATTGGTACAAACAGCTGCTTTATTTTGTGCTCTGATAACTGAGGAAAAACAACCCTCCATGAAGAAGTCATCCTTCACTTGGGGGGAAGTAAATGGGCAAATAAGTACAMGACTAAAATGAGCAGATCAGGCACTGATTTCTTCACCGAGGCACGTGTGGATTGGAGCAAAAGTTTTCATAAGCAGAGCTCTGCCTTTTCTCGTGGATTAATGCAAGATAAGGCCCTTCCCCTGCTTTATTTCATTGCCACAAATACTCTGTAGACTGAGAAAGGGGCAGCAGCATGAGGAAATACAGATTTCTTTTTGGTTTCTGAATTCAGATGTAGGATGTGTTGACAGCAAGCCCAAAACTTCCATCCAGGCACAAAGTCACAGAAAATGGGACAAGAGCCAGGTATCAACCACCCAGCAAACAGCCTGGTGATGACATCCATTTGCAGCCTAAAGAGCTGCAAGAAGTTTTCAGGCTTTATATAAAAATAGTGGAGAATCACTTCCAATCACTTTGCTATATATTCACTACCAGTGAGCAAAGTGGGGAAGGAAAAAAGTGAAAAGTGGGAGCACAAAGGAGGAAGTCAAACTATTACTGTCCTAGGAAACCAAAGGTGACAGGCAAGGGAGAAATAATAGTGTTCTTTTTCCATCCCTTTTGAGCAAAGGGGCACACAAGAAATTAAGGGAATAGACCCAAACTCACCTGAACGCATGTAAGAAACACAAGAAATTAGGGGGATAGACTAAAACACAGTTCCAATACCCTGCTGCCAAGGAAGAATGTTTCTCATACACATCTAAACCTTTTTTTTCTTGGCATGCTTTGGGTCTGATCCAAAATCCTGACACAGCCACTAGAAATGGTTATTGGATTAAATTCTTAGACAGCACAGAAAATAGCAGGCTAAAGAATCTTAGCAGACTTTCCAAGAGTATTCATTCATCTCTGGCTTGGGAAAAGCTTGTGAAGTGTCAGACTGAAAGGGAATTTTGTGAGGAAAATCTGGGTTTGCACCACAAGAGCAGCTGCCTATAATTGTATTGCCAGAGAGGTATTGAACAAAAGATAGAACAAAAAAAAAAAAAAAAAAAAAAAAAAAAAAAAAAAAAAAAAAGACAAGTAAACAAAACAATAAACCAAAATTGCCCAGTGCCCTCTAAGTAAGTTTCTTCATCTTGTGTGTAACAAAGAGGAACTTCTGAAAGGCATAAATGTCAATCCAGCACCCTGCTCAGGCTGACCTTTACAAAGGAGTTTTTCATTTTCACATTTTCCTATTTCTATAGCAATAGAGAACTCCTTTGAAAGCCTCCTCTGGCGACTGCTGGAGAAACCCTGGGAAAAGAGCAGGATTGCCCAATATCCCCAGCACTCACGAATTCTCAAATCTGCCCTGTTACTTGTGAGCTCTGCCAGGGGTTTGGGCAGGGAAAAGGAAGTATCCCCCTTGCTGTCCACCTCTGCAGCTGTCCCATCCTCCACATCTGCCAGGCACAGCAGAGCAGTCACATCCCGGGGAGAATTTGCTCCTCTGAGTCCCGATTCTCCACAATTCCTGGCAATGGGGGAAACAACGGCAGCTTTCAAAATTCCCATGGCAACAGCTCCTTCCCTCTGCAAACTCTGACACCCCCAGCACCGCACAAAGCAGCAGCACACAGAAGGGATTTGCAGCCAGGTACCGACTGCTTCTATTTCATGAAAAATTCACCAGCACAAACCGCTGGCCGCGGCTGGACAGTGGCGCTGAACTCAGGCACCGATGGATCTTCCTGTGCTCCTATCTTTGCAATAATGGGCTTATCTAAAATGTTGGAAATGAGGTTTTTAAGGTCAGTGGGAGACCTTTAAAAGCCCTCCAAATAGAACCAAGGTCATGACTACTTGTGGTCATTGACATTACAGCAATTTTCGTAAGTACAGAGGTATTAATCCCAGGAGCCTGACAATTTCAATTTTAGTAATGACATTCTGTGCACCTAAAACTTTTAGTGAAGTTTAATATTCCTCACTCCATGTACTGATCTGTTCTGTGCTGTTCTTAAGCGTTGTTAAATGGTTTTTTCATTTCACTGGAGCTGGCTGACCACATTTCAGCTGTGCATGGTGTGAACTCTGTATATTGCAGGATCATTACTCTCAGGGGATCCTAGGTAGTTAGAAAATGTTCTAATTTGATTTTTTTTTCTTTAAAGCAACTACATCTTGCAAAAGCAGCCAATTGTTTCTCTCCCTGGAATGAATACAATAAAAAAATTAATTACACCATGCTGTGATTAATTGAATTTTAAAATGGAAAAGGTCCACTATTAAAACACCTACTGTATCGGTAACGATGTTACTGGGTTGAATCAATAATATTTAAACAAGCTTGAAGAAGATTACAACAGTATTTATATTTATTTATTTCATGCACAGTTGGACATCAGTGCCCTGACATCATTAAGAGCATATATGCAGTGCAATCCACAGGAAGAGTTTTACAGAATTACTGATATGAATCAAATTTCGTGATTGTTTAAGTGACTGCAAAAACTGAGCTCTGAAATTTATTCCATGCAAGCAGGATTTCAACCAAAATCTGTAGAAATTTTTCCAAATTTAAACACTTCTTAAACATCTCCTCCGGGACACATATTTGGCTAAAAAAAGGTGTCCTCAGCACAGTTAACAGCATCAGCATGGGCATCTAATCTCTATATCATGCTAAATATTTTCTTCTTTGAAGTGATAAAAATCCAGCTGCCAGGCATTGCTTGATCTGACCCAACGCCTGGGGAAAGCTAATCAAAAGGAAGCCTTATAGGTTCCCCCTGCTTAAATCCACCCACCCAAATAAGCACAAGTGAGAATTTTTATGAGCTAAAAGAGACTCTGCTGTCACAGCCCAGTGTTAATTGGCACAAAGGTTTCAGAATACCTTCGTTTTACTGAACTGCTTTGATTTCAAGACTTCTGAGCTGAATTTTCTTGCTTCTTTATAATCCTGTCTTAACTATCACTGAGTTTGAAGTGAGAAAGGAGCTTAGACAGATCTATATCGGTGTTCATTCATGCCAGACTGTTGCATTCTCATCTGAAACATGGTTTGAAAAAAATCCCAATTGAGGGCAGGAGTAGCAGAGGGAGCACAGGGAATGCTAATCCCCTGCTCAGCTCTTGTGAGAGCAACAGGTGATAATCAGTCATTGGCCACTGCATCCATGGATCTTTATTTCTTGTCTGACTGAAAAAAAACAAAAAAAAATTGATTCTCAGCCCTTTCCCCTCCATCTCTGGGTTTGTACAGCTGAGGTAATGATTTAGGCAGCGTGCGCCTGAGCTCTGTGCAGGACACTCACCTCCCCACTGCTGGGGGAAGCAGGCACACTCAAAACTCAGCAGAGAAAGAAACCACAGATGGTCAAAGAAGATGCAGGTTGGGTTTATTTCCTTCCACCAGTTTTATCCCACATCAGTTCAAAGCCTGGGTGTCTTCCTCTATTTTCACCAAGTGAAAACATTATCATCAAGACAGTAGGATGGAAGCCACCATGGGGCTCCACCTCTACTGAAAAACAAAACCCAAGACTAGAAACACATCAGACCTCAAATTAATATTCCACTGCAATACAGACCGGAGGAAACATTGCTGAGAACCAGCAGATGATTTGCAGATTACCTAAAAAATTGTCAGAGATGGACAAAGCAGCACATTTCGCATGTAGCGCTCAGTCTCAATCTTGTTTTTCTCTTCCACATTTTCTGTCTCATATAGACATTTCATGTTATAAAATTCCCTTTGCAATTAAAAACAAGYTAATGACACTTCACCTGATCCTCACATCTATGACTAATCAATGCAAGGCTGAAACCATCTACAGGACTAAGAATAGAATTTCTAATTTTCATAAAATTACTTCCAGGGGGATTTCAATTTTTTTTTTCTTTTTAACTTGAAGTATCTGACGAAAGTAGTTTAGGGGTTCACACTTCACATCATTTACTATCTGGCTTTCAGTCAGTACAACTTTTTATTTATGTGCTGAAAGGGATAGATTTTCTTCCTCCTTTTTGATAGAACTGCCTTTACTGATAAAAATATTAGATACTCCATTCTGCTGGCCTTGTTTAGCAAATTAGAGCCAAATGTAATAAAATGGCTGTTTGACAAAGATTTTAACAGGGTGCCCAAACACAGTCATTTTCATAATCTTATATTCCACTAACACCTTTCTCCCAATATTGTCTCAAAAACTTATTTAAGCCATAAAGCTGTGCAAAGATCACCCACATTTTACAACACACAGTACATGAACTTGAATCTTATTTTACATTTTTCCTTGTAAGTATTCATGCAGCTTGCAGTGTCCAGCAAATATTATGTCTTGTCACAGATAACCAGCCATTCAACTAATTGGAGATTTCTATTAAGATTTCTCCCAAATTCCCCCTTCCAGTAGCATTTTTTCATCCTAATTCATTCCCTGAAAATGAAGTCCATTTTCTCTGTATTATCAATTTCTGTAGGAGATACTGGTATCATTTTGAATTGAAAGTGGGAAAAAAAAAGATTTAAGTCTGCAGAATTTATTTATACAGCAAGGTCTTGAAAGTGCCTTCTTAAGCCATTGAAGACAAAACTCTCAATCTGTTTTAATGCTGTAGAATACATATTCCAGTTTTCCATCAGCTAGCTTTGCTGTAAGATACATATTGAGTTAAAAAAAAACCAAAAAACAACAGGGATGACTGAATATTGGGAGAGAAACTGGCTATCAAAGGAGAAACTTCATTTAAATTAACTGATAATGCATTTCCTATATATATCTATATATATATATATGTATGTATATGATAGGCATTTAGTTCTTAATCAGAGCATTAGACACAGAAACCCTCACTTCAAATTCACACAGGTTTGTTCACGAGTCACCTGTGCCACAAGAAATGAGACAAGGTGAGCACACAACTCACCAAATGTGCTTCCACTGGCTCTCTGTCCAGTGCCTGCCATCCACTGCAGTCACCATACATTATATCTGGGTCAGTCCTATCAACACTAATTAATCTAACAGCAAACTTCTTCTGAATCCATTATCTCATGAATCAAAATCCTTGTCTGATTGTCCTGGAGGTCTGCATGTAACAAAATTCCACTTAGAGAAGCTACCTGCTTCTTCCTTTAAAGGTGCTTTTTCCTTTATCTGTGCTTTTTGTAAGAGAAGATGGACCCACTTTCTGACAGTTCAATCTCTGTGCTGTTTAAGTCCTTAACAGTTTCACACGAGCCATGTGGAGTTTCAGCTCAGGGGTTTGGGTTTTTGCCCACCTTCACAAAAATGAAGCAATGAATTACTCCTCGAGTACATCCTGACACGGTCCCACAGCCCAGCCCACCGTAAAACAATCTCCATCAGTACACARTGGCAGATTGCACAGGTTTAAATCACACCAGGAAGCAGTCAGGACAGGTGGCTGCAAAAACACAGGCTTCCAGGGAGCCAAAAGCTGACTTTTTGGAACTGGTTTATTTTAAGAAGCAAGCTTTTGCTGTCAGCCCCTGGGCACACAGCTTGCTCGAGAAACACCTCTCAGAGGCACTCACTGGCTGGCACGACATGGTCAGGTTGTTTCCAGCACTTCAGGTTTAAATCCATACAGGAATGGCATTTATATTTTCATTGATTCAAAATAATTTCCCTTTCATTCAGAGAGACAACATGTGTGCATCAAGATAATGCAATCTAGAGTCTAAAAAAGTCAGCAACAGATCCTTTTGTGAAAGTGAATCCTGTGGAGACAGGGCACAATTATTCAAAAAGTGTTTGTGGGGGAGACTGAACAGTGTGTGACTGGCTGGAGATCTCTGTCTTGCTACGGATGTTCAAGGAAGAAAGATGTGTGAAGGCAAGAAAATTGAAGATTGACAAAAACAGATAATGAGAGCAAAATCTATCACCTGCAGCTTCAGCTGGACTGACCAGGGCTGCAGAGAGGCACAAAGCAGAACTGCCACAAGATGGGAAATGGAARTGATTCCCACAAACGCCATTTTTCTTCTTCCAAATTTGGCAAAATACACTTCTTTTACCAAGTGTGAGAGTCTGAACGGGTGCTCCTTGCTCCACACCACCCAGTCTGGGTGAGTTCTGCCAGCAGCACGTTATCACAGGATTTGTTCAGACAAAACTCCACCAGCAAGAGGTCACAGGAGTCACAGTCCCACAGAAATAATACGAGGCTGTGTCCCTACATGGCCATTGGCATCAGGGGGTGTATTTGCTTTCCCCAGACAAGCCAAGAGGATGTTGATAAGGGTACAAGGCTTTTCCAGGGACAATAGAAGATTGTTATTTTTATTTTATAGAGGCCCAAACTATACAAAACCTCAAGGGTGATTTAACAAACAGCAGGTTTCTAAGAGCCAAGCAGTGCCCCAAGAATGCTTTTAGATAAAGTTCAGTGATTTGCAAAATATGGAGAGATTATTTAACCTGCACTTCTACAGTGGAGCTACAAAGTATTTTTGAGCTTAAAACTGAAAACATATCAAACCAACAAACAGAACACCCTGACTCTTCCACTTGCAGACCCAACACTCACAGGGAGGTGGCAAGAATAACCTGCCCCAGAGAGCTGGAGCCTTCCTAGCTAGAAAACAGCCCAGCTGTTGCCCTGGGTGCTCAGACAGGTGAGCTACACACACAGAATGGGCTGAAGCACATCCACAAACCCTGGTTTGGGTCCTGCTCTTTGCTTCTTCAGTCTCCTGGATGGCTCAGGACAGATAATGGATTTTTTTTCTCCCTTACAGCGGTGGAGGGAGCAATAACCTCTAGCCTTACAAAGGTGTCACAAACAAGGACATCCTAAACACTCCCTCAATGGAGACAATGTCAAACATAACAAGCCACTGTCAGCTCTGTGTGGTTTTTATGGCCCACATCCTACTTCAAAATTCAATGGTAAGAAACCAGGGCTTTTTCTCTAGAGAAAAAGCAGACTGGAAACAGAAGTAATGGATGCACTAAAGATCTTTAAAACGGCATTATTGCTGTGTTCTGGGTTAATCAGGCCCATACGGTTTGGTACAAAATTAATCATCTACGACTGAAGTAATAAAGTCTCACTTGGAGGCCGCATCTCTGCTTGGCATGGGCCCAGGAATGCACACTATGTCAGACTGCTGAAAAACCATGGGGAAGGAACAGAAATAGCCATCTTCCCTACCCAAGCGCCTCAGGCATTCTCTCCATCACACCAAACAAGGAGGTTCAACATCTCACATCAAAACTTCACTGGATTTACTGTAGGTACAACACATTCACTGGTGATCTTTCAGTCATGTGGCAGCTGAGAGTTTCACTACAATAATATATATACCATTGATAATAATGTATCAGTTTTATCAGGATTAGTTTTATTTGCTCTAATTTCTTGCTCCCCAAAGACACATTGGACACTAAAACACATGACTGGTCTAAAATAAATGGTAAACTCTTAATGACTGGATAATTTTCTCATTGACAGTGAAACAGATGCAAACTGCATAAAGTTAAACAGTAATGACTCTTCCGTAAAACTTCCAGTAGATGAATATAGATGCTGTTAATTGCTACTAATTCCAGCTTGGTTTTAATTTGTGGTATAGGCAGTTGCAGTACTTTCCACCAAAAATGGATCAGACTGGAGACACGCTCTGTTTGCTGTTAATGCCATCTCTGGCAGAGCTGGGGGCACACACGGACTGGAAGCATCTGTTACACACTCAACAGGGCACTGTGAGCTCCAGGGCACAGGGCAAGGCTGCCCAGGGACAAAAAAACAGGTTTTGGTCTCACTGTGCCTCTTATCCCCTTTCAGCTCCACTGGGGATGTTGGAACCCCTTTATTTTGCCTGTTGGGAATGTCAGGAGGACAAGGCTGCTCTCAGATTTTCATACTGCTAACAAAATATCCGGAAGCAGAGGGGAGAGCATTCATGCCTTTTTCTTTCCTTCTTCTCATGTGAGCACGGCTAGACATAGGCTAGTCCCAGCTCYACACAGTAATTTAAAATCAATATAATCACAGTGAACTTTGTCACCTCTGCTTCAGCTGAGTAGGTTTTTCATTCGGGTCCCTTGCCATTTTTCTCCCTGAAAATCAGTTCTTCAGTTTCTGGTCTGCCTTGAAATGAAATAAAGCCATCTTCAGCTTCAACACAGCACGTGAGCAGTCTCTCAAGACACGCAAGACACAGAGCAAACTTCCATCATCTGCGCATCGCTACAGTCAAACACAATGATTTCTATTAAATATTTAGGACTCAAATATTTATATCCAGTCAATTACACTGAACATTACTTCTCCTCCAGGGAATTGCTGCTCTCCCTTCAGCACTGAAGAGAGGACCAAAGTGCATTTCCTGGACTTACTAATAACACAGTAACACCTAAGGCTGTTAAGAAATCCTTCCCACTAGATGCAAAGACCTTGGAAGCAAAGATGGTATAAAAGAAAACAGAAAGATCTTTTTGGGAGCCAAGATAAACAAATGCTCATCTCTGCACCAAGGAGCTTAAAGTGTTGGCTCCAAGAGAGAGTAAAATGTGGGGTGGGAAGGAAAAGGTCAGTGATGCAGGAGACCTTTTCCACAGCTGTACTTTCACTCTGGAGCACAGGCAGCTGCCAGGGCTGCCAGGCTGCAGAGTAATGCCCCAGGAATGGAGCAGGCATTGGCACCAGAAGTTCCCAGCAGCAGATCCACGCTGTAGGTCCTACTGGGAGGATTTACAGCTCGCGTTTTGTACCAAAGAAATCACCAGCTAGACTTTGCTAATCGTGTTATCATGCTCAGTAATTCATACAGCTCTCCCACAGCAAAACCTTTTTATTACAGAATTTCAAAAACCAATACTTGAATTTTAAACTTTAATATGAACTTACATTTTAAAACATTAAATTATCCAGCGAAGCGGACGTGAATGTGAAAAAAGGCCATTTCCTCCATCATTTCATTAAATTTGAAAGTACTTATTTATTTTAATAAGTCGAGATGTCCATATGCCAGGAAATTAACATCAAAGAATGTTAAATATGCCCAGTATCGCTTAAAAGCCTATGGAGCATTATGCATTTTCAGAAATAGCATAACTCAGCAAAACTACTTTCCCAGCAGTTACTTTTTATTACAGTTTCCAACAGTACTTTGGGGGGGGGGGAAAATCTGAAAATGTTTACCATATTCTGCACTCCTGTTCACACTGAAATCATAAGATGCAATGTTGAATGATGTGTTCAGGTGCCACACCACACCAACTTCCCTCATTTAAGGCTTTCTGCTAATGCCAAACAGATGGTTGCCTACAACTCTCTCTTCCAAGGATTCCTGCACAGACCTCCTCCATTGGCACGTACGACCAGGAGCATGGATGGCCTCAAATGGAAAGGTTGGACTTGGACTGTTTCCTTTGAACAGTTATACTTCACTTAGCACAACAGGACAGAATTATGACTAATATTTTGATCACTTGAACCACCCAGACACTTTTCAGCTGTCAGAACCCATCTGCCGAACTCGCAGGGGTTTTCTCGCAGCAGCAGAACTTCCCTGGCACGTGCTCTGAAAAGCTCTTTGTGAGCACTTGCCATTTTGAACAGGGGCCCATCATGGATTAGCTTAATTTCTCAAGGAAATAGACTCAGTATTTGAGCCTTCTACTGCATCTGGGCTGCAATTCCCCTTCCCTCCCAACACAACTTTCAAACTTGCTGGGTAGCTCTGACCCAGGCTGAGAGCAGGGCTGACCTCACAGACACAGCACAGCCACTGGTTTGGTGATGCATGAGCTTCAACACAGTGAACAGCAGCTCAGAGCACAACTGGAGCCATGAAATAAACTCAGAGCTTCTCAGGAACTGGAGACTTTTCACAGGAACATGAGGCACTTCAGTGTTCATGGAGCTGCACTGCTCTGGTGCTTTAACAGCAGAGAAAAGGGAGCTCTCAGTACCTTCTGCAGCTCACAGTCTTCACCTCATTACTCTCTTCTTCTGCCATCCATGCATTTAACACCGAGCCACCTCTCAGATGACTTGCACAAATTTAAGGCAGAGGTAACTTTTCTATGTTTGCACTGAGAGCAATTAAGTCCTGCAGGCATCTGGGGAGCCCTTGTGCAATACAAGCAGTGAGTGAGCTACAAACACTGAGCCCTTTTTCACAAAAGTCACATCCAATTCTCTGCAAACTCACCTTCACAGAGCAAATCCCCTTCCTCAGAGATCAGCATAATGGCAATAGTGTATCATGCAGATAAGTGTCTCAATTTCACGTCTCCAGCAAGAGATATAAAAATTAAAACCATGATCCGAAGTGCCACAGGAGCTTCCAAGTTGGAATCACTCTGAAAAGTTCACGTCACCTCTGGTTAGGAGCAGACTAGCATCTGGCATGTAAAATGGCTTTTCGTAGCCCAAGGGGCCAGAAGGCTCCGGCAGCAGCCTGAGCTTGGGAGCCTGAGATGCACCACCACACCTCGGGAGCAAAAGACAGCATGTAAAACTGAACATGAAGTGATCCAAACTCCCCATGACTCCACTGCTGTGCTACCTCAGGGTAAATCTTACTTCTGTACTTGGGAAACACGTTCACACAAACACAAAGCAAATCCCACAACGTTTGATTCTTCATTCTGAGCGCGTCCACATCGCGGTTTGTTCATGCAGGAGCTCAGCACTCAGAACAGACCCCACTGCTCAACGACTAGATGATGTGAAACACAGCAGAGGGACAAAAGGAAATGATCAACATTTAAGGGACCTTTTTGTCACCTCAGCTGTAGCTGTGAGTGTGCTCCATGAAGTTGGGACAGAGACAGGAAATATTTGTTTCACTATTCCACATCAGGAAAGCAACACAAACTGCAGTCACATGCCAACCCTCATCCCCTTCAGGCATTCAACTGCAGGGACTTTCCCTCTTTTGTTCATTTCTGAGGAAATTTATACACGGAGACAGCTGAGAAAACCTCACAATAGAGTCAGAAATCAAGAACCCCACGTGCAACAGCACCTCCTGAGCTTTCTGGCAGCTGCATAACTCASATGTTGGCCTGAATTGTTTAATTTACATCAAGGTAAGAGAAGCAGCGTGGGCAGCTCCAGAGAGCTCAGCTCAGCTACCCTGGTGTGATGTGAGACATGGCACCCTGCCCCTCTGTGCCCTCCTGGTCCTTCTGCTGTGGCACAGCAGGAGCTGAGGGCAGATGTGCATCTGTGGCTGTTCCTGCAGGGCTGTCACCCCACAGCAGCCAAGAAAAAACAGGCAGGGAGGGAGAAGGCACTGAGACAGGAGCGATGGGGACAGGGCTTCCTTCAGCCATGAACAGAACACACTGGCTGAGGTTAAACTGTTTGGAAGGGAACGGGAAGGATGGAGATGGAGGAAGATAGAAGGTCTGATACTCATGGCAGCAAAGGTTCCTCAGGTGGAAGAGTTGCTTGCTGGTCATTTTAAGTATTTTTAAAGGCTTTACCTGTTTCAAAGTTATCTCACTCTACTGAGGGTTTGACCACAATTACTCCACCAGCCCTTACTATGGCAGCTCAAGTTACAATCTTTACACCTCTGCAACGGGGACAAAGGGCTCCTAATTCTTCACAAATTAAACTGCCCATCTCAGTAATTATCCTGGAAATATTATCAACCCCCAGTGCCACTCGCCTCACAACTGGGCAGTGTAAAGATGGGAGTGGGTGGGAGCACACACTTAGGAAACATTTATTCAGGGTTCAGTTGAATTAAACCCACTTGCTTTTCCATCTTTACAAAAACAAAAGCTTGGTACTCGGGTTCTCAGCAAGGCTTGACATTATTTTTACACTGCAGAGCAACACACCTCTCCAATAAATCATTCCAGTGCCAACAGCCTCCCTCAGATAGAAAGGCTACAGAGATGACCCTTAAGAGTTCAGAGGAGAGTTGAAAACATTTCCAGAAAATCACTCAAGTGCTGTTTAAAGATGTAATTTATATGCACAGCTCTGCACTCATTGCAGGATTTCACATTTATTTAATTTGACAAGTTAAAAGTGTCCAACTCTCCATCCAACTCTTTGGACACATGCAGTCTTTAACAAAAAAACTTTGGAACTTCAAGCCTGTGTATTTAATAGGGAAAAATAAAAGTGCTCTTACTCAAACCCACTGGAAAAAACTGAAAGCACCAAACAGACCGAGAGCTTCCACAAAGCACCAGCACAGGGAGAAACTGAGCTTGCTGCTGAAGGAAGAATTAAGCTTCATGGTATGTCCACCTCCAGAAGAGCTTCTGTTAGCTCAGGGGTTTCACAGCACCTGTGGTACCCACATGGGTACCACAATGATTCCCCAAAGGAGGCAGTCTACAAGGCAATCACAGTCTCTTCCATCAGCAGCTGAGAATTTGGGATGTGTGACCTCAGAGACAGAGCACAGCCCTGGGGACTGAATTTCCCACTCTGCTGAGGCACGGGGTGGATCCAAGAGCTCCTCACACTGCCCTGTCCTTCAGGCCCCACCACAAACACATCCAGCTCAGAGACACTGTAAGGATCTGAGCTCTTCCAGCTGCTGAGCACTCATTCTGCAGCTCCAAAGATCTGGGTGAAATCTCTCTGACTCTTCCATTCTCCAGCAGACATGAGACATTTGACACATAATAAATAAACCCCTCTATCCCACAGCAGCCCTGCCCTGCAGCTGCACAGCTCTGGGCACTCACTCCTCCCTGCAAGGGGACCCAATGTGGCAGATCTGCTCCTTGGGCAGGCAGGGGCTGCTCTTCAAGGGCCACAATGATTAAAAACTGTAAATCTGCAATGCCACATTCTGGCAAGGTGGAGACATTTTTTGGCAATGGGGAGAGATGGAGCAGTTCCTGGGGCAGAGATACTGAAAAATAGATTATCTTCTGAACAGTGACTGGAAAGACATGAAGAAGCACCTGACATCACAGAAATAATGAAAATAATTCTACATCTACTGCAGTACTGGCCTGGCTCAGCCATTTCATACAAAGGCTCCGCTTATATCCTGCAACTAGAATTCTGTTTCATTCCTTGATTATTTCATGCTTGGACTATTGCAATAATGTTTGTGCCAAGCTACTTTTTTTTTTTTTTTTATCCACACACTACAAGACTATTCAGAGCTTCCCCGCTGCTTTGTGTCTCACAGAAGTATCCTTGCTGTTCACACACTCTTTTCCTCACTGTTATTCTCCTATATGTGTTCAGTTACATATGAAATCAAGATTGGAACTTCAATGTATCACTGCAATTATTGAAGAACCTCAAAGAGCAACAGCAGCTTCCAACCTTCTGAGTATTCTCCAGCCTATTTGCTGAGCTTGTATCACAGCTGCTACCCAAATACTCCATCTTTCTTTTGCATGCTCAAAATATAGGCATTTCACAAGTTTTTATGTCTAAAGAACTTCAAATATTTTATCCTGTTGCTTATTTCAATGCCCAGAGATCAACTAAATTGAGGACTTTTTGCTGCACTTCAGCACATTCTCAGTCTTTTGAAACAGTGCACTGGTTGTTGTAATTCCAGAGGTTTTCCACAAATGTCCCAGTGTTCACATTGAAAGAAAATGCAACAAAAAGCACAGTACATTTAAAGCAGTGAGAGGTCTCCCCTCCCCAGCTAAAGCAGCTCTTTGTGCTCCCTCATGTGAGGGGAGATCGCCACAGCTGTGATTGCAGCAGTGCAAAGTAAAAATACTTTTGATGCCCTATTGGAACAACTGTATCCGAAGCTCTGAAGATTTCATCAGGCATCTGCTGCAGTTATTTTATACTTTTGTGCTGTGCTAGGGAAAAAAATTCATGAAAGAGCGAAAATTGAGGGGACTGGATCCTTGCACATCTCATATTTCAGCCTCTCAAAGCCATTCACCTGTCTGCTCAAAAAACAATACAGAAAAGCTTCAGAACGCTCAAAAATCAGAGATTTGCTTTCATGTATTTAAGCACGAAGATCAATCCAATTCTAGTGAGAATCTTGCCAAAAAAAAAGAGAGAAGAAAAGAAGGGAATTTCACCATATCTCCATCCAACTTTAAAAAATCCAGTCGAGTACTTCATTATAGATTGGATACCAGGATTGACTATGACAGCACTTGGAATAAACTGTTAGCGTGGCACGCAAGAAAAGGTGGCAAGAAGAGAGAGTAAACAGTATTAATGGCATTCAATAACAAAATCGTGTCTGTGTCTAAGTAGAAACTAAATTACTATCTGAGGTTTCCTCAGCAGATTATTTAGAAACTTGCCAATAGACAAACAAAGTAAATGACAAGACTCTCAATCAGAGCTGTGTTCCCCAGCAATATGGCTTAGTAAAAATGATACAGACTACTTGGGCTGCTTCTGGCAAGGCTGGCTCTCCTCAGGGGACTGCTAATGGTAAATACTCAACGCAAGCCTGCCTGTGAATTCCTTATTCATGCTTGCTTATGGCTTATGGATAGGACGATATAGCCTGTTCTCCGGGATAGGAATGTGAAAACTCACTTCTTCACTCTGGGAACAGAAACAAAGGACAGGGTTTTGTGCTGGTTCCTTCACCGGGGCAGAATAGCCAAGACAAAAAGCCTTCTCTCTCCTTGGCATCCTCCAAGAATGGATCCAGATCCTGAATCTCGTGCACATCTGCACCGTGACTCGCCATGACCCGGTACCATCAGAATACAAACAATCAAAATATACAGATGGTAATTCCTGTTCATCTGAGAAAACACACAGCAGTTGCTTTAGCTGTGCACATTAAAAATCAGGGTTCACGCTCAGACAGTGGCAGCAAACTCTCTCCAGCTACAGTTTCCTGTGTTCCCCTTATGAAAGAGTGTAGCATTGATTTCTGGAACAACTGTTCCTCTAATAAGATTGCATATGGAAACGAACGCCTCGCAGCTGGCTCCAGCAGGGTTCACTGAAGATTACCATTCATCTCTGATGAATGCAGATTAAAATATTCAAAGCTCAGTTTACTGATCGGATCAGATATTAATGGGAATGTTTTTCCTACTTCTCTCAGCTTAGCTCCTCTTCAGGAAGTCAGTGAGAAAGCAAGAGAGCCAGAACCTGCTCATTTGGCCATTCTGCATTTAAGGGAGATGAGTACTTTTACAGGGCAATGATAACTGAGCACACGGTGTGCCAGAGTTTTGGTCAATAACAAGATTTATTATTCTGAGGGACCGAAAGAGTGAAATACTGACCACGGCAAATAGCCCATTAGTTACCTCTCAGTTCAATAAGTCTTGATGCTTTCCTTACTTTGTGCTGATTATTTCCTGTCCAATTCACATTAGCAGCTTATTTAATGAGAACAATCTAAGCAAAGAGAGAAATTCACACATTTACAAAGGATATCACCGAGTTACATTCCATCACAGTTAACACCATTTGCTGTTCTTTCAGGAAATAACCATTACCCATCATTCCTGTTTTAATGCCAGCAATTTCTTTTGAGAAGAACATTCAATTCTTACACTCACCACCGGTTATATTTTAAATAATAGCATCTTAAAAGACAGCAATAACTGCCTGAGTGTTGTAGCACAAAGAATTCACACCCTGATAGTGTCCACTAGCTTGACAGCATGGCCAAAGTTCCTGTTCTTAATGGACACTTTTCCCCACTCACAGGGTCATCTCTACTCTTGTAAAGCCTATTTTTCTTCTATTAACTTCTCCTAATGCTCATGGCAGTTGCACGGAATCTCAAAGAGAAAGGATTCAACATTTTAGACAGAAAAAAACATGAGTAAGGACATGCACAAAGAACAGAAGCAGTGCTAATAATTTCACATATAATATGAGAGACTAAAGGTACAAAGAGAAAGAGATGCCTTGACTGCACCATAAGATTAAAGGGAAAAAACAACTGCATGAGTTTTTTACATAGAATTCTCTTTACAAAGCCATAGTTAGATAAACATCTAAAAAGAAGATATCGACATCTTGGCCAACATCTGCTTTTTGTTCTCTGAGAAGCCCAAATGTTTTTGATTACTTAAAGAGTATTTCTTGAATGAGTCAGCTCACAACACTGAAGYTGATGGCAGAACTGCCATCAAGGGAGGAGGGCACCCCAGCTCAGCTGGGAAACTCCACTGGCAAAAGCACCACTGCCTACAGCATCCTGCCCCAGAACAGTGCACGACACGTTCCATACCTGCTGATCACACAAATTAACACTGGCAATGATCAGGCACCACATCTTCTACCTGAACACTCAAAAAGGAGTTTCCTGATTTGGGTAAGCCCCTTACTACTCCTGATTTGGGTAAACCCCTTGCTACTTCTGGCTTGCCACAATCTCATGCAATGATCACCACATTAATTTTACACAGCAGCTTCTCAGAAGAAAAGGTATGAGTAGGTACAGATCCTTCAGAGCCACCATCACTTAACGTACAAGCAYCTGCATCAGCATCTCACCTGTAATCTCCTCCTAAAGCCCTGTCCCTCTACTCATTTTTGGGGCTTCTGCAAGGCAAATTCTGCTCAGATCATCAGCAAAGTGTTCTGAGCACTGACAGACACAACACTTGACACTGAAAAGCATCTTTAAATGTTTGGAATGTTATGCTCTGGTAAGAAGCACACATTACACAAGGGAGGGCCAGTCAGAAAGCTCTGGATCCAGTAGATTTCAAATTGCATATTTCTGTTGGCTTTTGTTCCAGTATTGTTTAAAAAACAGTTCACATATTTACAAAAATATTTCCACACTAATGAAAAGGCACCTGAGCTGCTACTATCTGTCACTATGACAGGTTCTAGGAACATATTGAGTTCTGTGGCAATTACAAGGATGTGCTAAAAATCATTTCAAACCTGTCCATTCAGAAAAGATGGCTTGGAAAAGCAAAGACTGCAGTGAAACACATTCAGGATCCCACACCTACTTCTTGTGACTGTGCTGAGCTTATTCCACATTTCTGCTGCACTGCAAGTAATGTGGCCAGTCCCAGTTTAGGAAGTCTTTGGCAAACTGCAAGACACAATCATGGAATAAAGACTTTGCCAAAACATACACGCGCAGAGAATTCCCCCTAGAAATGTCGTCTGAGCTTTCTAAAAATCCTAAAAAGAACATCTAGGAGATCTCAGTCTCTGTTCAGCCTTGCAGTTCCTATTTAAAGACAAGTTAATCTTCTGTTTTCAGTGTTTGCTCACTTCTGATTTTGGTTTAAAGAGCTGCTAGCATAGACTTAACGAAGTTTCTTCTAAAGGGCTGACTGTGTTTCCTGCTGTCTTTTTGACAGAACCCATCCAAAATGGGCCTTCTTCATTTAATTATCGAGTCTTTATTTTTGCAAGTTGTATTTCTGAACTAGAGTAAGTGTTACAGTCAGAATTGTGTCTGTAGACAACAGGGTTACTTTACCAGGCTTAAAAATCCTTTTCTTTCCAGCCAGGGAAAGAGATGTGGTGCAGCTTTGTGCAGGGAACAGGCAGTTTGAGCACAGAGTGGAGTTCACAGGGTCCTGTCACAAGGACCTTTAGGAATGTGGGTGCTTTATACAAATGTTACAGGTCCGAGGGTTATTCAGCACCTGATCAATGACTGAAGTCTGTCCTCTCCAAACTCTCGTGCCTGAGAGGATCAATATGACCAGGCAGCACAGGGTACTGCCATAGATCACTCACGAAACGAGGAAAATTCCTCATCTCTGGGGTTTAAATCAGCTCCTGGACCATTCACACTCTGCAAGAGCTCAGAGCAGCAGCAGGGTTTCCCACAGGATACTGAGGAATGAATTGAAAAGCCCAGAACAGGACAGACACATCCTGTGGAAGATGGATATCTGAGGGCTCTCTGCACCAGGCTGAGCCCTTTTTCCACCCCCAAGCAGGAAAACCACAACCAGCTGCCTGCTTTTGGACCTCTCCGCCCCACCTTGGGATTTATTACTCTTAAGAACTTTAGAACTCTTAAGCCCAAAAATACAAAATCTCTGCAAGCAGGCAGGCACAGCCATGAACAGAAAGAAGCCTCTGCTGCTGTAAATCAGCTCTGCTCAACTGAAATCAATATAAAGCTGTGGTCAGTGCTGGGGCTCAGCAGAGACTGTCCACTGCTGGGATCAGGAGCTGTCCTGCTCTTGTTTACTCCCGTTGGCAAATTCCTTTAGAAGAAACTCCAGACTCACCAGCCCTCAGCCCAGCAGAGCCTCCTTCCCTGCCCATAATTGCTGGGGCTGGGCCAGCAGCTGTTGTACAAATAACTGGAGGGGAGCTGGCCTGACCATCTGAGGATAGGGAAGGGAAGCAGCCTACCAGATAATGTCTGTAGAAGAGCTTGGAAACCACTGACACAGGCTAATTGCTTACTGCAGAGTGAAGTTTCCCCTCTCTGTAGGCTCATTTGATGTAAACTTCCCAGTCATGTCCAAAACCCTACCCACAGGACCAACGTTAGTACACAAACTGCTTAGCCAAGCCCTGCGCAGGGTTCCTGGGAAATATTCTGGGGAATGAGGAAGCAAGGAGAAAAACAGAGAACATGATCATCCTCCTCACTGTGCTCAGCTAGAAACAAACATCTGTCTGGCATCTGGGCTCTGCCACCCACCATTTATTCCCACTTTCAACCTAAACATAGAAGCTCAGCGTTTTCATTACCTCTGGTCCCCTCAGTGAACAAATATGGACAAAAGGCATCAGATAAGAGAGGCTGAGCTGGCTGAAAATCAAAAGTGGTCTTTTGTGCTACATTACTAAAATGTTTAGATTTATTTTATTTGCCTGACCCCATTTGCAAATGAGATAGATAGCTTGTATTTTGAGATCTATTAGAGATAACTTGTGTATGTTGATGGAAAAAAAAAAGCCTCTATCCTTACCTATAATCATTCATTCCAAATGAAATAAATGATCTGGATAAAAGAGGGACATTTGCAGTTGAAAAGTAACTTTTGCATATTTATCTGGTATCAGCATTCAGACCTCTTAGAAAGTAATGTTTCTCCTTCAGCCAAACCTAGTCCTGCACAACCCCCTTGGATAAGAAACCAATATCTGAAACATATCTCAGATCTTCCAGAAAACCTCTCACAAGGTCAATATAGTGCTTGAAATCTTCATAAAAACTTTTTTTGACATTAGATATCTTCCACAGAGTCAAGATAGTTATTAACACCATTCCAAGCTGAACAGGTTTTTAACAATTTCAAATACAAACATGGAATTTTCTGGAACACAACAACCAGCAAATCAAAGACATCATTCAAAAGTATATTTTTATTTGGGTATTTCAAAATTGTGCAGATACATGAGGTCTGCCATAAGTTTTTACAAAAGTAGTGAGACAAACAATAAAATACCCTTCCAGTATCCTACCTTTCCAGCACCACACATCCTGGCTTGATGCACTGACAAATCTCATTGTTGTCATTATAACTACCACAAAAACGCATGCACAGAAACAAATAACTGTAAAACTTCTAGGATTATGGTTTTTTTTAATCTGGATATTTATATGGATGCTTACAATCTTCCTGGAAGACCCAAAGTGGTAAGCGAATGGTGAGCTTGGGAATGTACTGATCTGGTCAAGAAGAGCAAAGAGAAGTTTGGGAGTATGCCTGACCCAGGGTATGCCAAGAAAGCAAAGTAAGACTGAGAGAAGAAGCAGAATAATTTGGCAAACCCTGCAGATAAAGGGCAGTGCAAGAAAGGAGGTGATGTGTACAGGGGCAGTTTGCAAGGAAAGCAGCAGAAGAAAATACACAGTAAAATTAATTTAAACCGAGCACAATAGTAATAAAAAGCAAACAAACAATTTGATTCTGGACTCATTTCATGTTTTAGTGCTCTGAAGAAGGCAAGTCACTCACCCGAGTAGGCCCAGTAGGGATCCCCTGAAGCCTTTCTCCTCCGGATCTGCACAGAACTCCCATGTCTGTTCTCGTGCAGAGAGCCCACGTAACCTTCGGTCAGAGCTGCAGAGAAAAGAAGCAGAAATCGTTAAGAAAGTGCTCTTGGCTCCCTGGAGTTTACACAGTGAGGCTTAAATCTTTGCTGAGCAGAGACTACAAATCCAACATTGCTTAAAAAAAGGTTTAACAGGCTTGTTCTTGAAACCTCCCCCATCCAAAGGAGAAGCCAGGACTCCCCGTGCCATCATTCCAGTCTGGGTGCTTGTGCAACTCCAGTGATTTCCATAAGGAAATTCTGATGGGCACAAACCAACAACATGAGCCTTGACAAATGACCAAACTCTCTCTGTTTAGACACATAAAATAAGTTTACTTTGCCAGTGACTACCGAACTATGTCAAAATCTCTGTAAAACTCCACAAGCTAGAAGGTACTCAACTAAACCAGAAAAAAAACTATTCAACTAAACCAGAAAAAAAAACCCACATCCTACATTCCGTCATGGGATTTTTCTTTTATACCTCCAATAATTTCTAGTTTTTCTTTTGTAAAGGAGTGAATTGCTTCCATGAGGACATGGGGGTATTTGGGCTTTTCATGTGCAAATTTTGCTTTATTGTTTCTATGCATCTGACTGAACCAAACCAGAGGTGTCTAAAGTCACAAATGGCAGTAGAAAGTCCATAATAAATTCAACTACATTTCTCAGAGCACCAAAAACTTTTGTGCTATAATAAATACACACAAACAAAAACCACCTTAGGTCCACAGACATGGAATGTGAGGAACAAATATGCACCAAATGACTTTATGGAAATTGAAGCTTGACTTCTCCCAAACCACTCATTTGATCAGCAAGGAATTGGCTGAATAATTCAAATTAGAACTTCAGAAAACCACATAAAGCACTGCTACCCATATGCAGCCACCAAGTGCTGCATTCCCTGCTATTCCCAGGCCAATTCCAGCTGGGCTGGAATGAAGCCTGTACCAGGACTTTATTGAACATCATGCACCAGTAGCTCAGAATTTGCTTTTTTTTTTTTTTCCTCTGGAAAAGCTTCCAGGAGGCACAGCCCTCACACCACCTCCTGTGCCCGAGGTTATTCCTGAGAGCCCACAGCCCTGTGGACAACCTCCCCTCTGAAACGTGGATTTCTGCACATTTTGGAACCCTGAAGAGGTAGGAAAAGTTGTGCAATTTCAGGAAAGGCAGTACCGGGTTTGGCCCTGCCAAATTTTCTCTTGTGTGAGCAAAGGTACTGATTGTGCCATTTGAATGAGTTTTCCAGACTCCTTGGCAACTTTCTAAATGTTAATTCACTCCAGGCTGTGAACTAGAAACACTGCAACACATCATGCAACCAGGGCTTGTAGGCAACATGACCTCACATACCATGTTTTCCTCTTTAAAAATACTAAATTAAACATCTCAATCATTTTTTTCTTTTTATTTACTTTTATAAACATCTACGTGGTTGGAAGGCAACAGGCACTTCACTTCAACAGGAAAGAACAAGTGTGGGATGTGGAGACCCAAACATTCTTGGCAAAAAAAACCCAAAACTGAACAAAGATAAGAGACCATGAAAATCCTGAGGAAGAGAACAATGAAATAGCCTGAGCAGTAAAGGTTATCAGAAAAAAAAAATGGCTCAATTACTCACTTAAAAATCACATATGCTGAGAAATACACCTAAAGCCTCTCTTTGCTACAAAATGAAAGACAGCAGCTTTCTCCTGAGCATCCTCTGCAGAGAAGGCAAATGATTGTGGGATTTTTGTTGCTGAAAATGTTTGAACCCTTCAGGCAGGAGGAAGATTGGACACTGCCTCCTGCAAAGAACGAGGTGCTCCTGCACGTATCTGCTCAGTGAGCCCTCCCTTGTCCCTTTCCATCTAGAGAAAGGCACCGTGTGGGAATAATCCAAATTTGTTGAAGGTACAGGGGCTCTGAGCCAGTGCAAAGCATCTCAGGCTGTAAACACCTTTGCACTTGTAGCTGGAACCATCAAAAAGCCTCATGGTAACCATGGTGTGGCCATGAATCACACCACTGATTTTCAGTGTCCTCTGTGCAGAAAATTAAATTATGCAAATCCAAGCCTTTATGAATGCCTAACTTTAATGTGAAATTGAACATTTGCTTCAGTCAGCATCTTATTTATGCAATTATAAACCTGACATTCTTATGAAAATATGCAGTTTTAGTTTTCTGCAAAGATACTTTTAATAGATTTGTGCACTTATCTATATTTATAAAAGGTGAAGGCACATGCCGTACACAAATTTATTTCCACCACAAAGGATGTTACGAACCAGGAGGGAGCTCAAGTACTTTGCAAGAGAACTATGGGAAGGGATATGCTGGTTGCTATATAGATTCTGTAGGACTGCAAAAGAAACGAATCAGAACATCCTGTTCAAAATAAAGTCCTGAATCGCTGCTAGACAGCCCAACATTACTGTCAATAATCCCCTTACAAACATGCAGTAATTCAGCAGTCACCAGCAATTTAGGGAAGATACACATTTATTGGGTAGCTGCAGAAATTCTGGGGAAAGGATGATGGGCAAAGAGCTGTGGCTGTGCTGTGAACTGGAAAGGGAATGGTCTGGCTCCTACAAAAATTGTGACACAAACCTCCCTCAGCTGGCTCCCTTCCTCAGCCCGTTCACAGCACAGCCAGGCATTTCTTCATCAGGCCACAAAAACACGCCAAGAAAACACTGTGGGAACAAACTATTGTTGGCAATATCTCACACCGGTAAAGTCATCAGAAAAGCACACAGTCAATCTCACAGTGCTTTTGTTCTTTGGTGTTAACTGGGGTCAGTGGACTCTCTCACCCTCAAGAGGTGCAAGGAACAGAGTACAGCATACAGCTTTCCAGAGAGAAGTCTGGAAGAGCCAAAGCACCCAAGTTATTTCAAAAAAAAAGGAACTGCTTCATACATCAAAACCATCTAATGTTTCAGGTAGAATCATTACTTTTTCCACATTTTGTTGGGGCGAGGTGGGGATGCACCTTCTGACCAAAACAACCTGACAACACCGATGAAAGTTTAAGTTTTGGAGAAAATATTTAAGTGTTATTAGCACCAATCACTACAGGATTCTGAAGGTCTTTTTTTCTGGGAGAGAGTTAACAGCTCCAGAACAGGGAGCAGCCAAGTGGTTTCCTCTCCACTCCTGCAGAGGTGGATGCTGGAGAAAAGCCAGCAATCAGAYGGGCTGGTCTGACAGGGAGCAAACGGGGGAGGCTCCTCTCTTGTGGGAACCCTGCAGAACTTGGGAAGTGGAAATCGGGACAATAGGAGGGTCAGGAACATGGTCCAGGACAGTTCAACAGGGAACAGCCAAATTGGAGGGGTGGAATGGAGGCACACAGAGCAGGAGGCATAGAGGAAGAGAAGGCACAGTAGAAGTCCTTGCCCTGCAAAGCTTCTTTGATCCATCGTGCCAGCRCTGATGGCAGAGGAGAAATGAACTCAATACATGGTCTGAGGCTTGCAGATAGAGGATGAAAAGAGAAGGGGAGTGATTGCACACTCAGATACACAAGCGTGAAATGAAATCCCGAGCAGCTCCGGTGCAGCGCCGGGGTCTGCTGAGCGTGACCCCACAGCCTGCGGGGCTGTGCCGGGCCCTGCAGAGCTGCTGCTGCTGCAAAGGGGAGAGGATCCTTCACRGCCAACCTGCAGAAATCTCTCACACACGATTTCAGATAATTGTGAGCCGTGCTGAACGCTACATGATTTTCGATGATGTGCTAAATGAATCAGCCCGGGCACAGATCTGTGGATGGCAAAAGCAAAGCGACGCTGGCTACGCCTCAGCATCCTGAGCAGCTTTCTGCTCACTCTGTCTCAACGTATTAACTTTCCAATAAAAATTATTTGATAAGTGCCCTCAAAGGTACGATAAGGTAATTCCTGCCTGAATACCTTAGCGGTATTCATAGCTCACAWGAAAACACAAAATTTTATCCCCAATCTACCTTAAATATAAAGCTATTACACTATTCAGAGAGATTATACCCTCGGCATTAGTGTTTAAAAGGTATCAAGCCATCAGCTATGTAGGAAAAATCCTTTAAGGTCGATACGTTATGTCTGAATGGTAAAATCATTAGTTATGATGGTAGATTAACTAGATTGTGTGCCAGACTCAGATTCTTTAAAGCCTTCTTTGAAGACAAGGGTTGCACACAAATCTGTTTGCAGCTGTTGCAATTACAATGGGACAAATCTAAAGTTACACACATTGCCCAGCTCATAATCATTCTGCCTTGCCACAGTGGACTGGAGYAGCAGCTGAATCACAGTTTTATTCCCAGTCCCTAATGTGCACCAACTTCTTAACTGAATAGTTCAACGTGGAGTTGCGAGCCAGCCTTTGGAGACAGAGCCTTGGCTGCTGGAGTCTGGAATAGTGTGACCCTATGGGAACGCTTAAAGCAGGGGAGTTCAAGAAAAAATCTTGTGTGTAACAAAAAAAAGCACTAAATCATCAGGAATGCCAGCAATTAGTTCTGTATCAAATCAATGCCCAAAGAAAAGAAACTTTTCAAAATGAAGAAAACCATTATTTTCTTGCAGATTGCAGAGCTCTGCATTTTAAAAAGGGGTGAAGGCACAGAGACATTAATCGAAGGACTTTTATACCATCTCTWAAACGGAGATAAAAGAGATGAATGATCCAAGACACCCATCTGCAAGCCTAAAGCCTCATGCAAGCCTCACCAGAAGAAAGCAGCATTTTTATTTAGGTGCATTCACTGTATTTTTAATTGGACTGTGCTAATGAGAAGTAGGTAAGCTGGAGACATTGCAATGCTATGTACTGTAACACTCTGCTGAAATGAGTTCAGGCTTCCAGGCAATTTCTTAGAATAAATGTTGCCAAATGAGCCAGAAGGAAAAAGAAAGGAGCAGTGGAAAAAAYGGATAGATAATAAATTTATAATATGGAACAATTAAAATATTTTGCAAAACTAGTATAAATAATACTTAAATTCAACTCCCTAGGGTCTTTCATGGTCAAAWTTCTAAACACAAGTAGGCTATTTGCCTTAAATATTTTACCACCCTTTGACAGCAAATAAATCTAGAAATATTTCAGGCACAGCTAATCCATTTTGATAGTGCATTACTTTTAAACAGACTCTTCAGACATGGATCTCCATATTTTGCAGATTATTTTATATCTTGCCAAAGAGGGATGAAAGTTACGACAACATATGGTGGTCAGACAGCATCAACAAATTATATTCYGAATGAGACTTTGTCCTTTGATAATGCTGCAGAGATTTCTTCTGATTATCAGATGAAAGCCAGAATCTATTCTCCGATGAACACACAGGCAATTTTCACAGCTTTCCATTAATGAAATATGGGAGTTAAAAATGACGAGTTTCTMGCAACTTAAGTGAAATAACAGATACCCAGATGCTGCATCTGCCAAGAGGCGTATATCCCTTTCCCAGATGACAGTCACCCAGACAGCCCCTTAATTCCTGTGCCAGTGGAATCCACAGGTCTGTTCATAAAACTGACACGGAGACTTTTCACACCATTCATCCTRTGCCGTTCACGTGTCTGATAGATGATGTGGGAACAGCACAAATCCTAAGAACAAGAACATAAATGCAGAGCACAGCAGGCCTYTACAGGAACTAACCAGCAGAATGCAATCTGAAGGTGAAAAATAGTCCAGGGAACACGCTGTCGAACTGTGGGGATTAAATTAACTAGCAGAATTAAAAGTCCTTATCCCAAGCATGAATTCAGCAGTCACTAGGTGTGACCCTTGCTAACCYGTTGTGCTCGAAGCCACAGAGTTAAGTGCAGTGCAATTTTGTGTTACTCCARCCTATCAACACAGTGCAAGTCCCARAGCAGCAGAGTTGATGTGGACAAGCACAAGGAAAGAGATCTTCAACACAGTCTTTTCCGTGTATTACAAGGGATGGAGTTTAAGGAGGACAAGAAAGTCTCCTCCATCAGAGCCACCCTGATGCCAAAGCAGACCTTGGGCACCCAGTGATATGTTCCCAGTGCCATCAGCCACTCTGCCCTCCCAAGGAAAAGCAAAGCAGCAATGAGCTCCCACAGAGCCTCTCTCAGCCTGCCTGGCTTTACAAGAGAGATGAGCAAAGCTCATTAGCAAGACAGCAAAGCAACTTCGAGTTGCATTAATGATGCTCCATTAAGGGGACTCGGAAGAAGAAGCTTGGGAGGCCAGGAAGAGACAGATGCTGCTGGATGATTAGAAAGGGCTTGATTTTGCATTTTCATGGCTTCACTTCAGCTGTGCAAGATGTGACATAGCTGGTAAATTTGGACCACTGATGTCAACCRGCATCACTTGTACTCAAAATAAGCACTCAGCCAGATAACAACAGCGCCAACAACTTCCACCTCAAGAGAAAGCCACACAAATTAAACCAACTACAACATCACCCCTTCCAAGAGGATGGTGCCCTGCAGCCAAGCTTCTGCCAGAAAATTTGCAGAATACTCTAAAGTAAACTAAGGGTTCTCAGACTGTGGTACATCATCTACCCACGTGTGAGCTACACGTTAAAAAAAAAAAAAAAAAAAAAAAAAGGAAAAAAAAACAAATCAACCAGACTGGTATTTTTCCCCTTGAAGAAAATGCAGAAAAAATAGCCCAGACAACTGCACTGCTCCTCCAGGAAAGAGAGGCTGTTGCTCATGCCACCCTGCAACAGCTGAAGAAATGAAGTCTGAACATCCCAGAAGCATTCATCCCCCACCTCTGGGAGCTGYAGACACATCAAAAACAGCTGTGTGTAAACCCCTTACTCCACCAAACTGTTCTCTCACACTTCCCTGCATGCAGAAATACACTCCACTTACCTTTAAGACAAAGTTTTCAAACAGACTGGTATTCAAGGCATTTAAGCTGAGACACCTTTCAGAAGACTAAAGCACATTATATTCTAAAAACTGGAGTCCTTTCAGACACTTCTGATTTTGGTAGTCAGACAGAAAAATAATTGGGAGCACCTGAGAAYTCTGTAACCTTGAAAACTCTTGTTCTGTGCATCCTTTACAGTCCCTCAGACTTCTGTTAACCATCATTATCTGCATTTCTTAAAAGGAGGAAGCCTCATCCTTGTTCATCGTCTCTCCCCACTGCACTTCACAAGGGTCCAGGCACCTCTGAATTTTATTCGTGGCAATGCGTGGTGCAAACACAGAAATAAAACTTCAGAGCAGAGGTTCATATGCAAGGCTGACCTCCACGGGGAAGCTGATGCTCTCTCAGCCAGTACTGACAGAAYCACAGCAGGTACTTGGGAGAAAACAGATAAACTCAATTCTCCAGTATTTCGGGGAGCCTGGTCAGAGCAAGGCAAGGCAATGAAAAACCACATATGAGGGCAAAATCACTGCTCACACAGCCAGCTCCAACATCTCTGCACCGTTCCCCCAAGAACAAGCCTGAATACAAACTTGGAACAAGCTGGAATCCAGAGGCAGAAGAGACTKGAATCCATCAGCCCAGGCACACCAAGAAGGGGCTGCTTGGGATTTTTCATTCATGGCATGGTTTATCCGAGAAATGTATAAACCACACATGTATAATGGAATTTGTATAACGGATTAACAATGGCAAAAGGGAGCTTTATTTCATTTCTTGCCTTATTTCAAGTACCCAAACTTTAAGGGTTTTGTAACAGGAAACGCTGTGGCCAGAACCACCCATCTCACTCTAATTCTCACATAATCAGGTGCTGCAGCAYGCACGGTGTCAGAAGAGCACCCTCTGAATAGCAAATAAACGTGACCTTAATGGAGTATTTTGTACTTCCAATGCCTTGCTTAATGCAGAATCATACCATTATCATTTCACTAAACCCAGCAGTACTCACAAAAACACACAAACTTATGCAGAATCAGCAGTTCCACCTCTCTGCTCCAGAAATAATTTGCTCGCATCCACTGCCAGCATTTGTGGTAGTACAGCCTCATTACATTTTCAAAATGGATTCCCCTAAGCACATGAAGTATCTTGGTAAAAAAAGTATTAGACTCATCCCACAGAGAACACCCAGGCTCTTTMTGAAGCCACCAGAGCTGCCCCCACTGCATGGCACGAGATCAAACATGCCCCATTATCAAGTTTTCACAGACAGAGGCTTGTCATCTAATAAAAATCCYTCATTTTTTATACAAAATGACTTTTTTTAACCTGTGTCCTTTGGCCCATTTAACAATTTATTGACTGTGRGAAATAAAGTGAGGCCACATCAATCTCCTCCTGGTTATTTGGTTCAGGCTCTCAAATTAATGCAGAAGGTGGAAAGCTCAATAAARAACTACTTTAAAAAAGAAAGGAGAAATGCTCTGGTCCCACTGTGAGATATCTTCCTCTCAGTTTGCAGTCAGGTCTCGCCACCTACAGCTGCACAATCTCCTGGAGGGAAGATGGGAGGGCATAAATGTGCATGSTCCCCTGGACTGAGCAAAAATAACTTGAGATTTGTACCATTTCGTGCTGAAACACATCAGTAGTGCCCAGGTAGCCAGATTTAGTGCCTCTGGCAKATGACAGCAATTCCAGCCAGATCCACAAAAATTATTTTTGGGATCAAACTTAAAAGCTGAGTAGAACCAAGCAAACAAGCATTCWTTTTTATTTGTGTAAAAATGTATTTAATTTGGCCTATGATCTATAAAACAAGGTTTTTTTCATCTTTTTTTTCCTTTAATGCTGACAGCTTGCATTACATAGAGATTTTGTAGCAAAGGGTTTCATCCACATTTATTTCCCAAAATATAAATCTAAAGTGGAAACTGACATAAATAGAGGGGCTTTTTTTGTGCTGAATGAACAAGTTGTTAGTCTGGGATATATGCCCCAAAAACATGACCCTCCGCTCTCTTCTTTCTTTCCAAATAAGTGGCACTGTTCAAAGGAAAAAGATACTATAAATACTACAGAGCTGATCTGGAAACTGAATCAAACTTCCACCATGGCTTTTCCATTCACCATTAGTTTTTTTTCCACATACAGGCAAGACTTTTTTCAGGAAAATTCCCAGCAGGAAGGCCTAGTGCAAACTTACACTCGGTTCCTTGGTCATTTGTCTCCAGAGAATTCAGTAAAGATCTTGACACAGAACCTCCTACGACTGAGAGCAAGAGCATTAAGGCCTTTGGCAGCAAGAACAAAAAAAAAAAATAAAGCAGTAACAGAGCTCAGATGAAGTAAATAGACAAAAATGAGCAGCAGTGGTGCTCAGTTTGTAATGATGCAGTGGTGGTGTGCAGCATGGGCTGAAAGGGCACGGAGTCACTGGGTTTTCCTATCCCACACACCAGAAACGTAAACCATGCCAAACCAAGAGSAGGAGAAGCAAGAATGCCCCAAAAATATCCAGCTGCCTGGCAAGCTCAGTGAAATGGGCTGATGTAAGTGAGACATTCCACTGGAGATAAATGTAAGGCTATGCAGTGGGGGAGAAATAATAATCAGTGCAGGAATGAAGTGAGAGAGTGCTGTTTAGAAAGCAGTAATGCAGAAAGASTCGAGTATTAGGGTGGATAACGAATTAGATGAAAGTTCATGCTGCAATACCRCTGCAGAAAAAGACAATTGCTATCCTGGGGCACATGCACAGAGATACTGGAAGCAATAACTCAGTTTTAGACAGTTTTTGGCAACGCTGTCACTGCAGTGCCACATGCTGTTTGAGGCCCATTACTCAAAAAAAAAGTAAAATTCATTTTTAACAAAAAATCTRAGACCTGGGGCAGGGGAGGGAGGGATGACAAGCGATGACACATGACACGTGAAATGAATCAAAGCACCTTTAACACCAACTYTGTGCTCCACTCTGCACTGGCAGGGTCAGCCCTGCCTGGCCATGCCTTGGTGTGCTCATCCTCACCCTCTCCAGCCCCCAATGCCTCTCTCCACCCTCCACCTCCTTGTTTCACACATCCATTCTCMTAACAAGCCTCATAAAGAAGCAGATTTTAGAGCGCTCTGAAGTGTTGATCTTCAGGCAAGAAGTGCTCTCACGGCACAAGAGTGAAGGAGGAGCAGATGAGGAGCTGGGTGAGGAACAAAGGGATGCTTTCACCTTGTGCTGGGCCCGGGGGAGCTCCAGTGAATACTGAGATTTAAACAAGGGGTTTGAGAGGAGGAGCTGGGAACAACACACACTTTGCTGGAGGGTCACTGCAGATCAGCTCTGGCTGGAGCAGGGATTGGGATCAGCAGGAGGGAGGCACGGACAGAGCATTCCTGAGCATCCTGAGCAGGTCCCACTCTGCCAGGACAACAGGAGAGAACTCAGTCCTGGAAAASAGCAGGAGCTGCAYKCTCCATGTCCAAGCTTTGGCTTCSCCCAAACCTCGCTCCCTTCCCAGCYTCAACCACCCCACAACACCCCATTCACAGTGCTGCTAACCCCACAGTTAATACAGCACTTAAATTACTCAAAAACACACCAAAAGCACTGCGCCTTGAAAGGCTGGACAAGTCAGGTGTACAGCCTGCAGCCTGACAAATATAATTGTTTTCTTCAGGAATCCTCATGAAAACTCCAGCCCACCTGCAGGAAACAAGGTTGTTGACTGCTGCAGGTTTCTGGCTTYCCCAGCAGATTGCTTGGCTATTTAATTACAATACAGCTTTGTACTTAGTCCCCACTTGACTCAGAAAGCCCCAGAATGGTCCTCAACACCCACAGAAAGTTTAATTACTCGAGAAAATAACTCCCCCCAGGCGAGTTAATTCCTAAGTGTGCACATGTGTTCCACAGTTGTTATTTCTGTGTTTTATGTTTCTTTTTTTATGCTTTCACTGTGAACTGCAAGAATATTCCATCTCCCATATAGTCAGTGTCAGTGCTGAAAAACAGATTCACCCTTTCATGCAATACTTTAAGAGATTTCTTCATGGTGATACTCTATGTTCTAATTTGTCCATCCACAAAAAGAAAATATTCATATCAAAACTGATATCCTCTCTTACTCTAAGCAATTTAAAAATACATAAAAATAAGGAAATTACTTTTTAAGTAACAAACACATTAAATATTGACAGCATATCAGTGTTTGCTCTGTGACAACATTCCTCCTATCCATGACAGGGATCTGCAAAGCTGCATCTTACAACTACAAAGAACTTCTACAATACTGCACAGAATATCAAAAACGAGTTTTCCTCAAGAAAAGCTGCTCACCATTAAATAAGCTTTTATTGCACTTCTTTTTTACATTCTCCATACACACCACAGTCTCTGCTAGCAAAATCAGAAGTAAGCCTATTCATAAGAAAACCTCTTGTTGTCTTTCTTTTTTTTAACCCCCAATTCACATTTTGTAAACAAGAAGCTCAAAGCAATCAGTTCCAGTCAGGCTTTTCAGCTTTGGATTTAAATCCTTTCATGACTTCTGCAAAACACGCATCAAAATTTGAGGGAGGGGGAGGAAGAGGACTCTTGACATTGTAATTTTCTCTGATGAACAAACTGATGTATGACAAAGAGGCATCTATATACCCAAGCTACTCGCCAACTGACAGCCAAATCCGATTTGAACACGGGACTGGAAATAGCTACCAAAAAAGTAACAATGATTAGTAAAATATCATCGACTGTATGTGATCAGATTTAAAGCTGCAGGAATATAAAGACTGATGTAGAGCACGTTTGGCAACTGATATGATCCATCCTAAGGGAGAATACACCAAGATCATCTCTGCTCACATGGACTGTTTACTGCACAGCTCTGATAGCAAATAAAAGATACAAACATGAGATAAGGAGTTACGTCAAGCAGATCTGCTGAGATACCAAGAAACTGCAAGAAGCTTAGCTTCCAACTGAGATGGCTCAAGTCATTATCTAGTTAAGATGGATACTAGGACTTGCCAGGAGTTTGGAAGTCCAAAACCCAGAAAAATCCCAGCATACCATCCTCATTTTCACCCCCCAAAAACACAGCATGCACAGCAAGAGGCACAGAGGTTCCAAAGTGAACAAGGCAAGGGGGCAGAGCCAGCCTCAGCTGGAATCAGGGACAGGACCGAGCCATGGGAAGGTGAAGGAGGTTGGTACAATGGAGAAAGCTCCAGACTCAAAGAGACATGCTGCAAAACAAGTCATGCCAGCAGCTTTCTAAACAGACACAGAGCAGCAGAGATCCTGCTCAAGGACAGAGTCTGGGAGCTGTGTGGCAGGGGAACGGAGCAGCAGGGCCATTTCTGAGGGATGCTACACAGGAAGGACACAGAATGCCCAGACACAGGCTGGTCTGGCTTGCAGAGCACATTCAGGTGACAGATCTGACAGTGCAGCAGGACAATGGCAGCGCTCCCAGCACTGCTCACAAAAATAAAATGGTTTGGGACAGGAGCACAGCAGCCTGTCCTGGCTGCAGGCAGCTGGAGCAGAAGGGCAGTGACAGGAGCCMGGAGTGCAGAGCAGCTCTGCCAGGGCACAGTGGGGACAGGGCAGGRAGGAGAGCACCAAACACAGGGCAAAGCAAGCAGGAACAGCAACATCACTGGCACTGAGGCACGTGGGGCCAGGGACCTTGATGAATTTTCTCATCAATAACCCACTCTCYAAGTCCAAACACCACAATCACAACAAAAGCCACAAAGCAGAAGGCTGTTTTGCATTTTTTGGCCAGTCCACTGCAGCAGAGTGGTGTTAATGCAAAGGGACCAGGCCCTGGTTTTGCTGGAAACACTTCATTGGGGAATTTTAAGTGTAAATTTATTAGAGCTCATTCAGCAACATGTAATCAATAACTATTCATTATTGTAGTATAGGTAAGGAAAGGAAAAAGCAAAAAGGTGCTTCTCAGGTTACAGTAAGGAATATATCAAGTTGGAAGGGAAGAAATCCTTGAAAGAGCTGCAAGTTCTTAATTGCCACCGAGGTCTGAGGCAGCTGAGATATTGAGCAGACTCTGCATTTCTGCCTCTCAGAATGAGGTAAGTGAGAAGGTGTTACACACACACTGTGTCACTCACAGGCAAGGGCCCTGGACTGATGTAAGTTTATTTGTACTACACAAAAGCCAAGTGACACTCAAATAGAGAATTAAGGTAATTTTATTAGTACTCCACTTACAGACAATGCAGAATACAGGGGAAAGAAGGGGCAGAAAAATATTTTTATTTCTTTTTTTTTAACTTTACATTTGAATAAATATCCGTGCTTAAAAAAAAACCCCTGAAAAATATATAGTGGTGCCAGAATATGCTAATAAAAAGCTGGCACTATCGGAAATTTGACTTCTTGAGAATATATCTACTTTAATTTGCTTTTTAAAAGAATGACTATGCCCCAGTAAAAATCTGCAATTTCCAGCCAGCTACATTAATATTTCAACTTGGTAAATTATTCTTTTAAAAAAGTTTCTAATAAAGTAGCACTTGCTGCACGTCTTTTTAATAAGATTACATTTCTATTTATGACGTTATAATACGTTGTATTAAAAACAAAAGAAAGATTACCGTGGGAGGAATAGAGATGTCTTTCTTCATTTTAAATTTAATTTAAAATGGAGGAAAAGGATTTTTCTTTTAAATTAATATTTCCCTTGCAGTGTTATGAATCCCAGCTTGTGCTATTGAATGAGAAGCAGGAAAGGAAACTTTATCATTTTTATGCAAACTCAAAGAAAAGTCAAAACTAAACTTCATTAAGCCTCATATATTCCTGTAAAGCCAAAACTTGCATCTTTTGTAGTGTGAGAGYAAAGGTCCTAAGCCAAGGTACAGATTCCTCCTGCAGAAGGGGAAGGGAACAGGAGGGTGCCTTTGCTCTGTGTTATTACAGCCACCCCTGGGGCAGGTGAAGGGCAGAGCAGGGGAGAAAAAATCACCCTCAAATGAGCTGTGCCAGTCAGAGAAAAAGCAAAATATCTGCAGTGCCTGACACCTGGCTCACCTGGAAGGCAGGAATGTCTGGCTTGCGGTGCCAACAAAGATAACTTCCCATACCTGTCAGATATTTACATTTTCTGACTCTGGGGAATGAGGGCAGCAGGAATACATTGGAGTCTGAAGTGGAAAGTCCCATTCCCTTGCTCCCACCACATCATTGGGGCTCTCACAGCTGGGTAAAACTGCTCTTACACAGTCCTGCTCCATGTGAGATACCACAGCATTTTGCAAAGACAGCACTGGAAAAATAAAGGTGCAGAGAAGACAAATCATTGCTTGCTATCATCTGATGGCCATCAGTCAAAGCAGAATTAAAATGCAGGCTCAGACCTGAACGCCAGTGGAATATTCCATCCAGGCAGTTGCACCAATTTGTCCTTTAAAGTTAAACCCAAGGTGATAAAAGAGAGTTCAGAGACTGCACTGGTCAGAAAGTGAACCCAGGTATTCAACCAGAGAAGAGACCCATAGGAGATGTCCATGGAACAAAAGGGTTTGRGTGGCAGAGGGATATCCAGAAACATTTATATGTTTGCCATATTGCAAAGGATGAGGCATTTTTTCCCCGTTTTTAAGGTCCTACTATAGTCTGCAGGAATCTTCCTGCTCAGACTCAGAACAAAATAAACCTTTTGGGCATTCAAAGGCAGAAGTACACATTAAAATAATCACCTATAGCCTGAAATGGGACTAAGAGGCAAAATCACTGTCTGTGAGTAGAAACCAAACCAGACTCCAAACCCCTTTCTGAACAACTAAGAATTCCCAGAATAAAACAAGTAAGCGTGCTCAGGAATTATTTATTCACAGCCATATATTCCTGCTAAAAATCAATGCCCATGCTACACACCATTCCATGGAAATGACCTTTAAATAGCCAGTCTYGGACAGCTGGCCACAACCACGCTTCAGAGGGGGTGGGGAGGGTGGCAGAAGTACAAGACAAAAAAGAATGTTCTTCAGATAGGTCTTTACTGGTCCTTGACAGTCAACAAATTTATAACAGATGTGCCTTATTCCTAGTGTGGAGAAATGAGTGCTGGTAACTGTTATTGTCAGGACAAATCAATTGGAGCCATATGTCTGCAGCAGCTGACAGCATCATGAAAATCTCAAACAACAYACAGGCATTGGGATGTTGCAGAAAAATAGGAGCTTTCCCATCGTGTAAAGGGCCTTTGGGAGATGCCTCTCTCTTTGAGATGGGTTTGTGGGAATTAGCTTATGTGTTTTGATTCTTTCAAATGCTTGATTGTACGTGAGACTTTGCCCTCTCCTACCTATTCCCCAGACAGCAGGTTATAATTAACAGGAGGCAAAATGCTACAAATTAATCATAGGACACATCTCATTAGGATTCTTATTTTATCTAGATTAAACAGGAAACTGTCACAACATAAAACAGGGAAGTTTCCTAACCTTCTCCACCACCTYGTGCTCCCCAACGAAATGTCAGCCATTATTCCCAGTGATAAAACCCAAGGGGAAAGCACAACTCACAGCAAAAATTTAACTGATAACAAAAAAGGAACAAAAAGCCAGCAGCCAATTCTAACAAACTGAAGCTCTGCTTTGAGAGCATTTCCTCCTGCAGTGCATCTCCCGGATTTTTTCCAGGAATACAAACTAGTTAGAGGTTATCAAATAGCTGCACTGTAAAATGGAGTGGTTATCAAGCAGCTGTACTGGAAAACAGGACTAGACACAGTGGAACAGATCCATGGCCACTGTGCAGTCTAACATGCTTTACAAGAAGAGGAARTAACTAACATTGTCAAGTCAGCAGGGTCTCATGTAGGTTAAAATGTAATGCAAGATCAGTGCCATAATTATCCATACCAAGCAATTTTTTAGTTTATTGACTATACTGCAGTTCCTGAATTTATGTCCTTGGGCTTTAATTGCAAAATATTATTGCAACGTGGCAGATATTATAATGCAGGTATTGGTAGCTGTGCAGGAGTGTTTGGTTTTCCAAGGTTTCTCCAAAACCACTGCCTTTCTTCTMCCAATAGTAATGAGGAGTCTGCCAGAATAAAGCATATGTATATCTGAGTAAAACACACACAGGAAGCAAAAATATCCAGGTTTTCAAGGAAGAAGTTATTTTCCAAAGAACTGTAGCTGTCTCACAGACATCAACGCTCCCCATCCATTGCACGGTGCGGAGGCTCCAAGAGCTGCACGTTCTCCATTTCCCTAAGCCCTTCCCCATCCCTTCTCTGCACCACAGCTCTGCAAGGCTTTTCCCATTTTGGTCACCATTTCCAGCTCAGCCCAGGTTCCCCCTCTGCAACCCAGAGGCAGCAAGAGAGTGAAGCTTTGAGAACTCAAACCAGTTTTTCCACTTTTCCTGGAGAAGGAGTAGCCCGTTTTCCTCAGAAGTAACAGTGCAGGGAAGGCTGAGCAGGCACTGTTTGATCCACCCAAAACCTGAACACAACCACGACCCAAAAGCACCAAAGTGAATGTGCCATAATATTCAGTAGATCATCCTGAAAGCAGCTATAAAGATTTTAAGAACAAAAATCAGCATTTTGTTCCTGATGTTCCCTACAAGGGGAAAGCCTGTGTTGACACGTCCCCATGGAAGGCTGGCTGCAGCTGTAGGATGAGGCTTGGTTTGAATGCTTAATGTTTTCTCCACCAGGGCAACTGCAACAAAAYCTACTGCAGTTTTTCACCCTACTAAGAAGTGATGGGGTCACAATGCTGACTGACACAAGCTGTAAAACAGTCCTGAAACTTGGGGCACCTACARCACACATCTGCTTCAAATGTCAGCCTGATAATTTGGGAGTTACAGGGCAGAATTCTCTGGTCTGTGCTTTGCACAGGGTCAGACCTTCATTTAAATAATCCCTCTAGCCTTAATTTTTAGTTGTTTTGTACTCAGGCAGGCATGTGGGAATTTATCATGTCTCAATCTTGTCAGGAAAAAAAAAGAGGGAGGAATAATCAGAACATACTCAAGACATTTTGTGAGGAATCCACACAGATAAACATTTGGCACAGGGAAAAGACCATACTCGTATTAAGAAACTCATCCATACATCTGCTACAACCGAATTTTCCTTTCCTTGGACATGGAAGTTTCCATTACTTGTGCYGGGGCTTGGGCTATTTACAAAGCCATTTTTCCTCTCTGTTCTTTCGCTGACATATGGTTTCAATGCTTTACTGCTGGATTAATCCTATTTTGTCTTTCAGATAATAAGGATATTGTTGTTACTAAGTACTATGCTAATTGTTTTTGTCTAGTATTAAAAATACGTTGCACTGCCTTATTCTAATTAACTCGAGATTATTATTGAAATAATGGTTTTATTATTTTACCACTGGCATTTTACTGCCTTGGAGTCTTAGTTGTACTGAAGCTATTATGACTTTGTAGCAATTGACTAACTACAATTATTCCATTATCCAGCTTCTAACATTTAATTGGGTGAGTGCAGAAAATACTTTCCTATTACAAGATCTTTGCTTTCTGATTTATTAGAACTAACCTTCACTATACAGAATCTAGACTCAGTTCATTTTTCCCTCTTCTCAAGAAATATCCTATGAGGATCACCATAAGCTTCATTTGGTTTAATTAGGAGGGGGAAAATTTGAAATATATGACGAGATTTATAYTGATGCCCTCCAGCACACATTCTTCATTTCACACTTTGTGTAAGGTTTCAATAGCCAACACACTTGCCTTTTCTCCAGATGAGCACACACCGCAGGGCAGGGCTGTTAAATGTCATTAGCATGAGCCATTTTTTATATTGATTTTTGTTGCTCTGTTTCCCCTCTGTCCATTCGAGGYGTTGCAGAGTTCAGATTTAAGTTTTAATTGAAATACTTGGAAGCCTTACCCAAGCTGCATTTTTCTCAGAGTTCCAGCCACAGAAATCCATCAGGTCTCAGCATAAAACAGGGAAGTGCTGTGGAGGCACCGGCAGCAAAGCTTGGCTCAGCAGCAATTGAGAAGCGTTTGCTGCTGGTTTTACTGATCACAGATATTGTGAGAGGCTCCCATTCCACTTGGGATGCTCCTCCTCGCAGTGGCAGAGCTGTGACTCTCCCAGCTGCCTTTTCAGTCRGGACTGAGTGATTGGCATGTCAGGAGACAGCTCCATCCTGGTGCCAGCCGGGGCTGGGCAGGCACCAGCTCTTGGCTGAGGATCCTCTGCAACGAGCACCGTGCACAGAAGGTGCCTGAAGAACTGCACAAATTGGCAAAGGAGAGCAGAATATCAAAACATTTGTGCAGTGGCCAGTCTGAGGACATTTCTCATCCTCTGATGTGTGAACAGCTAGTTTAGAATCTGGGCACAACGTGTGCTCTTGTGGACAGGCTGGTGGCAGTGCAGGGGGGAAGGGAGAGGGTTTAAAAACCTCATCAGTAAGCAAACAAATAATCCAGCCCGAATGACTGAAGGCTAAAGAGTGCGACACTTTGAACTCCTACACCCTCATTTCCAGCTTTTATTGGCATTAAGTTAGGTCATTAACATTTTATCAATATATTATGTGTATATAACGTTACTGAGATTAATGGACACGGGCAATGCTGCTCTCAAGGCAATCAGAGTTTTGTAATAAGTYATATGCTTGCTCTTCCAACAAGCTGCTCAGTGGTAGGGATGCATGGATTTTTAAACAGCTCAAAGTTTAATATGTTAGGATTAAAAGTGTGACTACACTGCAGAATTAACTTTGAAAGAACAGATAGCTTAACCCAGATTAGTATGCTGCTCCCGACAATCGAAGTTTTGAAACCCAAGTAGTTCAGACTTCAGCATATGCTCTAAGTCAATATGTATTGAACTCCAAGCCTCTGCTGCAGCTGATTAAGGACAAAGAAAGGACATGATACAATGCTACAGGAATCTTTTTTGTGTTCCTGAAGAAAGAACATTGCTCATTTTTATTAAGTCTTAAACTTTCTGTTATCTGGCTACCTAATACCAGGTATGTTTACTGCCCTCATTCCTGCTTTTAAGATTGAAGCACATAGCCTCAATTGTCATTCTGTTCATCTGCTCTCATTAGAGGCTGCTCTCATTTAGTACATATTCAATTAAACAAGTTTTATTAGAAGCCCAGCCAAAACCCCACAGCCTTCCTTTCCCTCCTCCTCCCCACTCTCCATCCTGCTGGTGTAGGTRCACTCCTATGAAATATTTTTTAAAATTTATTATTAGGATAATTTGCATTTACCAAAGGGACACCCTGCAGCTGAATATGTTGACATGGAGGCAGTTCACTGTTAAAGGCCCCCCAGAAGCACTTGGGTTCACATTACAGAGATGAGACACAAGCTCCTATCTCCTGGTTAGGAGCTGCCACTACAAAGGAAGGGAACACCTCTAGTCATGGTGATAGAGCAAAAAAGGAATCTCATGTCACACTGTAACAGGCGTCAGCATGATGTATCCSCTCTTTCTCAAAAGTCCTTTGACCACAGCACACGTTCATGGAGAAATTTTAATTCAAAACCCCAGGTGAGGAGACTCACCATGCCACCAGAAATCCTCGCTTTACATATTCTTTTATGACTGCCTTAACAGCAGGAACACTCTCCTCATTCCCACAATAGGTGGTGACAGAAATGCTGAGCAGACTGTGAAACCTCACAGAGAGCTGTTAATCAAAGCTTCCTAAATAACAGGCCACAAATACACAGCTCATTTTATCCCAAAGTGCCTGCACACCCCACCTGCGCTCCTGCTCACAGCCCGTCCAGGCACACRGCTTCTCGCTGAAGGAACAGCCTGATCCCAATTTCTTACAATGCCTGACAGTTATGCAACTTCACACAACCATTTCCAAAACTATCTCATCACTGTCCAACTTGCCTGCAACTCTGCCAACGAGCTTTTTCATACYTCTCCTCCACTGCTACGTCCCATTATATTAGGAGGGAGGCAGAGAAAAGAACCAGCTTTCAAGTTAAAATTCTCGCTTGGAAGATAAAATAGGATACTTCCCCTCCCATCTTCAACACCCTAGCCCCATTTCTGATTCAGAGGCTGCATTCCCTAAAATGAATCATGTTGGATAACAAAGGTTCCCACGCTGACTCAGATAACTTGGAAGAGGTAGTCTTCCCCCTCAATGTTTTTAAAGGCCGAGGTTTAAAATAGCATTTCTGTTTAACTTATGATTTTCTTAGAGGTTCAAGAAGAGTTTAATTAGTGAATTGACTGATTGTACCAAGAACATAAATCCCATCATCAGCACATCATGTTCTGAGAAGTTTTTCTCTGGAAAGCATTGTGAAAAATCAGATTGACCTTCTGAAAAGTATTTCTTCTATTTTAAGAAATTACATCAAATATTTGGAGAATCTACCTCAAAACCCTATCCAGTAAAACTKTGATTTGAGGAGATCCACCCAGCACTCTGAAACCACCACTCAGTAATTTTACCAAACTCTCAGTTAATGCATGGGTACTTTTTCTCCCTTCTCTCAAGGAATGAAACCCCACAGCCTCTCACCATTCACTGTGCATCTGACATCCCAGCAGTGSAGAGAAGGTCACCAGCAGCTGAAACCACAGCAAACAGCCACATAATTTTTTCTGCCTTGTCCATCATAATCCCCAGACTCCTTACTATGAAAGAACAAGGACTGAGCAGAAGCAATCAGTCAATGACAGTGCAAATGTCTCTCCCCTGTGATCATAATGACATAGCATCTAAATCTGTTCATCACAGCATAGGTGCATTAAAAATATGCACAGATGAGTCTTTCATACCACCACTAGAAAGATACTCCCCCCATATTTGCAACATTAAGAGATGATACCAATTTGCATTTATATTTTGATTACATCTGACTGAATTCCATAATGTTCAGCAATTTGTGATGGATGAAACCTGACACCATCAAAAGAAGCATGAGCTTTACCACTGACTTCAACAAGGACATGATTTTAACCTGAGTGTTGTGATAAGCAAAGCTCTATAGAAATAGAGGACCAGAGCACAGGGTTTTTTTTCGAAACTACACACTTTTCTATCAGAATAACCCCAACTGAATCTACAGATTTACACCAGAATTTCCCAAATTGTTACACCTCAGTTAAAGTTTACTGCATTACATTTGAATGGTATTTCAGTGTTGTGCCTTCCCATTATGTAAAATGTCACAGACTGCAAGTGCAGCTGTGGGTTCTGCCATACCTCCAGCCCTTCTGCTTTTGCACCTACCAGACTTCCCAGCTCCTCTTCAAAAATCTTGAAGGATTTTGTGTTCAGTGCCAGTGGAGGAAACAGCAGAAGGCAACAACAGAGTTTTTCATTATCTAAATCTTGAGTCCCTGAGGCCACCAATAAATCACAGCCAGGGCAACGCCGCTATCCTGGTAGCTGCTTGCAGGGTTCCAGGGTAACTGTAACTCACTTTTAGAATGTGCTCAAACAATACTGCCCTGATACAGCAGCAGGCACTCACCACCATGGAGGTCCAGCATAGTTCTGATTAACTGYACAGATCCTTCAGGAACACAAGCCCAAGGTCAGACAGACTAAAAGCACATTTGGAACACTTCTGTTTAACTAAGGATAAAAAAGATTAAGATGGATATGCAGCATGTCACGTATCTTACACTTCGGGACAAGGGAAGGTTGACAGACTTTTTCAGGAGCAAGATCTTCAGAGATCTATGGGAGCTCACCTGGTATTACTTTACCTGTTCAAGAGATGAGATGTGTCATGTGCTTCCAAGAGTAACAACTTTTCCAATTCCCTCTGCCACCCCTACATAAAAGTATTTGTGTTTTATACATATATACATGCATACTCACATATGAGACCTTCCCTCACCGTATTTTTCAACACTGCCTTTGGCAAAGGACAAAGATTTGAATGGTTTAAAGTTCTGCTTCTTTTGCTTTTCTGACCTCCAGAGAGTTTTCCCTACTAAGACAAATGCACCCTCCAGAAGAGCATCCCCCTAATTGCCCCAGCCAGTTAGATCTGTTCCAGTCTAATGTCATACAATTGCTGGTCTTAAACTGAACCCACTGGTCAGGGGCAGAGCCAAAACTGCTCCTCTGTGACAGCCCAACACATCACCTCTGAAATCCAATATACATGCCAGTTTCTGAGCGCTCAATCAAAAATTGTCATCAAGCATTCACTGCCATGTTGGACTGAGCAGCTCACCTTAATGTCCAAGGGCTGTGTCCCCATAAGGCTCCTGCTAATCTGGGAACCAGCCAGGTTCAGCCTTGGGTCCAATTCCTGCAGCGCTGAGTGCCCTGTGCTGCACCCCTCACCCTTCTGCCCTCCCTGACCCCCTTTCCACTGCTCCTCAATATCATCCTAAATAACTCTGCATTGTTTCTTTTGTAAGGAGCACAGCAAACCCTTTCCCACATCTAAATCTAACGTTCCATTGCTTGGCCAGGTTCCAGTCCTGACTTCTGAGGTAAAAGAAAACCATGAAGATTCACATATCCTGGAATATTTAAGAAGGTGGGAGTTAGTTAATGGGGAAGAGTTTAAAATGCAATTAGARAGGCAGAAACTGGACATCTGCTGGCACAGCAGTGCCTAAGTAAAGGGGAAACAACTTTTCAACATGGTTTGGCAACATCATTGCAAAATTATTTTCATTAATAAAAACAAAGTCAGAGACTCTGGGCAGCTTTCAGCAATGTTCATACTGAAGTCATGGAAAGCGGGCAGCACTCCCCTCCAAGTCATGGTGTTGATCCCATTCCTACAAGACTTTACCTGAAGAAAAGAAGGGCTCCCCTGTACCAGACCAAAAGCTCAGCACCTTCCCAAGAAGCTGCACTGCACTCATTTCTGTTACAACAGCTCCTGGAACAGCCATTGAAACTGCTGTTACCTCCATGAGGATTCTTGTTCTGGAATAAAACCATTTAAATGGGATACTGGTACAACAGCAGCAACATAAATAAATCAGTACAACTGTATTGTTTCATTTCCTTGAGTGGCCTTTAAAATGATAAAAACCTTCTTGTCCTCCAGAAGACAAGGAGCTGGTGTCATTTTTTAATACATTATGTACACAGAATATTTCTGTTTGGACACTCAGACATGCAGAGAATGCCTRCTTAAAAAAAGCTTCACCAGCTCAGACTCAATACCCAGAACAGCTGTATTCTATTAAGTATGGAATATAAATGTGTTTTTCTATTTACAAAAATACCATGTCAAACACACTCCACTTGCAGGTAACAAACACATGGAACCCAAGATATCTAACTGGGCTGGGACATCTGGSAAAAAGCCTGTCTGGAGAATAAGCTTGTTTATGAGAATAAAACCCTCACAGAATATCTCAACTAAGTTGGCGAGAAAATTAGGACAGCGGAAAAAAAACACTGGGATTTTTTTTTTCCCTAAACAAATGGCTTCATATTTCAAGCAAGCACAGGAGATGCCGGGGGGGCTGGTGACAATCATCACTGATGCGAATGATGGGATATGTCAAGGAGAGAGAAATGTCATGTGGGAAATGTAATTAGCCACTATGGAAGGGGGCTGACACCTCCCCACCACTCACATGCCAAAAAGAAAAAGCTCAAAATAAAAGTGGAGCTCTTATTCACTCATTTGCTGTTTGATATTCTTGCATCAAATGCAATTATAAACACATCAACTTTTCCTGAAGCATTCCAGTTAATTCCAGCCCAGGTATTACCCGAAGACTCTTAATGGGAAAGGATCAACTGATTAACTGGTCCAAATTCATTTGGGTTACACCACAATAAATCACTTTCTTTCCTAATCAGGGTAGCTAAAAAGGCAAAATGTGTCCATGACGATGAGATTTAATGGATTCTTCCTGTGCAATAGCTTTTTAGACCTAGTTGATGTTACTCACTCATTAACATTGTCAGATCGTATAAGCATCTTTAACAGCAACAACAGGGCCACAGCTCTGTTTGCTGCTCTAAAACCCCTGGCCAAATTTTCTGATGTAGATTCAACAGGTTTGCAGAGAGAAATTAACCTGGCATCCTTTGCATCTGCTCAAAACTACAGCTCAATGTGACACACTCGTGTTTCCATTCCAGGGTGCAGGGGAAGCAGAGGAAGAAGGGGAAAAAAAAATACAGATGCTGACCTTTCAGAGATAAGCTGGAGGTGTGGGGAGAACTTTTTTCCCCAAGGTGCTTGGGAGGTATCCTGGAATCGAGRTTTGCACACAAACAGATGAGCTGCYCTGACCTTAAGCAGGAGTTGAGGTGAAACCCACTGGCAGCTCTGCATCTGATCGTTGGCTCAGGCTCTGTAATCCTTTGCCCTAAGCCAGTTTCCAGGCAGACCCACTGAAACCTAACAGATTTAATAAAGTCGTCATCTCCAGCACCACAAGAGGATTAGCTGCCATCATCCTCTCCCTGCCTCCCTTTCCTGATATAGTGGAAAAAATAAAAAAAAATAAAAAAAAATAGATTTGAACAACCTACTGAAAGCTGGGCAGGTAAACAAGCCTTCAAATCACCTTAATATTAGGGCACTAAAACACCACCTGACCCCCTCAGAGTGTCAGCTTTGTTACCCCACAGTGTCCCCAGTGCTGTACAGGTTTCTGTGCAGAAGATGTAACACATCTTTCCCACATCCCACTTCCTCTGGCAGGACTGAACTCCACCCAAAAAGACATCCTTAATATGATCTCAGAGACAGGCAGAAAAAGGTCCCTTTTCACTAGGGACTGTGGTGTATTCAGAAGGGGACATGTTCYACCTTCCACTAGTTTAGTCTGAACAGTTCTACAGCAAGAGGCTTATTCAGAGCTGCCCAAAAGCCATGAACAAGCCCAGGTTCTCAGATTCCCATTGAAGCAATTGAGCCATCCTTTCTCCCTTGAAACACCTCCTTCCTCAAGAGCAGCCCACACYGCACGGAAACACAAGACGTGTCTCACTGAGCCTGGCTCAGATTTACTCATCAGACACTTCCTGGATATCCCTACAAAACCAAATCCCAGTGACTCAGGGATTTCAGCACTGGTGATGCTCCTGAATGCTGTGGGGCTCTTGGAGCAGAACTGCTCCTGCAGTGACGCACAAGGAGAGCGATGAGGAAGGGGAAATCATGCATAGCCACTTTCAAATGTCAGGTAAGTAGGCTCCAGAAGCACCAGGAAGGGATAATTCAGAGAAAGATTGTTCTTAAAAGGTGCCTGTAGTTTTCATCTCTGAGAAAAAACCTGTGTGGAGAATATATAAAATATTCCTCAAACGCTTCAGTGCTCATGTAGCTGGGCTGAAGGTGCCACATCAATACACGACTATGCAATCCCTTTTCCCTTTTTTAAATAGACACTTTTGACTATTGGTTTCCATAACTTTTCTCCTCTATCCCTTTACTACATCTCTACCAATGTTAGTTGATTTCTTCAAGTTTACTTCTTTGGGGTCATATTAATTTTTAATGACAGGGAAAAAATGACTGTAAACAATGTCCTTGTAAATGCATTTGCCAAGAAACTGATTACATGCATCCATGCCACATGCATCCAGCCATAAAAACTAGTTCTTGAACGTGACCTAAGAAACTTGAAACGATGGAGCCACTCTGCTCTGTTGGGTTTGGTGGGCTTTTTTTTATTGTATAAACCAAATTGCTCTGTTTAAGTTCTACCGCACKGACTTTTGGGCAACTTGTTATTCAGTGGACATAAATGTGAGAAATTGCCTATCGAAATGCTGCATGTTCTGACAAGACCACAAGCAAATCTGCAGTCCCCAAAGATTCRGGGGCCTTTGCAATCCTATTAATTGCTGGAGGAAAGCAACCATATGGCAAGACAGTGGCATGCTCTGTGAGTGCACAGTGGGAAATATGGAGCTTACTGGGAACTTTTTATAAAGGACAAGGGGAAAAAAACAGACAGAAGTTGCTAAATCTATAGATTATTCATTAGAAATTCAGTTATAGACTAGTGCATTTCTAATTACTGAGGTTCATTAAAGAACAGGGCTTTTTCYAGATAAACTGGAAAACTTTCATCCTTATCATTACAAGAATAATTGAAATCTTGTTTCTATTAAAGTTTAGATGGCTTTAAATACCTTCCTTCAAAACTATAACAGCATGTAATTTAATGCTTACACAGGCGACAGAATACAAATTACATGYTTGCTACTTGACAGACCCTACACCTGCCTGGCACATGCGGCCTCTGGGGCACACCTGAATTCCACAGCTCCCAAAATAGGACCTGAGCCCTTTGCTCTGGCTGTGGGAGCCTTTGGGCTGCAGAAAGGCACTTCTTTCCTGGCACAAGTCGAAGTTCAGGCACTCTCCAAGCTCTCCCATTCCATTCATTCCTCTCCCTGCTCAAAAAAACCCCACTGGGGCTGGTGCAGCTGTCTGTGGGTTTGAGCGGGGAACCACCCTTCAGCCAAAAAAAGCCTTCAGCAAAATACCAGTTTTCTTTAATGGCTGTGTTTAGTTGAGCTCAATTCATTGACTGGGTCACTGTGGGGGCTGTACACAGCACGTGGTGGTGCCAGCACAAGGAAGAGGGGGCAGCAGCACAGGGAAACATCGGTGCCCCGTACCAGAGGCTGCAAACTCTGAGCAGGCACTTGGCTGACTCCTTCTGCATTTCCTCTGGGCATTTCAGCAGGGAGAAGAGCCTCCCACAGCTCTGTAGCACCAACTCCAGACAAAAGCTGACCCTCAGAGACACCACAGATGCAAACACAACCCCCAGCACGTAGGGACAGACTCGCTGTGACAYCCCTGGAGATGTGCAACAGCGGGAGCAAACAGACACGGGGATTTGATAAAGCTTTCCAACATCCCTGTTTGTACTGGGACTGTGCAGAAATATGGACAGGGATAAATAAAACACATCCCCCTCATCTCAGTGTGCCCCARGATGGAAGAATCCTCCTTGAGCTCCCAAGGCTAAGTGAGGGACACACGAGGCACAGCAAGAACTCCAAGGGTGCCCGTCCTTCACACAAAGGCCACGRTTCAGCAGTGGAACAGCCACTGTAATCCACAGGAAACAAGGCAACAAAGCTCTCCACAAACCCAACAGAGCTCACCTGCTGCTGCTAAAGGCAGCCAAACAGACCCCATGGCCTCTAAACTATCCTCCCAAATCCTCCCARGCTTACTGCTTAGCTTTTCCACTTGATTAAATTCAAGTTTCTTGCACCAGGAATAGAGAGAAATCCGTTCTTCAGGTTTCTCTCTTGACGCCTGTTATCTCACCTCCTGGCAACCTTCTTTGGGTAACCAGCCTCAAGCCAAGTCCACTCAGTCACCCCACCTTTCCCCTTGAAGCTCAGCGCCCCAAACCAGCCCCAGAGAACTCCCCTGGCTCTCAGGAACAGCACAGAGCACAAGGATGACACCAGGTGACCCACAGGCAGCACAGCCAACGTGAGGTGACGGCTGTTTGACACAACAAGGAGTTCTGATTTCTGTGAAAATGTTCTCACAGCAATGGCACTGCTGACTCACGTTCAGCTTGTGACACACCACAGCTCCACATCTTTTTCTGCAAGCCTTCTGCACAAATCCAAGCCATTGTTCTACATTTGTCTTCAATGAATCACATCCATTCTTTTTTAAAGATTATTTATGTGATGTATTTACAGCCCAGCCCAGCTTCACGTCATCTGCAAGTTTAATAAGGACACTCCCTTCTGCATCATCCGAGGCATTATGAAATCAGAAATGCTGGACTGAACTGGTGCCAGGACAGACCTTGTCCAAGGCATGCTCAGTACATCATCCCGTACATTTCTGAAAATAAAACACCCCGAAGTGACGTCATCCCATCACTCTCATGACCATTACCCAGACAGCTTTGCATCCAAAATGCACCAGTAGATCCACAGCAACACACTGATGTCAAGATCTGTCAAAATTGCCTCTCCTTTATCTCCCAAGGATATGAACCTATTGTAGAGCAAAACTGACGTGYACTAAAGCTGCTCACACGAGTCTCCCACAAGCAGCCTGGGCCACACAGGCCCTGCAGCCTCACCATGACTGCTCTGGAGTGCATGTCAGGGGGCACTTTTCAAGGAAAGAGATAAATTAATTAATTAACAAGTCTAAACACAAAGTCCAGCCATCCAATCCACCTACCTGCAGCACCATCACTGACTCCATGGGGCAGGAGAGCTTGGGGTGAACACTGGCCACACACTTGGAATTCCCTAGTAATTATGTTCTATGAATAGTTTGGAAACGTAAAAATAAAGCAAAAAAAAATCAACTCCATCACAAACACATTTAAAAAGCAGAAGTAGCAAGGCCAAGATGTTTTTAGGTTTTTAAGGGTTTGTACTCTATATTTTTTTTCCATTTCCACCAGGGAAGTGAAGCTCACAGGGTGTTTCATGAAGAACTGCAGTACAGTCCTGGCAAGTGTTTCCATATTTCAGCATAATAGTGCAACACACAGATTCATGTCCTGTGTTAAAGTCTGGACACACAAATACTCAGTGCAGGAATCCTAAATGTCTTAGCAAAAGCAGGATCAGAGCTGAATTTCTGGGAACTAGATTGCTTGCCACATCCCAATAGACAGTATTTCTTACAATCCCAGGAMCTATTCACCTGGCTGATATTCACTCCTTCATTTCCCATTCAAAATGAATATTTATAAACAATTTTAGGAATACAAGCAAAATAGGAAGGCAAACATCTCCTACTGTCTCACCCAGACATCACCTCTCAGATCATCTTTTGGCCTAAGCTATGTCTTTGGTACAACTGAAAGCAGGGGAAGGGGAGGATTGGCCACGTGCTCCACCAGAGGAACAGGGATGGCAARAAATCATCAGCAATTGATTTGGGCCATGTCTGCATCACTTCATGATTTCTCCCACTTGGGAATTTCTTTCCTTTTCTGCCCAGTAAAGCTTTTGGATGGGCCTGTGGCCCTGGGTGACGCTTCTTCAGTGCCCCTCCTTGGAGAACAGGAGGGTGGCTTTGCTCTGAAGCCCACAAACCTGTCTGCCCACACTTGTTATGGCACTATCTCAGCCCTGTTACAGCCTCTGAGGTTGCTCAGGGATTTAAACTAAATTTAGGAGCCCTTTCAGTTGTTATTTGCAGGGAAATCAGGGTGCTCTCCTGTCATCAGTGAGACTCTTTGCTGTTCTCCCTCCTTTGTTCTCCTTTGTTTCTCTGAGTTAAGCTTATCTTTTGCTTTTGTTTTCCTACMGTAGTAAAACTCCATTACGATGCTTGGCAGACAATTTAAGCTACTGTGACAATCATCTTTGAAAAGGGAATCTGCTTYCATAAACCCTTTCTACATGACTAAATATTCGTTTCTGAGCTAGAAGTAGGCAAAGATTCTGCCCTCCCCACTATCAAGCTCCTGATTTTAAAGCTCCTTAAAAATGAAAAGAGGAGCAGCTGTTTGCAGAGGATTGTTCAAGATATCTGCAATACCCTCCTCAAGAACAATTCCCTCTTTAAAGACTTCCCTGTTATTTCTCCCTCATCCTGTTTCTTTTCAGAAAAGGGGTAAAGCAACACAAGACACGAATCTGCAGGGTCTTCTCCACACTCACCAGAGCCCAGACCGTTCACAAACAGCTTGAAAGAGCAGCAGAGGGATTCTTTACTTGTTGTGTGTTTTATACAGAAATACTACATTAGTTTTTTAATCTTCCCTTTGGGTTTAGAATYTTATTGGGTGACATTTTTAAAGCTTTTCTCTAAGGACCAAGGATTCTGTCTCCGCTACCAGGCAAACAACTCATACATGAATACAAAAAACCCAGACAGGTTCTCACATAATCCCATGTCTCCAGGAACCAGGACTTTCAGGGAAGCAGTACTGTAGTAATTTTGTGATTAAATATCACAAAAACTGGAATAACCAGTACAAAAGTCAAACCACAGTAAATCACTGAGCCCTGGAATTGCCTCCTTCCTACACATCCCTCTGTCCTGTCCATCTCCAATGAACTGCTCTGCTCTAATACCCAAGAAAAGCATGGTGTGGAATCATAAACACCACACCAGGGGYTACCCAGGAGGGCATGCAGCAATTCTGGCACCAAGGGTGGCCCAAACTTGTCTCCATGAGCAGAACGAAGCAGCAGCAGCAGAGTGTGGTAATAAAACTGAACACAGAACCAGCAGAAAATTAGTTGGATGTAGGGGGTGCAGAGAGAATAGAAGGGTGTTGGATCCCTGCTGGTTGCCAATACTGGAAAAAATGGGAAGTTTTGCTCAGGGCTGCTCACAAGTGGCTGCTGGMACTCCAGGCCTTTCCTCAGACTGACAGAGAGAGCACTGATCAGATGGACAACAGGAGAGGAGCAAAACCAACTCTGGCTTCTACTGAGCCAAAGACCCAGGGCAGTAAACAAGGATGTATCAGTGATGAGAGGGGAGGGGAAGGTTTTCACGTTTGAGAGTCCCTCACAGCATCAGTTGGGTTGAATATAAACTAGAAAAAGAACCACCAACACACAACAAACAGCCAAACAGGCTAACCCTACATTAAAATCTAAATAAAACCAACCCAGAAACAAAAAACACCATTAAAAATTAACGCTTCACTACATGGCTGCCAAGAATTTCATATTTTGGGGAAAAACCCCTCAACTCTCAACTATGAAATATTAAATTGGCAAAGAAAAACACGGAAGGCTCATCTGTTGCTCTCTTAGTAGCATTTTTCTAATTCTTCTTGTTTTCACTCCACCGGGGCTTTTTTTTTTTCCTATTAGTTATTTCATTAGTGAATAAAGCACGTCCTTTAAAAAAATAAATSACAACCCACAGGCCCTGACCATGAGCAGAAATCCACCAGGCTCAGTCCTGCACAGCCCTCTCCAGGAGCTGCTCCTCTGCTTTCAAAGCAAAGGTAAGAGGTGAGGATGCCAGAGGGAGCAGGCACAGAAGATCACATCATGCAGTTATGTAAGTGCTCTGTTTAGGTCACCAAAGCAGTGGAGAAAGCAGAGACTTGAGGGACTTGCTGAAAATGTCTGGCAATATTTGCTGGGGGTGAAGACTGATGAACTTAGAAAGGGCAGAGTCACGGGTCACTRAAAAAAAWWAARTWAATAAATAAAACAAGCAGAAAGCCAGGCTCAACAAACTCTGATACAAACCTGTCAGAGGCAACTGYCTCTGCAAAACCCCATAATTACAGKGTAGGTTAAATTCCACTAAACTTAACTGATTTAGAAAATTTCAGTGGACATCACTGGATGCTGCAGACYGATTATTCCAAACCTCAGCACCTTTTAAGTTTCCACATGTTTATTTAGCTGTTCTTTCCCCCTGGAGTGAATATTATCCTGTCTTAAAGGTTTGATGTAAAATCAAACAGCATGTTGTTTGGCAAGGCTTTGGTCTTCCTTTTAAGACTGCTACTTCTCAAAAAGACATTTCRAAACACAAATATAGCAGGGCATCTAAATAGAACTGACCTTCCTTGGACATAAGCTCTCCACACATCTGCCATCTCTCCCTCAGATCTTTTTAAATTGCACCTACTGGGTAATAAACTATGCTCTCCCACAAAGGCACCGCTGCTTCATCCCCCATTTGGGGAGAGGATCAGCCACAAAGGCTGCTGAGAGCATCCCATGGAATGGCTCCAGCAAATGCCTGACTCGCTCAAACCGAAATTTATGTTTAATATGAAATTTATGTTTAAATTCCCTTCAAAAACTCCCCTCAGTGCCCTGCTTTCCTGATTTAATTTAACCAGCAGCACAGAGCAGCACAAKCAGTGGCACCAAGCTGCTAAAGCTGCTGGCTCAGGGGGGAATTGGACACTGGAGGAGCCATGCCCTGGGCACTGGCTGTGCCATGGACTGTGCAGAGTCTGCAGTGCCACGTTTAGCTCAGCACCCTGCCCGTGCACAAGCTGAATTTTCACCTCCAAAGTGCCCCAGGCTGCTCAGCAAGCAGCTTTCCCTTCACCTGAACACACCGAGCTCCAAAGCACAAACCCGTGAGCTTTCTGCTCTCAGAACAGCAAGGCACGAATTAAAAAAGCAAAGCAGCAAACCTGGGAGCACCAGAAGTCAGTGCTGCTCTGGAAAGGTGTTTCTGATGCAGCAGACTACCAAATGGTGATACAAAACCAGGACTAAACCCAGCTGCAGTGTGAAATACCCCACTCCTGCTCTATCACTAGACAGTTCATAGCCCAGTTCCCACAYTGACATGGATTTGAGGCAACAACAGCTTCAAGGCTTTTACCAGAGATGGAGAAGTTAAGCTTTCTTATTTCTAGAGCCAGTTTGTCAATTAATTTGTGAGATTATATCATATACTGCTGAATATTAATATATCTCAAAACCGTTTCTGTAATACTGTCATCTGTTGTATAAGTGCTAAAGGCATTCTAAAGCACTCTCAGTGAACTGTTCTTAAAATTACCAGTAAAACTGTGCAAAACAAGTTTTTTAAAAAGCATTGACCTAAAAATTCTTCAGATTTTGTTAATCTAAAAAAAAGGCTTTTCTTTTTAATTCAGATGAAGCAGCTCTAGCACTGGATTCGAAGTTGCTCCACCTTTTAGAGATGCTCAAAAGCTCTTGACTTTTGTCAAGTTATTCAAGTTCTCCTTTTAATTAAATCGTTATGGTCAAGCAAGTCTACCAGAGATCCAAAAAAAGAGCTGAAAACAGAAATTCAGTGCTTCCCACTTCCATAGGGGAGCCCTYCTGATTATCCTCTGAAGAGCTACCATGGTTTATCAACACTTCATTGACTACTTATTGGAGAGTTTTGGTTCTTAATGGATTTGAATGTTCTGGGTTACCCTTCTGGAGCATGGTCAGAAGAGAAAATAAAGACGAAAATATCCTCTCCTTGACCATGGCAGCTGCTCCAGCTCCATACAAATTTGTTATTGGAATTCCGGTTTAGACTGAAGGTGAGGTTTAACTTTGGATTGGGAAATAATTGGTTTTAAAAGAAAATACTTCATTTACCCAAAAAAGATGCTGTTTTAAAACTTGCCAGCTCTGGTGTCTCTTTCAGCTTAAACAAATCCACTAAATTAGATATTGTTTTGGGAAGAGTTTTTGTTGTGTCCTTTTTTTCCCATCCCCATCTTGGCAGAACAATTCAGAATTGCTGTAAGGTTCAGCCAAGATAAATAATTGGTCTTCAGAAGAAAAAGTTTTCTTCTGGTCTTTTTGATACAACAGGAGATAGACACACTGTATGAGCACCTTCCTTCAGTGAGAGCTGAGTCTGAGGCACTGATTTCAATTCCATGGTGTGCTCTAAGAATCATTTTTTTTTCCTACTGGTAGGTTTTATTGTTTCCTGCAGCATTSTAGCAAGGCCATTGCCATTCTTGTGTGTTCATGGAGATATGTGCTTAATCATTGAGAAATGTCTGTATTGCTCACCATTAACAGCAGGAATTAGTAGAGAGCAAAATAACAGGTTTCAATCMTGAAAGTAAAGTCCAAGACTAGAGTGAAAAATGTCACAAGGCTCTACCCTATCATTCAGTGAAGAATAATTGTGATTAGCAACAAAGACAAGCAACCTTCTTACATAACCAAGGTATTTTCCAGGACACGGAGCCCTTGGCAGTGTGCTCTGCCTTGCACTCTCTCTCACCAGGTTTCTGAGTTCCATGAAGGAAAAAGGTAAAACAAAATACACACACACACAAAAAAACTTTGCTCTGGGACTTTTTCTTCAGAAGCTTTTTTATTCACTCTTAACAGTTCAGTAATAGCCAGAGGTGGTTGCTTGACAAGACACTGACATTTCAACACACCTACATTCTGGAATATAGAGCACTAACATTAATTAATTGCTACTTTCATCAGCTGTGAATTTAAAACAACAGAAGAAAAGATTAACTACTTTTTCATTTAGTAGTTTTTATTTCCTCTTGCCATTTCTACTTGAGACAGAAGGGGATTATGGCAAATAAAGCAATGGCTAATACGACACTCGATTCTGTACAGGCTCTTCTGGCATTTCAGAGTCATGAAATAAGTAACATAATTTAAATTATCATATATGATCCATTCTAATTTTCATCTTCTTAAGAATGAGTGCTTGGAGTGTATTGGAGCATTTCAGTCTTATGGGTTTTGGGTTGCACTTCCCTGYTCTTCCAGGCTTGTGTGGAAGTAAGGACAGCCTCAGAATTATGTGTGATCCTTGTAGCATAAGCTGAGATCCAAAATAGTCCTCTTTAGTAAAAAAAAAAAAAAATCACTCCTCCTCCTTCCGCCAAGAATTAAAAAAAACCCCCAAAAATATGGTTTTAAGGAACAAAAATTGTGCATGAACTTAAATTTAGGTAAGCAATTACAAGGTTCACCTGCAGGTGAGCAGGTTGAAACCTCCTTTCTGGCAGATCTGGATCTCCTACTCACCAAATGTCCTTACACTGCAGAGCTACAGGATATTCTGAGGGCAGCCCCACATCAAAGCTGCTAATTCTGCCTAACAACCACTTGCAAAAGCACGTTCTGGAGCTCAAACATCATCCTGTTCCTCCTCTACCAGTAAACTATACCAGGCATCAGCATATGGAGATATTCTTGTTTGCTCACTTGTTCTCAAATAATATATAGCAAATATTTGCATAAAATATTTAAATATTCATTGGATCAGAAAAAGGCTCAATTGTTTGGTGCTTGGAGAATTTGCCACGGGCAGAAAAAGGGGAAGAGCAAAGAACTCAATTTCCAGGTTGTGCTAAAATGAGTATTTAAACGAAGCAGAATAAAAGAGCTTCAGTGGAAAGCAACCAACAAAAGACCTAACCTGGAAGGGCAGAAAACATATTTGATAGGCTTGAAATATTTCATGTGCCTGGAACACCACTGCAGCAATCCGWGGATATGCTGACTATTGCCACCTTCACCCAGACAAGCTGGCAACTTCACCGCAGAAAGTAAATTAAAACACAAACAAGAGACAGCTGTCAAAATACAAAACACATCTTGTCCCTCTGACATAAAGAGACCTGGAAATCATGCATAACCCAGATGGAAACTGTGCCAAATCATCACAACCAGTGAAAAACCCTGATGATGCTAAAATGTGATTCCATGCAGACTGCCCACAGTCGGATCAGAGAGCACACAGCTAACGGGGTGWCTGCAATGACAAGGCAGAGGAAATGAGAGATGAGGGAAAGGGGGAATTTTAGTGCCCAAACTGATTTGCAGTGCCCTCTTCAACAAGTGAAGAGATGCCCTTAAAATTTCCCAATTTTGGAAACAGGTATAAAAAGAAGACAAAGAGAACAAGAAAGATGACTAGAAAAATGGTGAAATATTTTAGAAAAGAGAGCTAAATTATTTCACTTATCAAATCATATGAAGCAGGAGGAAAACTTCCTTTGGGAAGGAKGAGAGGAAATATAAATCACACTTCAAAAAAAGGCCAGAGCTGCATTGGCTTTTCACTTCCATCCCTGCAGGAGCTCCTGGGAGCTGTGGGGCTGCCACAGGGAGGAGCAGAACTGATGCAGGGGACAGTTCTTGTGGGTTGTGGAACTGCATCAATGCACTGGCTCTCTGTCATCTCCCTATCCCCAGCTGCTGGAACTCACATCTCCTGCTCCAAATCAGTGGGAGCAGCTTCTCTTCCCTCTCCAGTCACTCACAATCTCCAAATGTCCCAAATGCACACAGGACAAACCCTGCTGGAGGAGGTCACGGGCACTGCAGACGTGAGGGTGGATTTTCCCTTGCTGTGAGACAGAAACTCCTCAATCCAGGTATATATTTAGAGAAAAAAAAAAACCAGATGTAGAAAATCTGGCAGGAGGCAAGTTTAGTGTCTCTCTCAGTCTCCAAATCCTTGTTATTCTATCAGGAGAATGCATCCATTAATGTTGCATTGAACAGTCACTSGTGCCCCAAGGAAGACTTTGAAAAAAAATTCTATTTAAAGACAAGCCTGTTAATGTGTCATCTACAATATGCCTCTCTTACTCCTGGGAAATTTGCATGAAAACAGGATTGTTATTGCTCTGACATTCTTGTGTTCCCACTGTTTATTCTCACTGGAAGAGGCACCTACCCTGTGTGTTACCTACCCTGCCATCCTTGCACACCCAGGCTCCCATCAAAAAAAAAAAATAAAAATCAAAAATTAAAGAGAGTTTTAAGTGCARCCCCACTGCAGTTTCAGCTCACGTTCTTGAAATCCCTGTTTTGGTAGCAGGGAAGCTCACATGCCAAAGGAAACAGATGCTATAAAAGCCAATAAAAAACAAATAAACATAAATAAATAACATTTTGTCACCATTAGTGAAGGTTTGTGATTATGTGAGTATTCAATAGGAGCAAATACAATTCCATCAAGAAAAGAGTACTGACACAAAATAGATGCAACAAAATTGAATTGAAAAGGCAGATCAGAGCACTGGAAMAGGCTGCCCAGAGAAGCTGTRGAATCTTTTTCTCTRGAGATRCAAAATTCTGGATGAGATCCTCTACAACCTGCTCTAGCAGCGGATTTGGGTTAGATCGTGTACAGAGGTCCCCTCCAACCCCAAATCATTCTGTGATTCAGCCAGCTTAAACAAGAAGAGACTGTAATTTTAAGCCAATATTTCCCAAATACATGATTTTTTATGACTGTGTGCTGCCACACCTAACTAAAGTCCTCTTCTTGAAGGAGGTAAAAGAGGATTTCTAAGTGGAGTCAGATCACAGAAACAATGATAATTTACTTGATGGTTCAACACTAGAGGGAAACTTCCATGCTTTTTTCATTGCATTCCTCATTTTCATTGTTACACATGAATTTCTCTGCATTTTCGAAGACATAACATTCACAACAAAAAGGTTCACAGAAGGGTTTATGGTTGAAGACTCTATTTGAAACAGACTGATCTGCAGCGTCAGTGCAGCTGCCTCACACGAAGCACTGCATTCTAAAAATCCTTKATGACATTTCTCTTTAGACATGAATCAGCAGACTAACAGATGTCTCATTCACACCATGTTTGAGTTTCAGCTTTACTAATGAAATTAATTTAGGGCCAAATTGTATCTTGAGTCACTCGCAGAAGTCTTGTTGACTTGCATATCAGCCAAATACGTGCAGGGGAGAAAGGAAATCTGACCTTWATTTTAATTTCATCTTAGTAACAGATTGCTAATTTAAGGAGACAGATTGTGATGTCCCTTCCTTGTGTTACACACCACCTCACGTCACAAATAATCCCACTGAAGACAGCAAGATTTCTGGAGCTCCATACACTCCTTGGCGGGTCAAGATCTCACAACCTGCCTGTTCCTGGTGCAGACTGATTCTGAATCCAAAGAGGAGCCAGGATGCAGCTTTCAGAGCTTTTTCTCTTTGCACAAGCACGTGTGCTGTCCTGGCAGGAGCCGCGGTGTCGTTGCTGAGTTTTGTCACGCAGCGCTCGGCACAGGCGGCGGTTGTCAGAGGAGGAGATGAGGAAGCAGCAGGGAAGTCTGCTCTTCCCCACAGGTTGTTCTCACAGCCTCCTGCAGGCAGATCCAAGCCTGCCTGGAGCAGAGCCTGTGYAGCCAAAGTGGATTTCCTGACTTTAGCCAGTAATCTGCTGTGTTAACTCATGGCCACAGYCGCTGGAAGCAGAGCCTGAGCTCACATCTGTCTGCAAACATCCCATCCCTGAGTGAGGCAGCTCTGACCAACAGTGCTGCTTCATGGGAAGCAAATCATTGTACTGAGGGTCTTTTTAACTCCCACTTTTCTCAAAGGAATGTCTGAACCATGTCCTGAGCAGATTTTCTAGTGGGTATATTTTTCTTAAAAAAGGTTGCAATCAATGCACTCGTGTAACATCCAGTCTGACATTCCCTCATTCCCTTCACCTCAAATACCTTCTGTAACTTGGAGAAGCAACTTCTGTGCAAGTGACATTATGTTAAAAAAAMCCATGCTGCTGTTGGCAGAATATTCGAGAGTTTCCACTCGCATGACTCCAATCCCCAATCCCATTCTGTTTCACACTGCTCCAGGAACACACCCACATTTCTCAGTCCCATACTGTCTCTAGCAGTGACTGATGCTTATTTGGAACCAAGACACACTTTTATTATTTTATTTATGAAACTTTTGACTTCACAGTTAGCTCCAAGGACCCAGTCATACAGCAAGCTTCTCATGTTCCAACGAAGAGAAAAGGCTCCTTAACAAGAGCTGGGGACAACTTCCTACTTGGAAAACAAGAACCTGGAGGGCAGATGGCTGTAACACTGACAGGGTAAAGACAGTCAGTAGTTAAGGCACAAGGTGGGTGAACTCCATGCATTCAACATCTGCAACTTTATCAGGAATATCAGTGGATTTTTTCACTTAAATCTGCCAATCAGACCTTATTTCTGTACCACCACAATAGGTCTACCCTTCCTGTATTTACTTCCCATTTAGTTAATGGCCAGTGTTTACTCAGAGAAGAGATATCCATCCCCTGTTCTGATACACTAGATAAAAACCTACTCCAAAAATACTGGTATTAGCAACATTCAGAGGGCGATTCTTCCTTCACTTATTCAGCAGCTTAGGCTGGCTCAGTAGCATTCCTCTGGCCACTCTCAGTCATTCTCCCCACCTGCAGAGATCACTGAGCCATATTACTGCTGCCTTTTCCACAATATTCTSAGACTGAATTCAACTACGACTTTAAAATAAATAGCAAAAAAAACAACGGCTCCTTGAATTTGTCGCTGGGATATCTGTTTCCCCAGCAGACCCATTTCTGCTATGATTACATAGTTAAAGATGCAGAACATATTGTATGGCTTTCACCTTCCACTTACTTGTGATAGGTTACTTCTGCAAGCATATGGTTTTCAGCATTTTAGAAAATTCTTCTCGTTGGTTCATCACAAGATGGGAGTCTCTGCTTTAGTAGCCTGTAAGCTGAACCACTGCAGTGTGAAATGCAAAAATACCAAACCAGAGGAAGAAAAATATATGAGAAATCCCAGGAACAAAAAGTTTTAAAAAGCTGGCACAAAAACTGCTACAGATTCTCACATGTGCCCAGTTTTCCTGGTTTTTGTTGCACCCCTTCTACCCCAAAATGCCTTTCACGTTGTAACCTTCCCTTGGGTTTCATATGCTATTTACCATTACATTTTGAATTGTTACATTTATATTTAAAATGAGTCTCAAATAAGTCCAACATATATTAATGACCTCTAAATAATTTAGGAGGCATTCAGAGCATAAGGTGGGCCTCTACCAGACACTCCAGAGCTCTTTGACAGAAGGTCAAGACTTTGGATGGTCTAAGCAGGTATTGTATAAACCTCTTCTTTTCCCTGGCCTGTGATAGGTCCTAAGTGGGTCAAGAGCTGTCTTCACTTTCTGTATTTTTAAATATCCTGAAATAGCTTTCATTTAATTTTGAACAAAAGGAGCWGAGAGTATTGCTGTTTTCTCAGCTGCACCTGGGCAGGTTCAGAGACACAAAATCCCATTTCAAACTGGTAGCTGGTACCTGTATCTGTAACTGGCTTGGACCTCACAACACCTCAGATATTATGTGCACATCACAGAAATGAGAAGCAAAAAGTCATCATTAAAAAAAAGGGACTAGCACACATATGACATGCCTAGATAAAACATAACCCTTTGACTTTTCACACTGAAGCCTGAGCTCTGTCCATCTTAACAAAGAAAAGATTCCTTGTTAGGACCTTCAACAGTAGCAGAGAATATGTTTCAGACTTTAGCCACTTCTAGGAACAATGCAAACAAATAAACTAATAAATTACAGAAAATATTACCAAGCGATTAACTGAAACATAAGCTGCACCAAACCTTCACCCAAGCCCATTCTGCCATGAACAAGTAGCATCCCAAATACACTGTTTGGGGTTAAACACTGAAGGCCAAAAACTCCTGTTTGGGTGGAAGGGAGCTGCAGTCAGAGAGCAAAGAGCCCCCAGTCCCAAGCACAGCCCCGTCCAGGGCACAGCACAGCACAACACGACTGCGTGAGATGCACAAGATGTGCAGCACCAAAGTTTTGCCACATTATGTAATGACCAGTGAACTACTTCTCTCACCTATTTTTAAATATAAAAATATTATAATTTTAAAAATAACTCCAGCTGACTCTGCCCAATAATTGCTGATCAGTGCTGCTGATTTCCAGCCCGGAGTCTGATCCTTATCATCAGCAAGAGAGCAGAGTTGACTGGAAGATGGTTTTCTCTCAAAATCCACCCAGAGTGGTGCTGCTGCACAGGAGGAGRGAAGTGGCTGTGATGGCAGAGAGCAGGAAAATCCCCCATGGAAGAAGCCAGGTCGTGTGCTCCAGGATCTGCTCCAGGATCACAAGCACAGCTTTATGGCCACAGCGAGAGCCAACAGGTTGGCTTTTATTTAATAAACATTGGAGACACAGCTTTGGTTCTTGACATTGCTCCATATGCACGAAACCCAAGGGTTTATAAAAAGGCTCTGGGATTGTTATCCATGCTGCTTCCCCAAGCCAACAGCAGGGAACACGTCCCCATTTTCCAATGTATCCATAATGCATGAAAAGCTGTAAAAGCCAGAATAGACGTTGCTGCGTTATAAGCTCTGAGCTATAACACACCAGATTTGTCTGGGAAGTTCCATACGTATCCTGTAAACTGCTTCAAAATGTGCACAATAAAAGTTAAATTTTCATTTACAGTTTAATTTTGTCAACAAATCATGATTTACTATACCTATCTGTCAACCACTACRCTGCTCCTTTTCAAATATTACAGGAGCCAAAATGCAAGCTTCTAATTAACTTTGTCATATGAATAAGAGTTGTTTTAAAACTTCYCTCTTCAAAGCACTGAGATTTAAAGTAATAAATATTCCTTCAGAAGTAGGCCAGTTTGAATTTAATATGCACCAAATAAATATTCCCTCAATTAGATGTGAGCAAGTAAAAAGCTTTATGTTATGGCTTATAGCAATTTCAGATAAAGAGCTTGTGTGATGGAGTGAATCCAGCTACAAAATGATTGCAGCAGCGCAACGTATTTTTAGCACAGGATAGCACTCGTCTCAAAAATAATTCTGAGAATTTTTGTGATYTTCAGATCACACTGTTTCCATCAGGGCTACCATGCTTAATAGATTTCACAAATTACTCCTAAAAAATTAATAAGGAAAATTAAGGATCCTTGTAATGAGTCATGTAACTACTATTTGGCACAACTACACTCTTTTTTTCTCTTTGTGCAGGAACAAGCATCCAAGTTGTACCAAATAGAAAAAAAATAATAAAATTACCCATTCTTGTGATAAAACTTCTACATTACCACTACTTAAACAAAGTTATCATTTYCAAACAAAATTTCTTCTCATCAATTGTACTGAAATCTATGTATGTCTTCACAACTAGAGAATTGTTACTAGGTGGAGCCGCCTTACCACTGACTTCTTTTTTTTTTTTTTTATTAAAAAGTTCAAGTTCAAATAATATTTATGAAACAATCTAAAAAAAAATGCATCATTCACAACTGAATCTCAGCTTTTCACATATCAATCACCATAAAACTCCCTTCTGTGATGACATGTCAGAGCTAAACAGTGACTGCAGTATGTCAGATACCATTTGGACTACGTTTGCTCCGAGCAAACATCACCAGCTATTTTTTCTCTGGAGTGCTGTGGCTCTGTAAATAAGAAAGCACTTGTTCAAGGGGTTACACACACCCTATTTTATGTGTACCCCAGCAGAACTGCAATCACCCAGGGCAGCTGSAGGTCTTGGTAACACAGCATGGCTAGACTTGGCAGGCTGTGCCACCAGMCACTAATTAAGCAATGGTTCCACTAAGCCTTGTCAACAAATCCAYAGGCCTTGCCAAAAATGAGATCTTCATTGGAAAAGCATCTACAGCAGGAGAAAAGCAGGGGTAGAACMCTCCAAAGGTCAGTCATGGTCTCTTTTCGAACAGGGAATTATTGAAGAGAATAGTGACTGCTTCAAGCCATGAAAGTCAATATTGAGCTTGCTGACTTCAGCAGTGATACACTCATTTTTATATGAGATACACTCATTTTTATATGAGGGAGATCAGGCATCCTCAGCCAGCACAGCCTCTGACAGACACTTGCTGCAGGGAGCCACTGGGCAGCAATTCCCAGCCAATACCTTCACTGCTGTGGGAGACATGAAACATCTGGGCAGACTTGACTGATCAAACAGACAGCACAAAACATACTGTACCTCTTTGTTTTCCCTTCTTGTTCWCAGGATCTGTTATGCTGGCTCAGATCACCTTCTCCCTGCAGGAGCTGGTCCCAGTTCTGCACGTTGGGAATGTGGCACTGACACAGGACAGCCTTTAATGGGGTATCAGCAAACACAGAGTGCTGCCAGGGCAGCCCTTCATTTYTGTCTTGGTTCTGCTCTCAGAACAATCTCATGAGCACTGAAAGGCAATTTGTGCTCTGCATATTGAGGTATGATATCAAATGAGTGTTAATATTCYCTGTTTCCCCTAAAACAGTTTAGAGAATCAGTGTTGTGTAAACTGGGGGTTACACACCACATAACAACCAAAAACACATGACTACAAGTTTAGCTGTAATAAACTCAGGAACAACATCATTTAGTGCTTTCAGTCCCTTATTACAATCAGGAAGAGGTTTGTGATTCACACAGACTTCTGCACTTGTCTCCTGAAGCAGATGCTGTGATCCCAGACTGTGGGGACTGTTATCAAAAGTCACCCCACATTTCCAGAGGTAACACACAGTTACCAACATGGCCCCTTACTGCTAAAATTCTGCATTTATTCCTCCTGCAGTATCTTCCCAAATTCAGTCGCTGCTGTTTTTTCAAACATCAAGAAACTTTGTGACACAGCATCCAGTGCTGGGTTTGAACATGTCAGTGGAACAGCTGAAGTGAAAATGACAAGTGGCTTCAGCATTACTTTAGACCAGAGCTTGTGAGTAAAGGCAGAAGATGAATTTCTGGCACTGCTTTTCAGTCCCTTCACAGTTCTTTGTTCTGGGGGATCATTGCCTGTTATTAGCCTAAATCAAGAAATTCAGCTTTGTCTCATTTACTCCTGAATGATTTAAAATTCATCTTMTAAATGGAGTATAGTCTGCTGTGATTCAGAGCTGCAAGTCTACAYCTATGACAGTAGGAAAGATGTGACACAAAGTTCAATCTCAGGCCTGCTCATAGCTTCACTTTTCGTAAATTATTTACCATCTGTTCACAGTACTGTCTATTTAGACGAGRATGATTCAGCCATCCATGCCAGGAGTTACAAGTGGAGAGGTTGTACCGAGGAGTCAGGCTGATTTCCACTTCAAGTCCTATTGCTTTGTGGGTGCTGCCAGCAAATAGAGATGCCAAGCATTTTCCAAACACTTTCCCAAACCCTGATTTGGGGAACAGTCAGCAATTTGTAGGTCTGTCAGCTCAGCTCACCGAGCAGCACCACACAGAGGGGTCTTCAGGAGGGGCTTAGAAAGCACACAGGATGGATGGATGGCAGGTGAAAGCAGGGAGGTCACACATTAACACAGAGTCACAGAGGAGGAGGCACAAAGATGCATCACGAGGTGTGTGACAAGCCAGGGGCACAGCAGAAGTGACAGGGGACCTCRGCGAGCCCAGCAAGTGATGCTAAAYGGGGAGGGTCACAGCTCTGTATAGCTTTCAGGACTGACAAAAAGTATSCGTCAGATGCACTAAGTGGATGTGAAGTTTACAGGGGATTTCTGAGACAGGAATTTCATGGACAAGTGCGTTAGTGCAAGTGTTTTGGCTGGACCGACAGCAGYAATGACTGGGACTGAGAAGGCAGATTTCTTTAATATATATTAACCAAAACAGGTTAGCAGAGAAATGCCTGAACAAGAAAACACCCTGGAGAGATGGAGAAAATTCAGAATAACCTGTCTGGTGTGGTTCTGAGCCAAATGAGATGCTGAGGTTTCTSTAACACTCTGCTTGCTCTGAGAAGCCATTTGTAAGGCATTTGACAGAAACAAGCCAATACAAAACATCGAAAAGCACGAGTTTAGCAGTGCACAGAGACACTTTTACAAATCATCTGCACWGAGATATGATAGCCTCAGCTACCATTGATTCAGCTGTGAACTGAAGAAATTGCCTGAAGGTCATGGTGAAGAGCAAAGGGGACAAAACAAAGCCTTAAGAAACAACTTCTTCCATCCCCAACTCATTGGGGAAAGCAGAAACTGAAAATACAGCATCTCACAGAGGTATGAAGGACCAAGAACTTGGCCATTTAAAACGAGCCTATTATGATTTTTACTACAACTGTCAATGTCAACAGCTGTCCCTTCTGTCCTCAAAAAAATCCCCACACYAAACATAGCCGAAGCAGCTGAGCCCTTCCCACTCAGAACAGCTCCTGGAGGCACTCTGCAGCTTCAGAAAGTGCCATCTCCCCTCCCTGTGCYTAGTTATAGCACGTTATTGCTAATCCCACTATTACTAATCCCATGTAGAGAGCACAACAACAGCAGCTCAGAGGCTGATAAAAGGAGATAACACACATCCCCTCAAACACAGCATCGTTTTGTCAGGGATTTGTGCTTATTTACTGGTATCCTCATGCTRCTCGGGAGATGGCTACATCTGCTGGGTACTGCAGATCTGACTTGTGGGCTGGAGTCTCTGTCTATCGATCGCTGCAAGGTTCAACATTTAAATAAACACGGTGTAGAGGTGTTCTCCCATCTACTAATTACTGGGCAGAGACAGAGAGCAATGCTGAACAAAGGCGCATTATCCTGTCCACACAGGATGGCAGTTGTCACCAGCACTCCAGGTTTTTTTACTGATAACAAATAGTACCAGTGTGAGGAATAATTCCAATTCCAGATATGCAAACCAGCCCCTTACAGGTCTCCTAAATTCCTACACACACACACACACACACACACACACACACACACACACACACACACATACTCCCTCTCTCGAAATACCAACAAAAGAGTGTATTGGGAATCTACACGCACACACAAAAAAAAAATTGACAAGCTGCAAAATTATAATTGCTTAGAAAAACAGACATGATTAACTGCTGCACATTCTAAATTCCTTTGGGACATTGAAATAAAACCAATGAGATATATACAAGAACAAGGAAGTCTACCATGGCAGAGAGCAATAAACTCCCTACCAGCGAAAAAAAATGCAGCTCACATTTTAACAATCCTGCCATAAAGTACAAAGAATGTTTCTTCTTCATAATAAAAAAAAAATAAAGGAAGCAAACAACAAAGTTGAAAGAAGCACTGAAAGTATACATACTGAAGAAAATTCTTAGAGCAGCCTGCCAGGGGCAAGAAACAAGTGCCCATGTAAACAGAAAAGGCCAGTAAAAACATGTGTATATTGACAGTACCTCCTGAATTAGGGAAAATTATGCCCTGAGTTAGTGGCCTGCTGCCACCCARATCCCATCAGAAGAAAGCTGGCTTGATATGAGATGCTGTTCTCATTTATGAAACGCTGCTATCAGTACCAAAGTTAATAAAAATGAGCTATGGATGATGAGATTCAATTTTGCTGATGTGGTAGCCAAGCTGTGCCAGGTTCATTGCAACGTGCAGATGAAAATATTTCCTGTCTCCATCAGCACACAATTCAGGGCTGCACGTCCAGTGTGGGCAAAAACCACATGGAAATTTATAGTTCCCCATGCACACATTATCAAGGTGCTCTGAGAAAACCACCAGGACTGCAGAGGCTGCTGCTGTGGGTAACCCACAGTTCCTGTGTCAGGAATGCTGACCCCGAGGGGTTAATCCCAAATCCCCTGCAAGATTGCAGAAGAATATGTCCAGAACGCTGATTAAACTGTGCACACATAGGTTTAGACTAACTTTCTAGGGCAGATTAAAACACATCTGAGAGCAGCCACCCTCTCTTTTCCTTCCAACCAAAATAAGTTGAGAGTCAAATTCTCCTGCTGGTAACAGCACCTGAGGAAGCCCAGGGGATGGGAAGGGTTCAGAGATTACAGCAAAGACTCCTGGCTGAGATTGTCCCTCCAGAGCTGAGACTGCCCCTCCACAGCTCTCTGGATGCTGGAGCCAGAGTTAACCATGGCATCATTCCTCTGGAAGCTTCTTAGCTGAACCAGCTCAATCACTGTTCATAAAAGATGCGTGGAGCAGGGGYTATATCCTATTTTTAGTGTGTGGAGCTGCTTCTGGGGGCTTTTTTGTTTGGTTTTGTTTTTCTTTTAAGCRAGAATCATCTTTAGAAGATGAGAAGCACACAAGAAGAATCTTTACCATTGCTCAGAGCAATGCCTCGGGGTGCCCTCCCTAGCTCAGGGCCCTGCAAGGTGCAGGAGGAACAGCAAGAGACACCACTTCCYTTCCAGGAATTCCCTGGTTCCTGGCCAAGACAGGTCATAACCCACAAGGAAGACAGGACAAGCTGGAGACTAAACATGCAGAAGGGCATTGGGAGGAGGAGGAAACATTTGGGTGAATGGCACCTAACAAAAGAATAAAATAAATACCAAGAAGAAGAGCTCATAGTAGTAAGCACCGAAATCTATTTCTGATCCTATTCAAAGGATGACAAATATTCTCAAGGGAAATAACAGTTCCTGGCACCACACCCACACATCATTATGCTAAAGCTTTTGCATTTTCTCACTGCTCGAAATTAATTCGAGTTTTAAAAAAAACACAACCTGGAAAATTCAAAACACAAGTTGGAAGGTTCTGGCCCCATTTGTGCTCCTGCAGCCCCAGCCAGTTCTCTGATGCCAAGAAACAGCAGGGAAGACCACTGACCTGGCTGAGCAGGGARCTCTGGCTGGGATCCAGGGTGAAAAGGAAAGCTTATGACCTTTGGAAGTCGGGGCAGGCAACTCAGGATGTATGCAAGGATATCAGGAGGTTATGCAGGGAGAAAATGAGAGGGGCCAAAGCCCAACTAGAACTTAATCATGCTACTGCCATCACAGACAATAAAGGAAGTTTCTATAAATACATTCATACAAATGTATGGTATTCTACAAATACCATTCCAAATGGACAGAGTACAAAGAACATTAAATGAAACAGAGTAGCTCAACTGTAAATAAATATTGGGACTGTTATAAATAAATATAACAGCATTTTGTAGTGCTGTTTGAAACAGCGGCAGTGACAATAAAAATARAACATTTTGTGGCTAAGGAACCGTCTAATGTCAGTGGCACCCTTTGGTAGCAAGCCAGACAGGTTTCAAAAGTTCAGCCCATAATCCTCCAAGCTTAACTTTGTTTGCAATAACCAGGCAGCAACCACTTGTGCTACAAATTGACCCGGGAGCCCAGCCTATTTCACAGATCACAGGACACCAGAACTTTTCAGTTTTCACATCTCACATCAGCCTGCTGAAGTGCAGCACTTCCTAAAGCAGAGACTGAGAACAGCAAGAGCAGGTCTGTCCATAGCATCTAAACTTTCCATGCAYCAAATCAAGCAAATCCACCCTTAACCAGCACCTCCTTTAAGTGAAGCATCATTTTGATCYGTGTTGTGCCCTCTTTACATGGGGATAGGAGAGGAAGAAGTGAAAGGCAAGAAATCACTCATGGCAGGCATTTTCCTTGAGCCACTGCTGAGCAGAKGAGGCCAGTGAGTCCCAGGGCAGAGCAGGGCTATCCCAGCTCATCCCCACCACCACTCCATCAATACAGCACTGTGATCCACACAACCAGGTTACACTGTATTTGCTGAGTGTTTGCCATTGGATTTCACTTTTAGATGCAAGCATTTCCAATGAGAAGTGTGTGAGAGGACAGCCTGGGGACAATTCCGAGTGGATACAYTGAAAGCCATTGCTCCAAAAATCAAAATCATTAACATAACCAGAGGTGGACAGCACTGTTCCAGCAGCACTCCATCTGCACAGATGAAGCAGAGTTTGTCTCCAGTTCCATCTATTCTCTACAATCTGAAAGAAGCAAATTTCCAGTCTAAAGAAACAAAAATATTCTTGAATCCTAAAGAGGACAGAAAGAACCAAATGCAGCAAAACAGTATGAATTAACTTGMATCTTATACTTGCATGTAAATAAATCTAACTTTATTATGGCTCTTGTGCTAGCACCAGTCTCTGAATACTTCATCAAAGATGAAAATGGAAACAACTAAAAAATGCCATGTACATGATAATAAGGCTTTGCAATGTACCCAGAGAATATATATTCACAGATTTATACTCCTTGTTGAAAAACTGGTTAAAAGCTGGAACAACTTAGAATTAAGGCTCAAGTTTTAAGAAGGAAAGAAAATCCATCTCGCTGAGCTTTTGGGTTGAGCTTTTTTGTTTGTTTAAAGATAGAACTACACTCAGGAATCTGAATTCTTATTAACACAGCTATTTACTGATCTAGACTTCCTTATCATCTCAGTACCTCCCAAATCACGTTGAAGTAGTCTGTTGAGATSCAAAAGCACAACTGCAGTAATTGCACTGTGGATGGGACAGAATTTCCTTGCTTTTCCTCTATTGACAAGCAGAGCTCCTTCTCAGCTGGGTCATTTTTCTCTGCTGAGCTACAAAATAAATCTTCCCATTTTACTTCATGTTAGAAATAGAGGCAAAACACGCAGAAAGAAATTCAACACTAGGTCCTGGAGTGTTYCCCACTCTTGCTACATGTCTTTTTGCAGCAATTAACTATAATCAAACAGTACTTCTTTAAAAAAAATTAAAACATCAAGGCATGGGTTGTTTTTTTTCCTATCACACAGGCTGAGTCCAAGATAAACATATTATCTACTCTACATGCAAGATACTGGGGGAGAACTGTTTTTTGTTTGTTTTTCCCTTACATTCCTACTTCTCATGCACACTCTGCCTATTATATCAACTCAAAAATCTGTGCATATGCTGTCAGTAACTTGGGGAGCAGAAAGGTATTTCTAGCTCCATACTGAACTGCTGCTTCTATAACTAAATGGTCAGATTTTTAAAGCATTTTCCCCCTCACTTTTAATCATTTTTACTTTGGGCAAGCCAGCCAAAGTTGTAAGCAGATCCTCAGCTGTGCTAATATATTCCATGTGGAAGCCTGTGCTACCCAAGTTCATTCTCAGTGGTCCAAGCACTCGCTAAACCAGGGCTCAGTGCAAATTCCTGCACATTCTGCAATCCAGATTTCAGTGCAGCAAAACCACAGCCTCTTTAAGGAGCCGCAGGATTTGCAGAATATTTGCAGAGTGGCCCCGGAATTTTTCAGAAAGCATCTCTATTAACACTGCAATGCTTTTGTATTTTTGGACCTAACACAGATTTTGATTCCAGCTTAAGCAGCAGCTCAAGAACTGAAAGAAAATGACGCTTTAAAAAAAAAAAAAGTGAGAAATGTGTTGCTGCTGGCACTTATCTGGAATCTCTGCTCGGTGCTGGCTTTAGCCAACGCCAACCGAGATTCCAGATGGGCTGCTGAGTGTTTTTGGTTTTTAAAAAACATGGCAGCCAATGCACCCATCTGGCTGCATAGAGAAGTGATGCAGGAAAAGAGATCAAGCTCTACCACTGTAATTGAGGCTGATAAATCAGGCGCTAAAATCGTGCACAGCAGGGAAGAAATATAAATGTATATACAGAGAGAAGAGCAAGCACAATTTGTCTGCATCATTAGAGTAAACGTTGCCATTGAGTGAGTGCCACCATGCTCCACACACAAACTTTCTGCTGCTGAATCCCTGTGAAGTTTTAAAATGCTGGTTCTGGTGCCTCCATATAATTTACAGCAAAGATTAGAAGCTTAGATGTGCAAACTTGCCACCCAAATAAAAACCAAAGAGCAAATAATAAAGAGCAAAGCGGCAAGCAATACAGGTTCCAAAATTTACACTCCAAGGGAAGTCAGAGGTCAAATTACCTTGGCACCTTGCATTATTTTCAATGGTGCTAAGTTAATAGAAGGTTATAYATTTTTGTTTTGAGACAGCTTACATTTACTTGCAGCAATGAGTACTTTCAAAAACCACACAACAGTAGAGAGCCCAGCAGGCCAAGCCAAAAGTGTGTTAACTCAGTGGCACAAGAGATGAAAGCAAGGGCTTCAAACYATTTAGCTTTGCTGCAGCAATTCTCAAGTGTGGCCAAAGGCTTCTCACATGTGGCCACAACAAGAAAAAAAAAAGAAGGATGGAGCATATTTTGTCATTAATACAGCCTCTATGTACTCTCTATTGTAAATGTCACTGTTCTTTGACCTTCAGTTTTGACAATACTTGATATCTGAGGGAGGTGAAGTTAAGCCTGTTGTTCAGTTTAACAGGAAAACATCTATTCTCAGCTGCAAATACCAGAACTGTTATTTAGCAAAGAACTGTGTTAAAAAAAAAAAAAACCAAACAAAACACCAAAACTAAAGCACACTTCTGTTATTTTTATTACTTTATAATCAAGAGGGACAAGTCTAAACCTCTTCTCATTTTGTCTCTTCAACTTCTGCAGAATAACTCCTAATTTCCAGTGGCAGAAGCAGGAGGGCAGTGAGAATGACAGAACTCTGGGGAGGAGCAGTGACTGAGCACACTCTTGGAGAGTCTCTGGGCCCCAAATCACCGTCAAGGTGTGTGAACACCCGAGTGCCACATTCCCCCAGCTGCCAGGCAGGATGACTGCCTGCTGACAGCCTAAATTATGTGGAGTTTGCTTGCTTTCCTCCTTTCCTTGAACAGCTCATTGCAACAYTGAGAGAAGAAAAAGAACTCATAGCAACCAAGACGTGGAAGGAAAAAAGCCCAGGCAAACAGGAATCAGTGGGCATTCTGCCATCCATGGTGCTGCAGCCAGGATTTCATGCATTGTCTCATTCTATTAATATTAAAGTAATAATGAGCACAGATTTACCCAAAAGGACATCTCATTCAAGCTCTTGGATCACTGGCATCTCCTCTGCAGTCAGCCAGATGTTCCCAGAAGCGCGTCCTTTGCACGCTGAGGAACAGAACCATTTYGGGCAGCACCCACTGAAGCATTCACACAGGAAGGTTCTGGCCACGCTTCCACCAAGAATCAGATGGGTTTGGCTCACTGAAATGGCAGCTTCCTTGGAGGCTTCACGTGCAGCAGCACAAGGGAGATTCGTGTCCTTCAGCAGAGACTGTTCTCTTCCTCGCAGATTTTAAMAAAACAAATTCTGCTTTCATTGACAGCAATAACAAAAACTTCTTTTTATGTCACAGTTTCCACCTAACACCTAATGACTAAAAATAATGCACTACTTTCCTACAACCACTGAAATTAGAAGCTAAACAAATACTTGAGTGAGAAGGGAAAGTGACAGTATAATCAACCCCAGCTGGGAATCCTGCTTTTATCACTCAGTGGCTTTTGTTTGCTCTTTCAAAKACTGAAACAACAATTACCAGCCCTGACCCTGCTCAGCTGTACCTGCYTCACTCTAGAGCTCGGGAAAGCACTGAGACCAGGATTTCTTTTTTATTTTTTTCCCTTTTAACCAGTACTGCTTGCTAACTAGGATTCCTGGTCACTAAATATAGACTTCTTGCTGTATAAACAGAGACAAAGCAATGTTGAGTCTACTGTCATTCTGACAACTGCAAACATCCTGCTCAGTTCAGACTGTCAGGCCCACAACTGTGGCAGCAGCACTATTTAAGTCACATTAGCAGCCTTTGCAGTGCTCCAGGCAGAGAGACAACACTGGAACCTGCTGTACCCAGCCAGCTAATTTTTTCCATGTTAATAATATGTTAATATACTTTATCTTCTGCTAGGTCAGGGCACCAACAATCTACTGTAGGTAGACATCATTTCTAGGAATTTCAGCAGATCTTGGTAAAACGTATTTCAGTATCAATATTTATCCAAGAAGAAAATTGAATCAATCTGGCATCTGCCTGCCTTTTCCACTTTGAGGTCACAAATGGAGATGCAGGATTTTTTTTTTAATTGATTTTTAAGTTGCAGTAAGCCTTAGCTGTTCCTTTGTAAAGCCACCAGGCAATGAACAGCAGTTCAAAGGTGAACAAGTAACTTTAAATGAAACTAGTCCAGAAATAATGGACTTCTGCCCCAAATAATTCCTTTACTGTGAGAGTATAGAATTGTTAATATAACATAGCTAAAGGTTTTTACTCCACAGAGCTCACCCTAGAAATCTCTGCCGGTATTAGGAGCTCTCAGCAGTGGCTGCAGACAGATTGGGAGTTCTACATAAAAACAAACCAATGGAAAATATTGGAACAGCAATGGTATCTGGTACCCTGCTCACCTCCCAGACTTGTATGGCAGGAGGTGTCAGGGACCTCAGGAAGGACAAAACACTTTGCTCTCTTCTGTAATCACCTTGTGATCAAAAAAGTGTAAGAACAAAAAAAAAAAAAAAAAAAAAAAAAAAAAAAACAAACAGAAAAACAAAACCAAAAACCCAGAAAAAAACCCACAATATCTTTGAGGCCTTTAAATCTACGTAGGCTCAAATGTTATTAATGCACAGAATGTGACTCAATTTTGAGAGTTTGGAAGTCCTGAATTTTCCTTGGAAGAAGAATCTTGTTTTCACCTGATCTGAATGTATAAGCCTTTATACCCACATGTGAAACTTCATGAAGTCCTGTGTTTAACTATATTAATAAGGTTTATTTCTAGGGCTCAGACATAGGGGCATTGATTTAATTTTCATCACACAGCGCTGCTGCTAAAACCTAAAATTAAATGTAAGGCCCAAGAAGAAAAATATATTTCTCCACAATATCATGGAAACTTTAGATATATATAAATCCATGAAAGATGACCAAATGTATTAGCAGTTGGTGAACTACTCAGGCTTTCAATAGAGCTCGATTTAGCAATGTTGGTAGAGACTGAAGACTGAAGAGCCAGAGGCAAAACAGGCACATATTAGACAACTGGGTCAACATTAGCCTGATAGCAGGCCATTTCACTGTGAGAATAAATAGAAATAAGAAGAACTGTTTCAAAGGTGAGATCTAGTCATATCTAGTTCCTGCACTCAAAAAGAACAAAATCTAGCTGAAATGTGTAAGTGCATAAAACTCATCCACCAGATACRCAGAAAAGACAAGACTTAACACACATCAAGTTCTTTCTGTGATTTCTCTTCAGCTGAGCGTACTGAAGTCATATATTAAACCATTTATTCACAATTACCACGATGGTCCAACATGAAGGGGACTTATGGACATGTTAAACACTGTTACAAGCCAAAAAACACCAGCTTTACAGCTTTTGTTTAATGAGTTCATTCATGCACAAACACACACACACATACAAAACCAGAACAATTAGAGCTACCAAAATCACTTATAAATTCTGCTATTCATCATCYCAAATGTTACATTTGGGAGCTGGGGGAGGAAGGAGCCTACAACCAGTCAGATTTAATCATAACATCTGCCAAGAACTCCCAACCTTCGATTTCATTCCAACGAGAAGTAACCTTTAAGAGGAACACACACAAAAAAAAAAGCTACACTCTGTTCAACAAAACCCACTTGAAATATTTAATGTCAAAGCACTGATAAATTTAAGAGAAAAGGTTGGGATGTTTCAGGAGCTGCATGAGGCAGTTGAAGCGAGTTGGAGATTTACAGTGCCTGCCCAGAGCTGAGGGATGCAGCATTAAAGAGGATCAATCCAACGTGCTGCTTAAATCCAAGCAAGCTTTGATTTATATTAATTCCTTCTGATTTTAAAGATTCTGTGTCGCTCCAACACCTCTCAGTTCACTATCTGGCTAATTCACTGAGGAGACACAACCAGCTGGGAGGATGCCATGGTGAGAACAGTTATCCCAAACCCATAAAACTCGGGAAATCTGTCAATAACTCAGGCCAGGTAGAGGTTGGGCACTATCAAATAAATCAGGGAAGGGGCAGAGAGCTGAGCACAACAGCAGCACAGGACATTGGTGACGCAGGTGGCTCTGGCCCCTGGCTGCACCTCTTGTGCTGACGCTTATCACAGGCTTTCCCATCCCCGCCCTGCAGCCAAGGGGAAAAAGAAAAAAAAAAAAAAAAAAAAGCCAAAATAAAAAGTTCTGCGCTTTGGATTGTTCATGGAGGAAATGGGTTTAAGACCAGAAAAATTTTTTTTTTTTTAAAAAAAAAAAAAAAAAAAAAAAAAAAAAAAAAGTAAAAAGTTCTGCGCTTTGGATTGTTCATGGAGGAAATGGGTTTAAAATTACAGAGGAAGGAAAGGTCTGCAGACCAAGAAGAACATTTTTTTTTTTGCTTCCAAAAGCCACACAAAGCTGAAAGCACACAGTTCAAAAGAGTTGTAACAGCTTGAGCCCCTCGAGCTTCCTTGCACCCCACTGGAAAAGGACATTCCTTTAACTGAAGCCTTGAACAACAAAGCCCCTCCACAAAGGAGTCCAAATTCTATCGATAATAGATCAGAACACGCTGCAAACATGAATTAACGGGCGAACAAGAAAACCCAATTCAGTCACTCAGATGGCATCACGAAGTCATTTCACTGTGGACAGGGYCTGCTGCAGCCACCCACAGGTTAAAGGTCAAACATTTCCCTGGAAATGCAGCGTTTGGRGGCTGATGCAGAGCAGCTAATGAAGCTAATCCAGATTCATCTCCAAACGATTTCACAGGGTTTCTTTCCCCCACCATCATCACATTACATTTCCAGTTTAATTTTGTTTCAGCAATATGCTTCACAGACTAAGATATTACACTTAACATTTGACACTAATGTGTTCTAACAAAGTTGACGCATTAAAAGGATTACACATTTACAGATTACTGAGCAGGTTTCTCCTGGATGGCTGCCGAAAAAAAAAACCCTGCAAATGTTCTGGCTCCAGGCTCTCTCGGTTACACCCAGCATTCATCTTGCTGGGTTGCTGTAATCGGTTTGCATGGCACCAAAGGATCTGAAGCAATCGGGCTGCTCTCACTAGAGCCAGGCAGAGCAAAAAGAACCTGAATAAATTAAGAAGGAGGTTAAACATCAGCTAATTCTTCTCGCGACACATTGCTGTTTATTCTGGTGCTTTGTCAATTTAGTAATCCAGCAAAACCATATATATGGCTGTTATCTTGTATGTGCAAGCACGAGATTATTAGGAGGGAAAGGAATTTAAATTGTCTGCAATGACAAACCTGGAACATTCAGAAAGAAGAGAGGAAGGAAGAAAGGAAAAAGTTACCAGATAAATTGGGGTTGCAAAACTGAAATAAGCRTTTTATGTTTGCCTAGTTTATTTTTAAGCAGCAGAAATTCACATGTTCTGAAAAACCATTTAACTTCCAGGGATTTAAGYATTGCAAATGCAATGAGAGAAAAGTCACCCAGCAGGAGGGTCRGCACATTTGCCTCCCAGGCAGCTGAAGGAAGGGTCTCAGAGGTAAGGACAGGACTGCAATCCTCAAACAGGTTAATAATATCCATAAAAGCTTTCCTGAGGGCTTTCTGCTTTTCTATACTTGCCATTTCAAACTTTCAGCGTTAATTTGAACTTCTGCTTCCTTGAAGGGAAAACAGCAGTTTTGAACTTGAGTCTTTAATCACTTCAGGATACAACCACGTGTTCCACCAAGAAGTGTTTCTTTCAACTCCTGCATAGGGCAGGGGGGAAGTGATGCTTTGTGTCATCTGAGAAAGAATTATGAAATAGTTAAACTCACACACACCCTTCCTGCCTCCCTGGGAAAGGAAGAGTGCATTTATTTATATATTCCATTCAGAAAGCTATATTTGAAAGCTATTTTAAGGCTGCAGAGTAAAAACGTTCAGGAGGCAACATTAAAGCAATCTGGACAAAAAGGACTTTTTAGCCTTGTGTATCTGCATGGCACCATAGTCTCTGGATGAATTCTATCGATTTTTAARGATTCATGCCAAAGTTCATGCACAAATGGAACAGGAGCACTAAAGAATGCACCACCACACCCTAAACTACCTATGAGTTTTCCACCTGTAGAAAAATATTCCAGCAGGGCAATCCAATGCTGTTTCAAGTCGTGCTGCAATTTAGAAAGCTCGTYCTTGACAGTCCTCATGTTTCTGCTTCTTTTCAATTAATTTTTATGACCTTTTCAGTTGCAGTTTGACTTACACACATATTGCTTGAAAAGAAGAAATTTCTAAAGGCACTATCAGAAGGCATGAAGCAAGAACTTAAATCCTTAGTGTTTGATGAAAATGTCATCAATGGGAAAATGATTCCTTTGTACAATCTGGTGCAATGAATAGCTTTTTTCAAACACTGAGTATTTCCTTTAATGGTACACATCCAGAGATCTTGGCAAATCCAATGATCCTCAGTAACCAATTTTGTTTTGGTTATAAAAATGCAGCAAGTTCCAGTCTGACCACTTCCATGTTTTTGGTGTTACCTTCAGTTCACAAAAWCACCCCAAACCTTGCTTTCCCCTTCCCTCATTCACTCCACCACCGCCCTTGTCCTGCATCCTTCTATTTTCAGCAAACTTCATCACCCAAATTAAAGGAAGTGACCAGAGCTCCAACTGCTAATCACCTGCTTGAACTATTGATCAGCAGCTTTTATGACCCATTACAGCAGAGTGAGGAACAACCACAGAAATTTAACTGCACGCCACATTTAGACTTTTGGAAGCAGAYATCCTGCCTTTTCAGTAGTTAATTCCCCCATTTTTTTAGCACAGCAGTTTGAACAACTGTGCCCCACACTAGACTGGAACCRAAACATCTGGAGAAAAAAATGCATTTCTTAAAATAGATACTTTTTAAAAATAGTCTCAAAAAGCAACAAATATATTTTTACCCAGATTCTCAGAAATGCTATTCTGCACTAAGCACAGATTTGTCAAATTGGTAGCCAAAAGAAGATAGAATGCCCTAGGAGGGGGCATTTTGAATGAAACTGTTTACAGAACCTCAGCTGCAGAAATCACATTGTACCTCAGGTATCATGTAGTTGAAAATAAACATTTTATCAATGAGGAACAGACTACATRCATTTGTTTCCCTGAACTCATTACCCAACCTGTGAAGAAACGCTTGTCGGATACAGATGGCAAATGATGAAAATTCCAACAAAATTCAACCATTTAATTAAAAAAAAAATTAAAAATCACTTCCTGTATCTCATCTCTCCTCCAATGACCAAAAAAAATTGTTTTGCATAAAGCAGGTAGAGCACCACCACRTAATATCAACATCAAACTAAGCAGTGACCTGCCAACAAGAGGCAGACAGTAATTTCACAAACCATTAAATAATTAAAGCTAAGTGTCCAAAGGATTCTTGTAACCACGGGGTTTGACAGGTTTCAGGAAGCAGGACTCAATATTTCACTGCATATTCACAAACAAGCCCGTGTGCTTTACAAGGTCCCTGCACTCCTGTGAACCTTGTCCATTATAAATACAGGCTCGAAATATATTCTCACTCGGAGATAACTTACACAGTTGACTATTTGCAGGGCAAACGAATGCAATCAAACACCAAAGCTTCAAGGAGATTAGAGAGCTGCCAAGGTCTGAACTATATCAACAGCTTGAAGTCAGCTCATTCAATAAAGCTTTGACAGTATTACACTGGCAAAACAAACAAACCCATGGTGCTCRCATCGGCCCCGCTTCTTCCTGCACTGACTCTTTCTGCCCATGGACAGAGGAAAAGGCACCTCTTAATTCCCATTTCTAGAGAAAGAATCTGATCCTGCTGCCTCAGGAGCATCACAAATGTTACAGACCAGCAGGGATACATGGACTAAGTGTTCTGGCTTTGTTTCAAACTGAATTTGCCCCATTTTAGCTGTTGCTCCCCTTCTACCCCGCTTTCTTTTCCAAATTGTCAGACAGAAGTAAATCAAAATGTCTTACAGAAATCAGTGTATCCTATCACTGTTCTTGAGCTAAACTTGCAGCTCCATAGCAGAAAGTCTGACTGGATCCCACAGAACAGCAATGGTCTGCAGSAATTACATTGCTGCCTTTTATTCCCACTACTCTTCATTGCTTCCCACATGCACTTTTCCTTATTTTGCTCGGAATGGAAGTCAGGCCATCACTACCACCCATATTTCAGCCACCTGAAAGCAAGGGTTGTTCTCTAATCACCTCCCATTTCTCAGTGTCTTAAAATGTACTGTGAGTCTTTAGTATTTTATGGGTATAAACTGTTATCTAAAAATGTTTATCCCCAATAGCAATTGTTTAATATTGCCTTTACTTACTGGAGAAAAGTTATGTCATTATTCTTGCAATACAGAAACACAGCAGCTGGTTCCCCTYTTGCTACAAAACAGACATTCATTTAGGATCATATAGATGAATGAATATTGGCAAATTTACCATTCTCATTCATAACATTTCATATGTGGTTTGTCTSAATGAATTCAGAATATTTCTTCTCATTAAGCACAAATCAGTTGTCCAGTACTTCTTAACTTACAACTGSCTTCCCCTGTGAGTAGTTTTACTGGTACTCCTGTTTCTTTTTTTTTCCTGGAAGTTTCCCTTTTTTATTAATGCTTTCTAGTCCCTCTAAACAGGAATTTTCTTCTGAAAAAAACATGCATTTGTGTTCCTCTGGAAAGAATGCTTGGTTTTGAAGAGYGTACAACAAGGCATTTGAAATGGTTTCCATCTACTTCTGTTTGCWTTTAGTTTATTCTTAATCAGTAAATATCCCATGGCTCTCTGAGTACAGAAATAACAACCCTTCCAAAGCCTTTGAGTATTTCAATGTACATGTGTGTACACAAACACACACTAAGCATCCCTAACATGGGTTAACATTTTATTTCTACATAAACTTACTGGCCTCAAGCTCATGAGACTTGAAATTCATTCAAGAGGCACTCTTGCCTTAATCTCTTTACAAAGTTCAGTTTCACCTCCAGCAGATTTGCAAGTGGCTGGAAAAATCTGCATTCTGCCTCCTCCTACAGATTTCATAGCTCTTTTCTCCCAAATTTTTGTGCTCAAGCCCAAAAAAAAAAGAAACCAGACATTGGAGAGTGTTCTCAAATGCCACACAGCACACGAGGATCGATGTACTCAGTGCTCAGAAATGCAGTTTTTCCAAGCAGAACCAAACTGCCCAGGTTCCATTTTGATTCAGATCTCTGGGCTTSTTATTTCTATTTGCAAGGATCTGCTCACTAAAGTGCTGAGGATTTATGCATCAACGATGAAGCAACTTTTTGGAGTTATTAGAAGGAAACCRCAGGCAGCAACAGCAAAATTGGGAGCTGGGGAAGTTTTGACCCTCTAGAATGTAAAAGCAATATATTGAACAGCTTGTATTCTCCACGACCTATAACAAGTCATTTTACCYACTGTGTGGAGAACATTCTCTTTCTTGGGAGAAGGCAGAAGCTCCATTTCTATAGTTCATTAGTAACCAATTTCCAYAGCTCATTAGTAAGCAAAAGGAATGTAAACCGACACCTTGAAAAATTGCCCTGTGCTTAGGAATAAACTGCTGTTCTTTTCCAGGGTTAAGGCAAATATGCACAGTACGTACACTTYGGATTTGCATTTCATGAATTTAACACCGGTGCGGCAGAACAAAAATAGAATGGCTTTATTCATCCATGGAAGATAATTCACTAAGTTCTACCCTTCCCTAGAAAACCAAGCRTTTCTCTATCAGATTTTGGACATTTTAAGCACCTGGGAACTCACAAAATTGATAATCTTTCCTCTGGAAACTATAGAGCCTAGCAAAACACATAACCTACTTAGTATCTCATACTTTTTTAAAAAAAATTTCCATTAGAGCTCTCTGAGCAATTGTCAGGACAAGTATGAAACCTTTGAGCATTCCTGTGAAGGACAAAAGTGCAGGAARAAAAGATTTTGGGATAATAATAGTGCCAGGCATGACTATTAGATTATCTCCTATGGTCCATACATCCATAAGAAATKAAAAACAAAACAAACTAAAAAGTGCTTATAAAAATCCTTCCCTGTTTATTTCTTACAAGCTCTCCTTCTCCATGTAACTATTTCAGGGATTCACAGGAACCCACGGTGCAGTTCAGTGGCATTTCAGCACCAGAGGACACCAAGAATGTCCCCACTCAGTACCTGCACACCCAGAGCAAAGCACCTGGCACTGACTGAGGCGGTGAAAGCAGAACTGCACCAGCTCCAGCAGAAATGTGCCTCTTTGGGCTGATGGTAAATTTGATGAAGGCTCTGTGTGCAGGCTCAGTGTTCAAGAGCTGCTCATCTCAGCTTATCACCAAATCCATCCAGCACTGCCCTCCCCTGTAAAAGAACATATATAAATACATTTGTCCCTTGGTTCTCCTGAAAAGCTAACAGGATCATCACTGGCAGCAACAGCCCAAGCAATCCTGTCACTCTGAGGCAGTGATTCACACCCCACTGTGGTTTTAGAGCTGCTCATCTGCACCATCTGAACCAGACGGTTTTTCTTCTACCATTTCCTAGCAGTATTAATTATTCTTTTAACATTTTAATAATAAATACTCRTCTCCCCTTCACTTAGAAAAAAATATTTCTGCTTTTAATGCTCCTCTGAATCCTTAATCTTGTCTTCAAGAACATTATCTCTTCCATTAGGATGATGTGTGTKTGTACACGCACAAATAGTCATTCAATCATTCACTACAGTGTTTAGCTGACTGCTCTAGAGCACTCCAGAAAGGCCCAGAAACGGCTGAAATTCTCAGGTAAAGCTTTTTTGTGACACCAGGATACAACATGATCCGATTGATGAAGCGGCCAAAAACCTGAAGTCATTTACCTCTGCAGCACTGGTTAACRCTGGAAGTCTCCCCAAGATCAATTTTAATCTGCCATTTATTACTACTTCAAGAACCCTMCATGCCTTCAAGAGGATCTACAGTAAACCCTTGCCCTTTTTATCTCCTTCATACCCGAGAYCACAAAACTAATATAAGTCACAAGCTTTAAGAAGATATTGCTTTCCTGTTGACTCAGATTGCTGCCAAGCTGCTCTGCACACAAAGGTATCATTGCATTACATCACGGGGACCTTTTAAACCTGCAGCAATAATGCATACAAAACAGCTGGAGAACRGGGCTCATTTCAGCAAGACATTTTGGAGATTCTCTTCAGAGGAAAAACCTTTTGTCTTCCTCTTAATGGATTGGTGCCATAAATGTTTCATGAATGCAATGTTTTATGTGGGTGCTAAGTAAGGAAAAGTCAAAAAATACTTGCTGCTTCCAGTAAAACAACTGAACTSTGGGCCATTGAATAAAAGTATTCAGATCCAACATCTGCACATCCATTGATTCACTATAAAAATACTCCCATTGATCAACCAAAACATCGTGAGTTTTGGGCTACATTTGACAATTCCACGTTATTATTACAGTACCACCAAAACTTCATCAGAGCTGCAGCAGTGTGAACCTCTGCAGAACTGCAGGAGATAGGAGAAGACATCCCCACTCAGGATAAACCATAGACTTCACAGGACTTGGATCCAAACAAATTTGGTTGCACTGATGCATCGATTTCCTTGCCCTTGCAGTGAAACGATATTTGAGGTGTACACGCAGCAAATCGCAAGAGCAACAGATCAACATTTTGCAAAACAAAAGGGAAACACCAAGCAGTAAATCACCTACTTGGCTTCAGAAAGAATTTATTTACAGTTTTCAAAAGAAAACAAAAATAACCCAAACAAAAACACAAAAAAAACCCCAGTAATTTACTTGTTTAGTGAGAAAATTCTCACTTTCACCATTTTGGCTCCAATTCAATAACACATTTAAAGAACTCAAGAGTTAAGTTCATGTTTGAGCATGTTTCTGAGTTAAAGCCAAGAAGTAAAAATGAGTMACTGTAAAAAGGACACAGCACTAAACCAAAGGCACTGATGGCTGCAACCTCACACACCCAGTTGGGCACTCAGAGTCTGAAATTTAATGGCACGAAATGGGAGTCTCTCCTGTGTTAGCCAAGGGCTCCTGCTCCAAAACCAACAACACAATGGTTCTGTCCATGTTTATTGGTCTGTGCCTTGAGCACAAAGTCAAAATGTCACCCAGGCTGCCTGCAGGATGGTTGTGTCTGTGTGGCATCCATCAATCCTGCAACTCTGCTGCTCCTGAGGGACCCCACAAACCCTGTGCTGACCACACCTCACCACTGCAGGCACCTGGCCTTTCCCAGCACTCACTGCACCGGGGTGAAACTGCAAAATGACTTTATGGGGTCACCTCCCTGTGAGATGAACTTGGTTAAAGGTGCAGATCGGTGCAAATCTTTCAGCCTCACCCATTCTGTGATATCACAGTCCAGGTGGTTTCAGAGCTCTGCTTCAGAAACATGAATTACTGTATCATGGGAAGAAATCAGTTAGTTTAGCAGCCAATCCAAAATTACAAATAAAAACTAAAAAAAGCAAAACAATACCAAAAAAAAGAAAAAAATAATAATAATAAAAAAAAGCTGTTATCATTCACAAAGGAAGGAGACGGGGAGAAGTGCTGTTCCTTAATGCTATTTATAGTGCTGCAGCACTGGAGAGGTTGCAGAAGCTGACAGGGGAGCAGTCTCAGCCCCAAACTGCTCACCCAAAGGGGATGTCCAACCAACCCAGCTTGCCTGGTTCCAAAACAAACCAGCAGCTTCCAAACCCTGAAATTTAAACAAACCAAACCCCACCCACAGCCCTCWGAGCTGCCTGGCTCTTTCTGCCCTGAGCTTATCAGGATAGCAAAGCCAATTAAAATAAACAGATTTATGATGCTCACAGCCTTTCTGCATSGGGACCATTCATGGAACGCTTACAAAAAAAAAAAAAAATTTAAAAAAAATTACAAAGGCAGTGAGGCCTGTAGCCAAAATAACTGAAGTTACATTGCAGGAAATACTTGAGGGATCCTGCTCACAATGGGCGGTTTCCTGCTGGCCCCAAAGCCTSCTCTCCCCCAGGACGGCCCCACAAGGGCTCCAGAGCATTAAAGCCAAGCTCTGGCTCACAAAGCTCAGGCTTTAATCAGCAGCACGATGAAAACAGGGGCAATATTAACTACAGGTGAATCAGCGCTCCCCTTTCCCCACGTGCTCCCTTTTCATCTTCTGCATGTTCTGTGTTGGAAGGGACCCACGTGGACCATCAGATCCCACTATTTGGGCACGTGTGMATGGGCCTTTGCATCTCTACCACTGGCTGTTGTGATTTTAAACGGAAAARATTTATGAAAAGGGATATATTTATAAAGCCAGAAGCACTTTTTCCCATGCTCCATAATTACTTCTATTCATACTTTTAAATTATACGACATTTAACAAGGACCATACTCTGGTTAAAATGGAAGGCAGTTTACAAGTGTGACGCTCACTGGTCCAAAAAAAAGAAGGAAAAAATAGAAACAAGATGAAAACAAAGCCAGAAATCCATCCACACCATTAAATTATCATTTTCCTGTCACCACCAGTTTATTCTGACCACATGAACACTGGCATGCCATTCTTGTGCTTTCACTGGAGGGAAGACAGAGCTCCACTGAAATCAGAACAATACAGATGTTATCAAAAGGCACATAAAACTGCTCCCAGGATATAAAAAAAAAAAATTTGCAGTCCATTGGCAGTCCCAAATTCATCCTCCAGCTGGTGGGGACTGTCACTCAGAACACAARTACTGAACCCAGCAGCTCAACGTAAAGCACAGGAGTTCAATCATAGCTGAACTGGAAATTCTTCAGGRCCACGTCTGTGCTTATCCAGACACGGTACAAAGTCTCTCACACATTTTTTGTGCTACATAAAGCAATCACTAGGTTGATATTACTAATCCATACATTTTAAAGAAKTATGTCAAGGTACATTTTGCTTTTCTTATTTCTTAAATCTCTAAGAAGCACTACCCCAACCACTTCTTCCCCTCTTAGGAAAATAAATCACAGCTTCCCATCCTTCCCCTATTGAAGTCTGTGGGAACAGGCTCAAACTCAGACTTTGCATAGTTATTATTTGCCATTAGCTAGTAACTCCCACACAGARTGAACCTGGGCTACTTTTCATAGTCACCTGCATAAATATGTTTTGTCAAACCACAAAATTGCAGAAAAAAATGAATGAATGACCATTACAAATCCATTTGGGCTACATCATTATCATTTCAGACTACAACCAAATCCCATTTTCCCTTTGCAAATTCAATTTCCATCAATAGCCCCATACATCAGTGGCTGCTCATGTTTGTGGACTCATTTTTTACATTAAAAAAACTGAAAGATTACTGCCAGTGCATAATAGGCAAACTGCATTTTCAATTCCCAACACATGTGCTTCAGGGGGAAAAAAAGAAACACAAGGTAAGGGGAAGAAATGCAAATAACTGCACTGCTATCAGCTGTGTATTACCCTAGTGACATTACCATACTTCATATCTCTGGTTGCACACTTCAGAGAGGAAAAAAAACCACCACTACATCGCTGTTCAAGTAAATTCTTTTATCATTTTACTGAATATTAGTTTACTCTTTAGCTTTCYAGGTTTCTATTATATTTATCCAAAACCAAGCAGAGATGTAGATCTTTCTACATCTATAGTTTTTATCTGATTTGGCAATTTTTTTCCCCCTTGGATAGCATGCTAGGTTTCAGGTGCAATGCTGCTTTCCAAGCGACAAGACAAAAAAATCTAAAATTAAACAAAACACTCCCACATATTGAAAAGGTTAGACAGCTCCTTGGTGTGCCAAACTTTTTCCACCCATTCTGTGGAGCATCACAGGGCAGTGAAATCCACAGGAGTCAAAATTCTAGAATTCTTAGGAAAAAAAAAAATTGTAGCACATCATTATTACAGCTACCAGTAGCCAGCACACGGAGTAACTTGCACTGAATTTCAGCATCTGTGCTGCATGGATAATTCAGGCACGTGTGAGCTGGTGGCTTCTGGTAAACACTCATTTCATTTGTGATGTGCTGCAATGCAACAGAGCAGCTCTTGAGGGAATTGGAGCAGGCAGGTAGTTCCTGCCAATCATTTCAAGGGTCCATTCTCACACCGACAGACAGGAGATTCAGACACAGCGCCAATTAGTGCTAATTGTAGTTTTCTCCAAGTCCCTCTGCAACCAAAGATGACAGAGACTTCATACGTGGTTCTTAACTCAAGTGGCAACACTAATTTTGTTCACTTCAAAATCTGTTCTGAACGTGGAGCTCTAAGCTTGATAAATAAGTTTACCAACTTTTCAAATGGCAAAAGTACCCTCTCTTCTAAAGAATCTACTCAAGTATTTTCCTTCAGCTCAGTGTCACAGCTATCTGAATAGGAAATGGTTGTTSTGTWGGTTTTCAYGCTGCATTTCCCTAAASAGAAGGCTGYAAATCTTCAGAGACCTCRAAAAGAAGAAAYGAYAAAGTGCCACACTCYGGTGCTGCTCACAGGGCCAAGGGASCTTCTCCAACAWTGGGAGCACCCAGTGCTGCTCAGAGCAGGCTGTGACTGTGCCAAGGCACCCTTGGGATACAGCACAACAGGAGGGATATCTGAACATTTCCCCAGCAGCACCATCTCCTTCCCTTCCCTGGCTGCACAGGAGCTCTGTGGAGCTCCCAAACCCTCACACACACACACACGGAGGGTTTTTGATGACAGGAGCTTCTCTCTCAGGTTCTCTTCTCTCCCTGGCAGGATCTGCTCAGCTGCACCCAGAGCTGCCCACATTTCCTAAAGGGCCATGGCAGGAACCACAGACWGAGCAGAGCACAGCAGCAAAACCCTGTGGAGTTCAGTTCAGGTCAGCACTGTCATATTCAACAATGGGGAGCTTTAATGGCAAAGGTTACTGGGGACGAACACGACCTCAGTTCTTCCACTGAAGTATCTGTATCATCTGTGAAACCCAAAATGAAAGATAATTATGGTTTAAAAAAGGACATTTTGGTAATAGTTTCTATACCTCCGTTTCACACAATCCTACAAACACCAAAATCAGTGTTAACAAGATTCCCAAATGTCCATCCATCCAGACCCTTTCAACCAACACATACATAAACTGTGTGTGCTGCCAACATTTCATGCCTTAATCATTCAATGTTTAAACACACACATCTACAAAACAAATGTCATGTCCACAGACCACAAGCCTTTAAAAAAGAAAAAAAAAAACTAAAACAGAAAAATGTTAACAATTAATTAAACCAGTTCTCATTACCTCAATTTCCATCTGCAATTATAATCATTTCCCATTTAAAATATCTACCACATTTTATTCTTAATTAAAAATTACATCCTTGCAATGAAGTGCAATATGAATTAACAATTCAAATGTTATCTATGCAAATTCTCTAGTCCTTTGATTTTTCCCCCATTTATGCAAAGTCATGTATAGGTTTATTTTTATTAAGCTTGTATAACTTCACTCAACATCTTCTGCTCTGAACTCTACACATATTCCAATCCAAGGACGCAGAAATAAGCTGTAAATTACACAATTTCTTTTCAAGTCTCATAGCATTCATGTAAGAATCAATACATATGTGAAGAGGTATCTTTCCTAAATAATGAGAAAAAAAAACCCTGTAATTTTCAGACTCAAAGACATGTTAAATTTCCAATGGTTTTGAYAACAGCCATTTCTTCAGGCCCTGCTGTGTAAAGCCAATGGAGAATTTACTGTGACACAACAAAAACCATCTTTAAATTAGCTTTGCCTACACCCAGACTTCAGGGACTCAACTCCTCAACACAACTCTCTGCCCTCAGCCCCCCCACAGGCATCTCTTATCCAATTTACTTTTATCTCCCTCAGCAGTGTTTTGAACTTTTATCCCAGATTTAAAATTTCTCCCTGCTTCATCAGCCAAGAGCAAACTCATCTCAGATTCTCCAGGTGAACAAATCCAACACAGAGCATGAATGCCTCAGAAGTGAATTGTTTGCCTACAATGTCAGCTGATTTCAAAGGAATGGTAACTAAAATGGTAACTTTTTTCAAAGTCTACACGTTTCAGCACCTGCTTTGCATTGAGCAAGAGTTTAAAACCCATTTAATAAGAGAGTTATTAGAATAATATATTCATAATCACACACACATCCCCCCAACACCAATCACTACCCTGCCCAAAGCAACTCTTCCACCCCATTGCAGCAGAAACCCACAGAGCACAGGAGCAGCTGAAAGTGTGCCACACAAACCCAGTGATGGGGAATTTCTCAGCAAGGACCAGCCAGCTCCAAGAGGATGCCAGAGACTCCATGGTTTCCCTGCCAGGAGAGGGCATTCTGCAGCTGGGAGAAACTGAGGCAGTCAATTCTCTTGAGCTGTGTGGTCATAAGCTGAGGTTATTCAGAATGGCAATTACCTGGGGGTGCTTAGGAAGGGAGCAWGCAAAGGTGGCCAGCTGCTCCACAGATAAGATCCACACACAGATTATCATCACAGGGCAGAAGATGAATTTTCCAAGGTCCAGAGGGCAGTGCAATGGCTTTAAACAGAGAATATACTTATGAGGCAATTAGATGCGTCAATGGGAGGCACGAGAAAAATGCGGCAGRTTGGAGCAAGATCTCTGCAGTTTACCAAATTACAAGGACAGATCTTGAAGTCAAATTATACAAACACAATTACACAAATTACACTGTAACCTTCAAAGGAAGAGGTCTTCATTGTATTCCAAAAGCCTCATTGTGTTTTATTAATAAATTCTGGCAGGACAAAGTTTGAAGTCATGCATTTATTTCAGTGGCTAGTTTAAAACCCTCTTTCTTCAATGATCTTTTTCTGTCATAATCTCCTTATCTAATTTAAACAGAGTGCATTCTCTTGCTATGAGTGTAATTTTCATTTAAGTTGTTATAACTTGTGCACAAAGGAATATGTCAGTTCAGCTCACCACCTGATACATTCTCCTGTGCCATATGAGAGCAAAAGTAGACTATTTATACTCCCCAATATGAGAGTCACTTTTTTTACAAAAAAGGCCAGATAGTATCAAGCCCCAYACAGCACACCTGGGAGAAGCCACAGGACATTTTTACACAAATACTTACTCTTTTTTCTTTCTTTGCCAACCTGCAAAGACTGCTTGGGATAAAAGCAATCAGAAAGGRCTAAGATCTGAGGGCAGATCCCTGGCATTGTCTTCTCGCTCTCACTCTTTTAGAAGCAAGCACGTATGAAGTCTCTGTCTCCCCCTCCAATTATGTCATTTGTCCTCTGCTAACTCTTATCCATGTAAAAAAAAATCCTTCCATCCAACATTGTAATTGGAGGAGCTTTAAATAGCTAATTTAACCTTGGGAGGATGTTCATTTTCAGCAAGCATATCTCTCCAATCTATGAAACAGACAAACCTTTTCACCTGAGCATGCCATTCTTTAATTGTGACAGCACTGTGAGATAATGCATTTCAAAGTGTTGATCAACCCAGGGGGAGTACAAATGCCCAAATATTTAACWGGCAATGATGCCTTTTAAAATGAAAACTCAGGCTTGCAAAGATGGTTACTGCCTGATCAACAGCATCCCAATACCATCTCACTGAGACAAGTTATTTTACACACCAAAAAGAACTGCTTTTTCAGAAACTAATCAGCAATTAGCAGCTGTATCATTTTTAATCTGTCTCAGCCACTGCATATCAGTTTACCAGCTCACAGCCTCTCTCAGAAGAGGTTATCTCATTAAAGAGAAATGGAAAGACTACTGCTGTTTGTCCTCTTTGAAAAATTCCACCAGCTCAGTATCAATGCTGACTTCATGATTATGAAACTCCAGAGTGAACCAGATTTACCCCACAGCCAACCTTACAGAGGCTGAACAGATGAAGGTGCAGCTGGAGCATCCCCTAGGTCAGAGAACCTCAGAWAACACTGAGGAAAGGCTCCTTTATTCTCAAGTGTAGCATGGTCTGATAAGACAGGTGAATCCAAAAGAAATTCAAGCCATTGAAGGAAAAAAAAATAATTCCCTGGACTTCCTCCTTTGCCACAACAGTGAGAAACCATCCTGACTTTACCTGGCTGGTCAGTCAGCCCAGACTGCATCTACCTGGGCACACAACTGCTCATTCTTGGTCCTGAGAGCAGCACCAAACCTGGGCCAGCAGCCTGAGAGCCAGAGCCTGGCAGGGAGAAAGCACAGCCACCTCCTCAGAGCTCCTCATCCAAACACATCTTCAGCACCACATTAACCAAAMCAGAGCCCCYRAGMCACYCTCAYTCAGCTGGGAGAATAAAATCAGRAATTAATTYCAYYRGGTTTCTTTGCCCAAAACAATCCATGGAAGGAAAGAAGGAAACAACTGGATGCTTTCCTTTCACTGCCACGGTTTAAGCATCACACAAGATCCAGGAAAGTAAAGAGCCAGGACAGAATGTTTTTGTGAGCAAACTGTGATCACCATGGTCCAAATAGTTCAAGTCTAATTAAATTTCAATGTTTCTAAATCAAGAGTCAAAGGAGAGCAGAGGAGTCCAGTTTGCCACTCCCAGGTGTGATGTGTGCCCACTGCCCTTCCCTGCAGGTATCACATTCAGCTTTCCTGGAGCCGYCAGATCCAACCCCAGAAACAAAAGCTCGAGCAACTCAACCTGGTTCAACATCCTGGARCTGATGGAAATGCAGCCTGTCATCTGAGAAGTGCAGGTTACACATAGGCCAACTTCAGAGGRTATTTTTAGCATGTTTGTTCAGCTTCATCATCTCAAAAAATAGCTCCAGCCCAGTCCATTGGTGCCCTTCTCAGGAACATCAGGAGACACCGAGGTCTTCAGGGGCAGCACAGCCCATCACTCTTCAAGGCTTGCATTTCTTCACAGTCAGGTTCAAACCAGGACACCAGAAACCACCACGTTTGAGATCCTACAATCACAGCCCCCAGAATCATGGTAGGGTTCAAGCTTCTTTCCTAAAATTATCATTTTAACTGCTTTATACCTGGGCAAATCACCTATGATGGTATTTTAAGCCATGCAATTCCTTTATAATCATCACTTGCAGAATTCTCCCATGTTCCACAGTGAGAATTTTGGGCCTCACAAAMACTCCTGGGATGGCACAGAAAATAGAAGATCTGGGGAAAGCATGGCAAAGAAAAATACAGCTGAAGTTTAGATTAAAATACTTACTAAAGACAAATGGAKTTTTAGAACACCAGCGTGTATTTTACACAGACTCTGTTTCCACTGTTTCTACTGCTTTTTCTTGAAACACTAAAGAAAATATATAGTTGGCAAAATGGAGCCTAGGCAGGAAAAGGGAGAAATCTGGCTGAGAACATGATTGTACAAATAGCTCATTTCTTCACYGCTTTTCCTCATTGCAAAAAACGTGTCCACAGGCATCAGTGTTTGAAAACAAGCAATCCCCACGCATTTCCCTTCCATGACACCAGCTGCCCAAACTGATGGAGCAACATGTAAACTACAAAACATCAATGCCACTGCAGCTTTTCAGGGAAGAAACTGCAATGAAATATCACCGTCCTCTATCAATGTAGCCTGTGGTAGATAAGTTTTTTCTTGTCAACATTGCAATAAATCATTCACCAGTCAGATTKCATCCGATGTTGCACCATCACATTCAAGGTGGAAATCTCCACTGAACTGAACAGGGACTTTTTTCAAGACCAAAACCAATAATCCTGTGTAACCAACTACCTGTTATTTTATAATGCAGCCTTTTCTCCACACCACTCCAGCCCTGGTACAAAATTAACAGGTGTCACCAGTTTTTATCTGCACACTTAAAATTCTGGSTTCAAAATCAACAGAAAAGCAATAGCAAAAGACACTTCAGCCAAAGGAATCATCACAAGGCCACCTGCCTTCAGTATCACCCAAGAGGTTTCCTGCCCTATAAAGTAGCTTTGTTACTTGCTTGGATAAGACTACTCTTAAAAAAAAAATTAAGGAAAAAAAAACCCAAACCAACAACAAAAACCGACAACAACAAAAAAAAAAAGCCCCACCAAAAACCCAAAAAAGCCCAACTGATTTTGCAGTGATGTCTCTAAGAGTGGATTCAGACAGACATTATGAATCCCCAGTGAAAAGTCAGTTCTACTCTACTACTACARCATCTGCTGAATATTTGTCCTATTCCACCAACTAACTGCTTTACTAATGGAAAAAACTATTCAGGTATATAATTCCTAAGCTTAATTATTATGATTATGCCAGGATTCAAAAGCAGTTGCATTCATACATAAACATATACACAGCAACACACAGCAACTTCAGACCTTAGGGGTGCTCAGGAGACCAGACAGCGATCCGAGAGCAATAGAGCATCCTCCCTACCAGAGATTAAAAATATCTGAGAAATCTGAAACCCTGCAAATGCCTACAGAAAGCACAGCACAGTGCTCAGGAAGGCAGCACTGCACCTCGTGCTGCATTTTGGTTTTTAAGCCAAGGAGAACAACCCAGGAACCCACATGGCAAAGACAGCCAGAGGAACCACCAGAACAAGGCATTGGTGGAAGACAGACAAGAATGGAAGGACAAAGGAATAGCAAAGCAGCTCTCTGAAGTTATTGATAGTTCTGAATAACATACAGTTCTTCAGTTTAAGGTCTTTCTGAGAGATGCTGCAAATACTAAAGACACCAACACTGCATTATCCTTACAGTCCAGCTGCAAGGTCTCTGGAGCTTTTTTCTGTTTTATATCCAAACCCAGAGCATCAGCTCCTTCACAGCCACCTTGGCACCCCTGCAGTGTCATCCTGGAAGGCAGGACAGCCGTGTCACATCATAAAACACAAACAGGTGAGCAGGCCTCTCACAGAGCACATGTCTGAGGACAGCAAGGGCAGGCAGAAAGGTCCCATTTTTGCTGATGCTGCTTGTATCAACCACAGCAGAAGTCACTGAAAGGCACCAAGGGAAGCACTGGGTAGTTCATCAGCTTTCCAGGGCAGACAGGACACTAGCACTGGCTCTGATCCTTTATTTCACTCAGTATTGCATSTCCCAGTACTAACAGAAATGGTGCTCACCAAAGCCAYGTATTTCATGCCCAGCTCAYCAAGAAAGAACAYTCTCAGTCAGACCCCAAGCTTCAGCACCATTTTCAATGAATACAACCAAAAGTAGCAAATTCCAATACATCCTTCACTTCACAAATAGAAGCAAAAAGGCAAATTAAACTCCAAGGCCTGTGTCTCATACTCAGCTTACATAGTTTAGAAACACCTGGTTTTGCAAAGAAAGGAAGCACTGCTTTATTACATGAATAAAGTGCTCATAACCTCAGTTCAACTGAAAGCACGTCARGCACATTAATAATTCTGTTCTGATCTTCAGCTTTTTAGCAAGTGAACTTGTTACTAACAGGGTGCAAATGAGACAAGCTGGAGTTGTTACTCACTGACAGTGTGCATCTTACAAACCTCATCTGTCTCTGCACCTGAAATGCCTGATCGAGTCTCCCAAACACAGCAGCGAGCAGGGGAATGCAATCTCAAACTACAGGAATGAAGAGTCATTGATCAAGATAGAAATCACAGCCTTACAGTGTGAAGGTGTAATCGAGACTACAGTGAAACTATCAGAGCCAACAAAAAAAAGTTAATTTTCTTCCAAAGTTGGTTTTCACCTTGGAAGCTAATCGTTGAAAGAGAAAAGGTCACACTGCTTTAGTAGCATGAAATAGGGAAAGCAGCACATGCAGATAGTGTTTGACATGAWGTATTAATTACCTTTCTGGCAGAGCATCTGTTTGTGCTGTGATGTATTGCTCCTCACACTGAACCATGCCTTGGGATTCACTGAGCATGGGTGTCACTASAGAGTGGACAAGTTCCTTTTACCTTACATCCCTGGATCACTGTGCACCAGGTGTGATCRTATATTTTTAAACACAGCTGGTTTCTTGGCACAAAAATAGCAATTGCTGTGTGGTTTTAAGTGATCAATTAAAAAGAAAGGGCTTGCTGTTTTGTTACCAAATTCAAGAAATTCACACACGACTCCTATGTCACCTCCAAGGGTGAAGGAAATGTGTTCTGCATCATGCCATAGAGTTACTAATTGTGTTTTATTCCTACAAAACACTGCTTTAGCTGTTAACTTAAGAGAGCAGGCTCTTGCTTTGATTACCAGGGTAGCCAGGTCTGCCTTTTTTTGTTCTTGGTTTGCCCTCTTCGTTAATTCATAAACATATCTGAATCAAAGCAAGAGGAAGGAAAAGAAAAGGTGAGAGAAAAATGAACCCAAGAAATTAAAGTMACAGGTATCTCATAACACTCAGGCACTTGAAAGGAAGGTCAAGCAGGAAATGAAATTCAGGCCAAGCAAAAGGTTCTTGTAKTCAGAATTAAGAATTCCAGGAATTCTTCAACATTTCTTAAATTACAAAAAGCACTGAGTGAGATCACAGCAGCCCAAAGAACTACCTGACAGAAATATGGGCATTTGTTTTTCCAGCAAACCACCAAAGATGATTTCCTGCACCGTGATCAACTCACCAGAGTAACACTTCCTCTTTTGGATATTTCAGCAGAGCACTGCCTTCAGATATTTATTTTAAAATTATGTTATGGCTCACCACTGCCTTACCTGGGAAGGCCCAGCATTGCTGCAGCCCCAATTCCACGWTGAGTTGGACTCAGGTTAATTGTTATTGCTGGCAACCTGCTGGCTGTGGGGTAAAAGCCAGCTGACAACACAACAGCARCTTCTTCCATGAAYTGGTGTGATGCAGAAATATCCAAGCCAAAGAATGAAAGCACAGCCCCAGACTCTGTTTTTTCCACTGGAAGTCATCCCTGCAGAACACTGCCCAAATGTGCCAGGGAATGCCTGAGCTACCTTGCCAGTGCAGGACTCCAGGGTCTCAGCATTCACCACAGCCCCCAAGATATTTTTAAACTGCTTCTAACTGCCAAGTATTTTTTACGGCATTTATTTCTCAGTGATGACTTAGAGTAAGTGCTTATTTTTAAATCATATTTGACATTTTGTTAGGTACACTGGAAAATAAACCAATTCCACATATGCAAAAATCAGGAATTAATGAGGCCTGGCAATTATCTTGATGGAAAGAACCAAGTGAGTTAGTTGAACACAGAGAGACTCACTGGAAAAAAAAAATCTGCTCTAGTAGTTAAAAAACAAACGAAATTGCTTCTTATTGATTTTAATTTAGGTTGAAACACTAGCTGTCTCTCCAACAAAGCCAGAAATGGAAACAACTATAAATGAGTACAAGATGTGATAAGATAGACAGATTCTTAAGCAATCTAGTATAGMGATGACCTCCAGTTTAGACAGTAGTTAAAATATGATATCATATRTATGGATCAATAAAAAAGTTTGCATTTGTCTCAGCTCCAAAAGCTGGAGAGCGACGTCCTCTTTTCTTTAGCTACTCTAAAATGTTGTCCAATTAAGCTCTACTGGGTTTTTTTTTTTTTTCCTTACAGATCCTCTAGATTCTAATTTACAAATAAAATCAAGAGAAGCAATTAAATGTTAAGTACTATCAGCATGTTTCCCCAAGTGATGCACATGTGCAACAGAATAGAAGTAGTCCAATCTTGATACAGAAGAGCGGGTTACAAATTGAAATACGTTGCTATTACCATCACTCGCAGGCTTCACGCTCCAGCAGGTGCCCAGCCCTGCACGGCACAGGAGCCTGAAAACAGCTCTGATCACCCCAGAGCTAGCACAGACACAGGGCAGGGGCTCAGGGAAGAGTTTTTGAAGCACACAACAACACTGGAAGGGATTTTTGGTGCTGGCCATGCAGCCCATCCCGTTAAAGGGCAGTTCAAACCTCGCTGGCAGAGCCTGGTCACTGCTCTCCAGACAGCACACACTGCCAGGGCCTGCCTCAAGCACACCAGAATGTCAGGATGGATCAAGCGTGATTTATGATCCCTTCAGCACACCAAAACTTGAGCCAGCATGGCCTGGGAGGTGTGGATCAGGTGTGGATCAGGTCTCCTCAATGGGTTTTGTGAAGGAAGGTTCCCTCTCCTCTAGCCATGAGGTTCTCTCCACTTCCTCACCCACCTTTGCWGCCACCAGCCTCTTCCCAGATAACATCAACTGGGGAAGAGGAGACTGCTTTTCCTCATTTGRTACATGATGCTAATCAGACACAATCAAGGTAAAAAGCTCAAAGCATCCCAAGGGTGCCACCCAAAAGGAAACAAGGTGACAGTAACAGAGCAGAATAAATTCTTGCCAACATCTCAATATCCAGCACCCCCACTCACTTCCAGGAGCTGAAGAAAAGAAACACTTTCTACCAAAACCAGCAGCATGATTAACAGTAACAGGGTGAGCCCATGGATGGCAAAACATTCCTGAGAAATCCACTGCCTCTGGGATTACATCCAAATTGTAACCCCCACTCCAAATTTCTGATGAAGCTCATCCCTGATCCACACCCGTGTCATCACACAAGGGCAGTAACTGTGGCCAGGAGGTCACAGGCAGGTTCTGGGCTTAAAAAGGAAACAAACAAAACCAGAAGAAATTATCTGAGAAACTGAAACTGCAGAGAACTTAAGACTTTCTTTCTATTCCAAAAATTGCCATTACAGCAGCATTCAAGCCGCATTTGAAAAAAAAAAWTWAAAAAAGGAAAGAAGATGCATTCTAAGCATTTATTTAACAAAGCTAGAAATTCTAAGAATTCATGATCCAGGCCACATCCACTGAACAGCAGAGTATTTTGTTCAGCACTGACTCCAGTAATGATCTTGAAGTCATACTAAGCAAACAATCAACGTGAGCTTCCTTGCTGTGGCAGAAAAATAGGCCACTGAAAATCCCTGGACAAACAGAAAGGGCAATAGCACTGCACATACATAATATGAACAAGACCAGTGCTCAATTCTGGTGTGCACCCTTTGAAAAAGAAGAAAAACCTGGAGGAAAGAAAAAAAAAAATACAGCTACAAAAATTATTCAAGGACTGGATAAAATCTCATGGTAAAGGGCTTGTGGGGTTCAGGTCACTGGGTTAATCAGGACATTGTGACATGTTTTATCCTAATGGGCAAGTACTCTCACGGTAACAAAATACCAGAGGGCTCGTTAAACAGATAAARTGAAACTGATAAAAGACAGTTGTTAAAGTAGTTGTATATTTGTAGTTTGATCTTCGGTAATTCAAGCATCWCTTTTGTTTTGGTAGCTTATTTATTTTGGTAATTACTTCATTCACAGAAAGAAGTTTGGTATCATTTCAAAATGGGCAWCAAACAAAATTGCTTTAAAAGAGACAACTGACAGCTGTTGCTCACAAATACTAAAAAAAGCTAGGTACAACAGAACAGAGTAATTCCAAGAACTGATCTATAAGATAAGCATCCTCCAGAAAGCCAGAATTTTAATGGATGGATTGGACATCTCTGCTTCACCACAGGCAGGATCAGACTAAGAGGTGGTTTTGCATTTCACCACACAGTAAAATAAAAACTTTCCAAGAAGTGCAAGGATGGTATTAAAACTGCACTCCTTTGACACACAGCCACCCTAGGGGAATATTGACAATAACAGAAWAATGCCATGATGAGGGTTATGGTGCAAATCCTCACCTGAGAAAAGCTGCCACGGCGACAGCAGCATCAGTCGTGCAGCAGCTGAGCACCTGCCACTGCACCAAGAGAAGAAATCACACAACTTGCACATTTTGCACCCCCAGTTTGCAAATGTAACAAGGAATTAATTCACAGTAAACAGGAGGGAAGCGCTTTGCAATGCATAAACAATGTAGTAAGAAACAATTTAAAAAGTCGCAGTTTCTGAAACTGCTGTCATTGAGCACAAACTTTTAGCACTTACTTAAATAGCWGAAACTGTACAAAGGTGTCACTTTGGAACACAAACAGTTATACAGAGACCATATAATCTGATGCAAAACCCTTGGGCAAAGAAGGAAAAATAAACAACTAATTTTAGAATCTGAACACTCCATTAGCAATTCTCACCAATTAAAATATGATGCAACTGCTGTCAACAGGCAAATTTCAGTTGTATTTTAAGCAAGGATTTAAATACAAAATACACAAGCTACTGTACTGTAAGAATAATAAGTCAACTACCTACAAGTAGCATGGAGGACAAGAAGAGACGTTCTACTGTCCCTCTCTGCCTGCACAGTGAATGGATCCAATATTTAAGAGAACAGATCTGCTGTACAATCCCTCATTTCTACTTTGACTGCAGTAAATCCATACCATAATCTCCAGAAGTCTAAAAGCACCTCAGTAATCTAAATGCCAATGAAAGTCTATCAAAAATGTAATCCTTAAACTCACTTGTGATAGTAACGTAGATCTGTACTTAATTATTTGAAAGCAACTAGGTATCTTTATTGTTTCCAGGGGGTTGGGGATAGGGGAGGGGATGGATGGGCACAAGCCTCATGCTGAGGCCTACAAAAAAAAACCAAAAAACCAAAACCCCTAAATTTTCTCTAAAAAATTTTGTCAAAACCTATTTATTTTGGGGCATGTATCACTAATTTCACTACCTCCTAAGATATAAACCAAATTGTTGTAAAATCAGAAGGGAAGCAGGGGGGAAATATTTCAAAGGGAAGCATTTCTGAGCACACAAAACTGACATGAAGGCAAACACTGGTCCTCAGCAGTGCAGGGGTTACTTCAGGGACATTCTTGTTTCAAAGAAATGTAAAGAGATGGAAAGTAAATAACTTGTTTACTGTTGAGGACCATCAGCAAGGGTCAGGACAGAACTGTTTCTATCAACCTCTGCAGTAAAGGAATGGTTTATTCAGTGCATTGGCACAACTGATCCTACCATCATATCCTTGTTCGATGTTCACCTCCTCTCACACTCAAATCCTCTTCCACTCTAACACAACTAACACTGGCCATCAACCAGCCTGACAAACWCACTGGGGAACTCCAGGCCTAAGACTTCAGACTGCTAAAAAACAATAATCCAAATTGTAGATCCTTTTAGAGGAGCAAGAAAAGGGCACTGCTTTGGTTAAAGCTGGTATTATAGCATTTCTCATGTCTCTTACAGATCTCCTGCAAGGACAGAAGATGGAAAGAGTGAGGTGTTGGAAAACTGAGCAACTCTTCACTCTGCCTGCAAGGAGTTAYCAGATAGCTTTCCTTTGCTGTCGGCAGAATAAACTGACTCTCAGCAGAAGAACTTTCACAGCACTCTGTCAGGGAGACAGGCACATTTTATTTCAAAAAAAAAAAAAAAAAAGATCGGAAGAGCGTCGACTAGGGAAACATGCA